>NW_020536999.1:35212356-35804872 GCF_003426905.1 Ctenocephalides felis | reverse complement strand
TGAAAGATCACTCGTACGTGCATCTCACTGTGAAAAGCCATGTGAGCAAAAAGTCACCCCTTTTAACTTGCTCCCTTCGCAAATAAAAGTTAAGTAATATATTACAAACGCAAGTAAATTAAAACATTTTGATACTATATACAAATTGATGAAAGTACAAATAAATTTAGAATTTATAAGTTAGAAAATTAAAAGAAAATACATTATTTAATATTTTATTAGATAGTTCATTCTATTAAAAATGTTATACTATAGTATGCTATACTATACTTATAGTATAGTAAGATTTGATAATTTTTATATAATTTGTAATGAATTAGGTAAAATTAAAAATATGCTAAGGCTAAAAATCTGAAAAAAATATAAAATAAGGTTCAATTTATAAAATAATTGAATGTTTCCAAGAATGTATTTTTTAAAGGTACAAACTAAAATAAGTACTTATATATTGTTATAGAAAAAGGATTTTGAATGTGCAGTCCAAATTACAATTCAACCGTTTTACAGAAATTTACTTGATGATTTAATTACGTTTGCAGTAAGTATAAAAAATATTTTATTCCCAACAAAAAATCACAATAATAATATCTGAGATATTTTTGAATTGATAAACGGACCAGAAATTATTTATGATGTGAAAAGACAATAATAAACGAGCTCATAATTTAAAAATAAATTTAGATGTTTCTATACATTTTTTCTTTAATGCATCAATTATTAGCATTAAAAAAGGAAATAAAACAGTGCTAGAATTTCTCAAAACAGTTTACAAAAGTCTATTCTATGAAAAACGACATAATTAAATACATTAATTTGATGATCAACTACAACTTTGATATATAATCAGCTTCAAATGCGTCAGCATAAGCATAATTGTTAATATCAATCATTTTCTATTTTTTATATGATTATATAACTATCATATAATTAATTTCCGATTTGAATTTAATTTTTATGATTTACTTTAATCTTTTTTTCATGAATTACTCAACTACTTATTGCAAATTATGTTTAATGTTAGTTAAATTTATTTTACTACTAATCCTTTAATATATATAATTTTTTTGACAAAACTCTCATAAAATAATCATATCCAAGACATCATTGCTAATATGATAAACATTTTTTGTATTCAATTTTCTGAATATTTTTTTTGATAAAATGCCTTTGGACGCTGAAGTGAGTACACGCTTGTAAGTAGTATTTTAGTTTAATTCTTTAATATACTATTTAATAATTTTCATAAATAACTAATTTAGTGATCGAGAAATAGGACCTTTATATGAGTAAAAAAAAAAACTTGATTCCGGCGTTCGACCCATGCAATGGATGTTGAAACAAGAATTGAATTGCCGAAATTGAAAGAAACCGAAATTTTTAGATTAATACGTTAATCGTGTTTAGTTTACTATTTTTAATTGAGTTTGTAACTTAATATTTTCAGATGCGCCGACTAAAACAAATGTTAATAAAAGAATTTCACGAAGAAAATCATGCCCTCCAGTTCTTAGGATTGACCTACGCTCGTACATTTCAATAAATCAAAATTTATTTTATAAAATATTTATTCAAAAACTAAACTTAACTGCTGTATGTTTATACTAAAAGCTATGTTACCAGTCTATATAAATATAAGTTCTACGCTCTATGTTTAATTTCGATTGTAAATATTTTTAAAATAAGCCAACAGTCTGTGTTGTCTGAGTCCTGGTTGAACAAGTTTCTTGTATAATTGTAATAATAATTATTCATATCATAAATTTACATTTAAATAGATTTAAATTAAAAAGTTTTTTGTGATTTAGGAAAGTACTAAATAATACTGAGTGTAATTAATACTTCTAAATTACAAAAATTTAACATCATATAGTTACAATTGTGTTACAAATGTATTCTCATATTATATTAAGATTAAAAAATATCTTGTTACTCTAAAAAGCACTATGAAATTCAGACAGGTCTGCAAACTATTATTAATCAGTTGACTTATAGAAACTAATCTGTTTCCTAGCTATGATTAGATAAACAATAATCAATGATTTTCATATTTTTATTAAATGACAGATTCACAGAATCATATATAATTTTTTTTACATGTATAAAAATACAAAACTAGGCTAAGTAATTAAAATAACAATTGATGTATAACTAAGCTATAAAATTCAGAAGCGGTAAAGTAAGCTAATCAGTATTTCCAATTGCCCCACTCAGAACTAAATTAATTGCAGCTTGCACATCATTATTACAAATCACAAGTGCTTGCAAATTAATAGCATCATCTGTAAGCCCCAATTCTCTCATTCTATTCAACTGGATTGCAAGATTGCTATTTTCATTTCTATTTTCAGTTTGACTAGATGGTGTCACTCTATTAGTGTCTCTAACCTGTCGCATAGCATTTCTCAATGCATTACTAAACATAGAAGAAGTTATAATCGAGCTAGGTGAACGAATTAAACTAGAACTACTCGAAGATGTTGTTGGGACAGAATTTGTTGGGGTATTAGAATTGGATGTATTACTTGCAAAAGCAAGGGCAGCAGATAACTGATTAGAAGTAATCCTACTATTACTTTCAGAATTTGTTCTATGTGCTGGAAAACCAACACTGAAATTCTCAGATCCTGACGAGTCTGAATCACTTTCAGCCATTAGACTACTCATTGATGGCATACTAGCACTGGTGCCTGAAAGTTTAAATTTAAATAAATTAGCTATGAATGTAGAATAATGAATCTTCAAAAAGATTTAGATCATTTTTACCAGGTTTTTGTGTTTTTGCGGTCTTTTCATTCCTTTAATCATCTCCATTACAAACACTAGCGCTTTGATAAGTGATGGGTGGTTTTGTGCCATTCTTCTGAAAGTACTCTCTACTTTTATTTGTGTTAACAAATATGGATCTTCTAAGAAGGCTATTGCTCTTAGATCATTGTTCAGCTCAGGCACTTCTTGTAATATCTTATTTAAATTTTCAGGACGGTTTATCTTCTGCAATATGTTAGAAATTGTCGAAAATTCTATATTCAATAGTGTTATTTATTATATCAAGTTCTAATCACTTAAATTAGTTTACGATTTAAATTAGTAAAAATACTTGATTATATGTCAGAACTTATGTTAATAATACAAAACATATTTTACCAACAATGCTGCCATTTTATTGTGTGGATAATTTCGAATGGATGCAAGAAATTGGTAAACTTTCAAAATTTCTTCATCTGAAATAGTAGGAGTTGGAATTTCCTTTGGTTTATGCCGAGTAAAAGTGTAAAGTACAACGTTTGGCTCAATACCACATTCAGACAATGTTTGACAATCATTCAATATTTGACAATTAAAAACAAGTTCTGTAAAAAAAGTATATATTTAGATAATGACTGATTTTAAATAAAATTACTTATAATAATACCTATAGGATTCTTTGGAGTCTCAAACCACTGCAGAAAGCGTTCTTTTAAAGATTTCACACTTTCTTCTGCATCACAAAAAGGAATTTTGTATTTCATACAATCGGTTTTTGATATTCGATGCATTATAGTAATAGACATTTTTATTAATACAAATAACTAAAAAAAAGTTTATTTGTTTGTGATGTTAAAGAATTTCGTAAATAAATATATAAATGCAAGTTTGGCCGTTTTGCTTGTAATGCTGAATTACATTTAATATTGACAGCTGTCATCTGCAATTCTTTTCCCTCTTTTCCATTCACGCGCCTATCTGACACAGAACTTCATACTGTAGCCCGCGAATTTTAAAAAGTAATTTAAAACAGAAATTTATTATTATTTTTATTAGATATTTTTGTAATATTTGTGTAAGTTCAAGAACTGATGCAGATGTAATACAATAATTGCATTTACCATAAAAATTGAAAATGTAAAAAATATCCAAATAAGTTTTTTTTACTTATATAGAAATAATACAGTTATCATATTAAATAATCTTATAACATTTTTCACATGCCCAAAACCAAAGGTTTTCACATTGCCTAGAATTCTTCTAAGTTGTGTGTGTATATATATTAAAAATTGAAATTTTTTCATGCTATTTCTATACAAAACTTTTTATTGAATTGCGCTCTATCTAAAATACAATATTACGAGCAAAAACTTTCAGAGAATTGTATTTTATCAATTTGGTACCATTTGAGCTTTTGGGAGCAAGGAAATTCAAAAATTAAGTTCATATTAAGAACCACCCTAAGTTCAAGTTCTTTAAGAAACCGTTCTCATACATTTTTATAAAAAAATAATGAAATTTTTTTAAATATAAATTTAATTATGTCAAAAGTTTATTACTCAAGGATTTTGAGGATTTGGAAATATTATTAGATCAATAAATATTACATAATATAAGTTTTGATTTATTTAAACGTACGAGCGTAGGTCAATCCCAAAAACTGGAGGGCATGATTTTCTTCATGAAATTCTTTTATTAACATTTGTTTTAGTGCTGTGCGGCGCATCTGCAAAAATAAGTCGCAAACTCAATAAAAAAATAGTAAAATAAACTCTATTATCGTATTAATCTAAAATTTTCATTTAGTTTTATGCACCATATTTTAATGTACTTACTACATTTATCGGTTTCTTAGCGCAATCCAATTCTTGTTTCAACATCCATTGCACCGGTCGAACGCCAAAATGAAGTTTTGGATCAAAAATATCTTTTCTATACTCATATAAAGGTCCTATTTCTCGATCGCTAAATTAGTTATTTTTGAAAATTAGTAAATAGTCTTATTAAAGAATTTATCTAAAATATTACTTACAAGCGTGTACCCACTTCAGCGTCTAAAGGCATTTTGTCAAAAAAATTATTCAGAAAATGTAATACAAAAAATGCCTATTGTTTTGTTTATCAATGATGTCTTGGATATGATTATTTTATTTAAACAAGAGTAGAAGAGCAATGTTTCAAACCAACGCAGAATTATATTTATGAAGTCGCTAATATTTCACAATCGAGTCGTCGCTTAAATTTTTTCTATGTTGGTAGCTCTGTCGTCACAACTTGACGTTCTACGAAAATCATATCCGGGATCTCTCTTTTCCATTTGATGGAACTTGTAGAAGTTTATTTCTAAATCTGTTAAAGAAATAATCATGGGCGAGGTACGTGTAAAATTTTTAATATTATTACAATATGTAGTAGATGATTTATAAAACGTTAACAATATTTTCTCAGAGCTATTACAGTGTATATTGATTTTTGTTGATTTATTATCATGTTAAAATGTATTCATTTCAATGTTATAGGCCGAAGAAACTCAAAAGAAGAAGCGTACCTTTAGAAAGTTTACTTTCAGAGGGGTCGACTTGGATCAATTACTGGATATGCCCAAGTAAGTGATTTTTAATATGATTGTGAATTTTGTAGGTTATGTGTATGTGGTTTACATGTTCAAAAATTGAATTATATCACTTGCTATTAGCTACTATTATCATTTGAATTGGTGATTATCATCCTAAATATCAAATACTAAATTTCTCAACATAATGTTATCCGCGAGTTAAATTCAATGTTTATAGAAATGGATCATATTTAGGGTTAAACCTGACAGCCGGTGAGTTGAATGTATCTTTTCGGTTTGCATTTGCATATTATTTAATATTGCCATTAAAAAAGGATACGTTAAGATTACATGCAGTTAATTGCTATCCCAACTTTACTAGAAATTCATATGTCTGGAAGTAGTACATGTTACCCACACATAAATTGTTGATTTCTCTATTTTATGAATTACATTTGGAAATGTTTGTGTAAAAATGCTGTTTTAACAGATGTTAATGAAATTCTGCACTAGTAGTGCTCATACTTTGAAGAATTTGTTATATATGAACAGCTTTTCCTAATAGATTTTTTTATTTTAGTGAGCAATTGATGGAATTAATGCATGCAAGAGCTCGCAGGCGTTTTGCTCGTGGTTTGAAGCGCAAACCAATGGCACTTGTTAAAAAATTACGTAAAGCCAAAAAAGATGCTCCTCCAAATGAGAAACCTGAAATTGTAAAGACTCACCTTCGCAACATGATTATTGTTCCAGAGATGGTTGGTTCCATTGTTGGTGTTTACAATGGAAAAACATTCAATCAAGTTAGTTTATTTACCAATATTAATTTCAATATAAATATTGTGATCAATTACTAATTTATTTATATTTGTTAGGTTGAAATCAAACCTGAAATGATTGGACACTACTTGGGAGAATTTTCTGTGACATATAAGCCTGTTAAACACGGTAGACCAGGTATTGGTGCTACACACAGTTCCAGATTTATTCCACTTAAATAAAAATGTATGCTTTCCATTAATATATTTATTTGGAAAAGTAATATTGTCTTTCAGTTTACAATGAATATTTATTTGTCAACAGAATTGATGTCAAATTCTTACAATATGAGTTTGTATAACATATATGCTATTAACCCAGTTACAATTAAAATAAGTAGCCACTTCAAAAATTTTCTCATAACAACTTTACCGGCTCCTTCAATTGACTGAATTATTTATTATTCATCAAAAATAATTTTTTACTCTCTGTGATAAACAATTGCTTGGTTGACTCACTAAATTTGCGTGCTTCGTTGTCCATATCATCCCGAAGCTTCTTTTTTAAATTGTATAAATTAGCACCTTCAAAATCAGTGACTGCTTCTCCTGAGATAATAATAATTATTAAAATTATAGTAAATACAATACAAAATTGAAATTAAATTACCTGGTATATTTTTTGTTTTTGTTCGCTTTGGTAGTATAGAATATGCTCTTTTTTTTCTGAGAATCTGGCCACCAGACAGTAAACCCATGTATAAATGATAAACGTATACCAGCAATAAAATCTGTGATAAAACAAATAATCATTATGTTTTACAAAGTTTTTTTATGACAAAAGCAGTACCTTATTGTTATCAGCCAAATAATGCAGATGATTCAAATAGTTTGCTACACTTTCTCGTATAACATATGTCTTTTTCCAATCTTTTCCTAAGTAGAATTCTAAGTCTTTTTCAAATGCGTCTATTCTTCTCAATGATGTGCATAGCATTGGATGATCAACATTTCTTTCCAAATATTTAAAAATTTCATAAAACACCAATAATCCTTCAGCCCATACTGATTGGTCAGAGAGTGCTTAAAAATATGCATTTATGAATATATACAATTTATAATAACTAGAATACATATGAGAAACTGCAAATGCTTCTTATGCATAAAAAACTACTTCAAGTTGTTTCTGCAATACAATACATAAAACAATTTGACAATTGCAATATAATTTATCTATCATCTTTTTAGCATCTAATATTAATAACTAATTAAATATTAATTACCAAAAGCAAGTTTCGCATTTACTAAAGCATCACTAATTGCATGTACATCCCTAGTTTCTTTTTTCATACGCCTGGTAAAAAGCTCTCTTGTCGTCGAAGTCATTATAATTAAAAATGCAACAGGTCTTAAATATACACGACTTCGTTTATCAAAGTTTGTTTTTAACAGTGCATTTTTTAATTAATATACAGAGGATATGGATAATAAAACTATAATAAAATAGTTAGAAATGTATACCCTAATTTATTGACTATAATATATAAACTTAGTTAAAAAAACAAACTTTAAAACGCGGTAAAATTTGTTATCATTAATGACTTGCAAACTCCTATAAATTTAAAATACATTGACATAAATACATCAGTATCATGTGGTCTTATGATGCCAATTATTGTTCAAATTGTCGTTCACGTAGGTTTAACTACACTATCGACTTCTGACGCAGTGCAAGGATAATATATTTAATTTAATCATTTATTTAGAATAAACATTTAATATTGTTTTTAATATTTATTTATGAAACACATATGAATAGGTAGTTTCTGTTTAGAGATGTTAGATTTACAGTTGTTTATTATGCACTTAGAATCGACACTAGGTGCAGGTGTACATGTATACTTCTCTCAATAACATTTTCTTATTTAGATATTATTTAATAACATTGACAATGACGCAAAAAATTATTTTACTTTTGATTTTACATCTAAGTGATAAAACAACATTATACTATTAATATATCAATACGTTTGTTAAATTATTTTTGTTTCTTAATTCATTTAATACATAAATAATGTAATGCTAGAACGCTAGAACAGATTTTTTACATCGAACTTATATGTTCTGGTATAAAGTTATTATCAAAATTTAAAAAAAAATGTTTTATCAAAATTATTGTAAGAATTCATTAAATTTTGTAATATTTAGGCAAAAACAATCGTTTTTGGCACTGTCATAGTGACAAATGTCATTAGTGTAGTAAGTCTTTGCAGTAATGTCAAACGACGGTCAAATTATTTTAGATCAACAGATGGCACCCACATCGTAAATGATTCTATTATCAAATATGGCCGTTTGTGATTAATTTGGTATGCAACTAAAAATCAAAATTTGTGGTGCTTGTTTGTTAAATTAATTATTTTTAAATAAATTTTGTGTTTTTATATTCTTACTCCTATTTAAAAAAATATAATTAAAATTCTAAATCCATTGCGTCATGGAAGGTTAAGTTAAAATAAATGTTATCCTTATGTGGGTTGTGTGATATCTCTATCAGCAATTATATTTTGCAATTTGGCATTCTCATGCATCAATAACTAGTATAAATGTTTTGATAATTATTGTGTGTTATTAAAAAATTTAAAAAAAAATACAATGAGGAGCATTCAAGGCAGTTTTACATCAATTGGAAGAATTGCTCTAATAGCAAGAGGTGCCAGGATACATAATGGTAAGTAATAACAAATAATAATAATATATATAATTTTTAATATGAGATTTTGACTTGATTTTGAATTTAATAATGAATATGCTAACATTCAAATAACATTTGTCATTGAAATTTGAAAGTTAAACCTTTGTTGAAAACATACTTCTTCAATTTTGATTCCAGTTATCCTTGAAATATCATCTATTTAAATGCCGGAGGCACATTAAGTAAATTTAACGAATAAGTAATATTTTTTTGGAATTTACATTTATCTTAAAATAAAATTTCATAGTCAAGGTCATTGATCATTTATCTTAAAAAAAGCAATATTATTGAATAAGATTAATAAGTGTAACAGTCTCTTTGAAATTGCACATTACATTGCTACTATGTTCTCAGTTTTTCTTATATACCATGAATTTTGTTTATATATTACCATAATTTATGAAAAATTACCAGAATTTGTAATGATAAAATTTATATTTAGGGATATATTGCATCATTGCTCATGCATCCCAAATACAGAAACGCAAAGTGCACACAACATCTGTTAATTGCAAATTTGCTGGTACAAAGGATACCACAACGACCACCAATCAATCTGGGGGAACCGGGGGTAAAAAGGGAAATACATTATCTTGTCCAAAATGTGGAGATCCATGCACACATGTAGAAACTTTTGTGTCATCAACTCGGTTCGTAAAGTGTGAGAAATGTCATCATTTTTTTGTTGTTCTGAGTGAGGTTGATAGTAAGAAAACGATAAAGGATGAAGGCCCGAATCACAGAAAACCACCTCCACCACCTAAAAAGATTATGGAATATTTAAATAGACATGTTGTAGGTCAGGAGCTTGCTAAAAAGGTATGCAAAAAGCTATTTTTGAGTTATATGTAACTTAACTAGTATTTCATTTAAAGCTTTGTAAGCAAGCATCTTTTAGAGAGTATTCTATTCTTTGTTCTTAAATGAAATCTTGGAGTGAGACTTTAAATCTATAAATTTTAATATTAAAATTTGTTTTTCAAATTTTACATTTATATGAATTTAGAATAAACTAATATGTTTATAATATCATTGGCTTTTATTCATTATTTGTTGGTTTTAAATTCATGTTTTCGATTTCATTCCATTCCATTTATTATAGGTTTTATCAGTAGCAGTTTATAATCATTACAAGAGGATATACCATAATCTGCCTAATGCAACAGGTGCACCAAAAGAACAGGAAACCATTTCTCAAAGAGGTATCATCATAATAAAAGTTACTTTAAAATTTCATTATGTACATAATTTTCTTCATTATAGATCTTTTGCATATATCGGGTATAACACAATCAACTGTTCAATCATCTGTGTTTTCAAGTGCTGGGGACACTAATAGGGGCATGGGAAATTTAAATCGTAATAAAGCAGCTAGTGGATCTGAAATTTTAGAGAAAAATGCACATGATTTACGTCTTGAAAAAAGTAACATCATGATGTTGGGCCCTACAGGTTCAGGTAAACAAATAAAAATTTTATGTATAATTTATTCAAGAAGATATTGAATGTTAGAAAATTGTGGTATTTGAGATTTAAATCTTATTTATTAGGAAAGACTTTGCTTGCCCAGACAATAGCTCGATGTTTGGATGTTCCTTTTGCTATTTGCGATTGTACTACTCTTACACAAGCAGGCTATGTTGGAGAAGATATAGAGAGTGTGATAGCAAAATTGCTTCAAGATGCTAATTTCAGGTTATTTTTATATTCTGCTTTGTTTTTGTTATGACTGCCATTTGACATTTTTAACCTTGAGTATGCTGAAGATGATTAGGCATACATTTTTATTTATTTTTCAAATACTAAACTCAAATGTGGGAATTATATGTGTACATATCATCCATGACTGTTATTGCAGTGCTTGCCAACTTTTATTTTAGATTTTATTTATTTTTTATATTTATAGACAAAAAATTAAAATTTCACTATAGTTATGTAAATATATGAAGAATATTTGATTAAGAATATTTGCACCTAATATAATGCAGCTGATATTATGTACTCTGTATCCTTCTATATATTTATGCTGATTATTCAATTATCATGTCAATCTTTATTTATTATATAATTTTTGTCAAAAAGCGTTGAACGTGCTCAGACAGGAATAGTGTTTTTGGATGAAGTTGATAAGATTGGGGCAGTGCCCGGAATTCATCAGCTAAGAGATGTTGGAGGGGAAGGTGTTCAGCAAGGGATGTTGAAAATGTTAGAAGGAACTGTTGTGAATGTTCCGGAAAGAAACTCACCGAGAAAGTTGCGTGGTGAAACTGTTCAAGTTGATACGACTAATATTTTATTCGTAGCATCTGGTGCATTTACAGGTAAATATTTTAAAATGAGTACTTTTTATATTTATTGTTAAGTTAGCATTTAATTAACTATCTCTTACATTCTATAAATAATAATAATTCAATTTATAAAATATTACTTCTTATTCCAGGTCTTGATAAACTAATTGCCCGAAGGCACAATGAAAAATATCTTGGGTTTGGGTGCCCACCTGCTACATCACAGGGACGTAGAGCTGCACAAAAAGTTGGGGAAGGCATCGATGAAGATATGGCTGAGAGAGATGCTAGTTTGAAACGTGTTCAAGCTAGAGATTTGGTGGAGTTTGGTATGATACCGGAGTTTGTGGGAAGATTTCCTGTTCTTGTTCCATTCCATAGTCTAGATACAAGTATGTTAGTGAGAATTCTAACAGAACCAAAAAATGCATTGGTTCCTCAATACAGAGCTCTACTGGCTATGGATAGGTGTGAGTTGAGCTTCAGCAACTCTGCTCTGCAAGCAATTGCAAGTCAAGCGATGGAGAGACAAACTGGTGCAAGAGGATTACGAGCAATAATGGTATTGTATCTAAATTAATAAGTTTAATCTCATCTAAATTACATTAAAATTACCTTACAAGAAGTAGTTATGAATGTTGTTTTGTTGAAATATTTAAAGTGTTTGAATATATAATAGCATCAAATTTTTTTAATAGGAGTCATTATTGCTTGAACCGATGTTTGAAATTCCTGGCAGTGATGTAAATAGTGTTCATATAACAGAGCAATGTGTCCAAGGATCTGAAAAACCCAAATACGAGCGCAAACCAGCTCAAACTAATCAAAATCAAAAAACGACACCACCACATCGTGAGGCAGAGGATACAAGACCTACATCAGTAAGAGTGCAACAGTGACCGCTGCACATATTTTAAAATTTGAACGACTTAATAATTACTGCCTTCGGTGGTTAGATGCAAATATATTTTGACATATTTACAGACTTGTAAATAAAATAGAATTTATTTTTTATTATTTTACAAATATGGCAATATCTAAATAAGTTTTCATGTTATAATTTTGTAAATAATATTTAGAATGATTTAGGTATAAATAATTTATGAAAAATATTCATAATTTAGAATAACAACTGTATGTAACTATAAAGAATGGGATAAACAACATTTAAAAAAAGATTATTATATTGATGTTATATCAATACAGTGATAAAAAACAGTGATTTATTTCACATTATTTATGATTGTGTGAAAAATTTATATGAATAAAGGAAATATTGATATAAATTTTCTTCTCTTTACCACTTTTGTAAGCTATGATTTTTGCAAATATTGGGCAGTACGGTTTACTCTCAAATTATACAATGCAAGTGGAACTTATGCATTCTATATTTTTATTTGTGGTGTTTTGTAAATACCCGAATTAAACATGCTGAATTTGTATTATATATTGAGAAAATTGATTATTGAAGGATAAATTTTCAAATTTGCAACTTTTCGTAACTCAATTGACGATCTAGGAGAACAACTTCTAACTTACTATCGGTACTATCAGACGATACAAACTTGGTAACATAAGGTAGTGATTAATAAAATGTTATAAATATTGTTTAATAGTTGTGAGAACTATTGAGAGACCGGTGAGAACACATAAGGGGGCGTCCATTAATCACGTGAGCGAGTTTTTAAGGATTTTTTAACCCCCGTTCCCCCTTGGTGATACGTGGTGATATTCAAAATTATCTCCCCTCCCCCACCGAACATTACGTGTATTTTTAGTTACGTGAAAAAACAAAAATTTTTGATTCTTTTTTTGAAAATGTTTGAATTTTTTTAAAAAAATCAGTAAAAAAATTAATACACGTGATATCTTACCATACCCCCCCTTCCTCACGTGATAGTTCGTGATATTTTGTCAAACCCCCCTCCCCCTAAAAACCTCACGCGATTAATGGACGCCCCCTAATGATGGTCTTCAGTAACTTTACATTAATTCCAAGTTGATACAATTTTTTTAATAAATTTATTTGACATATTTATAATAACAAATAATCATAGAATTAAATATTCCATTATCATAAAACACGAAATCCAAAACTGCCACCAGACAAGTGGCGCCAGAGGGTTGCGTAGTAGATTTGGAAGTTTTATGCCTCAGTTTCCCTTAGGCTTTCGAGGTGCACGTGTCGTATCGTGTTCTGCAAATATTCAGTCGAATATTAGTTACGCGCGTTATGAAAATCAAGATATCATCGAACATGAAATCCTAATAAATAGAATGATAATCTAAAATTAATAGTGAGTAAAACTGATAATGTAAATTAAACAATCGTGATAAAGGTAACTCAAATTGTGAACCACGTGTTAAAACTAATTGATATTATTAAAAAGTGTGCTTTCTGGAAGTAGATCGAAATTTAGAATTATACGTTTCAGAATATCTTAATAATGAAATAATTTTAATGAAAATTATTTTTTTATTTTTTTTGTTTCATAAAATACTGCATTGCAATTGCGCAACGATAATATCAGAAGACGGGCACTTGTTATATAAAATTTATTAACATAAAAATTCATACAAAAATTATATCAAGTTGTATGTTTGTTCCTATACAATTGTGTAAATCATTATTGATTTTATTTGAATAACTCTGTTGAATATTTTGGTTATCAATCTCAAATTATACTTATCATAGCATATCTTCAAAATCCGTTTCTGGACAACCTGGTATCATACAGAAGTGAATCAATTTTCGCCTGCAAGAACAAATCAAAAATATGTTTCCAACTGAAAATAGCCATTCATGGCAATGGGAAATCTCTAATCTAACACTACTTGTTAGATCAAAATTATTAACATAAAAATTCATAAAAATATATATTTATTTCCAAGCAATTGTTTAATACATAATTAATTTTATTTGAATAGCTATGTTGAATACGAGATCTTGATTATCTATCTGGAAATATAGCATATTTATTTTATTTTTTTTAACCCCCGCTTTGAACGGGTATCACCGGTTCGGTTTGTATTGATATCACGCAGTAGTGATATCAATCTTCACTTGGAGATACAGATAAAATCTTCCAACTGAGAATGGCTATTTTGGGCACTACGATGTGAAATGGCAATAGGAAATTTCTAACACTATTTTTTGAGTTGGAGTTTAACTCAGCTTATTAATTTGCTCTGGGGCATAGAGCTCCTATTATTGTACACAATTTTCCTTTATCCTGGCTACTAAATTATCTAATTTTTCATCAATTTTTTTTTTGAATACCGTCGCCATCGATGTTTCTGAATAATTTTTTGATCATCTCGCCAAAACTACCATTATTATTACGCAATTGCAAAACTTCGACCAGTTCTAATCTTTCCATTAAAATTTTCAGATTCATTCCAAACCATATCAACACAACATTTCTTCTATTTGATATGACTGCAATATTGATAACTGATACCTTTCTAATTAACAAAAGTGAGTGAAATTCGGAAATCGGCGTAGGGAAATCTCATTAAACGATTTTCACATGTTCATGTTGGATTCTGAAGTGAATTTCCAGATGAAAGCCGTCATGTTCGAGTTAGTTTGTGAGTAAAATCAAGTGTCGTTTGAACTCTAGTGCCATAGACGTGGAACAACCTTGTGAACAGTTACCGCAGCTGAAGGATATTCAAAATGCATTGCGGAAAGGAATCGACTCTCGTCATATTAATGATGGTGCTAGCAGGTAGGATTATATAAGATATTCCGTTATTCACAATCGAATTTGATATTCGGATGATAAACATTGTATTATTGTAAATATCATTATTTAAAAATAGACCCAAAAGCAAATATGTATTTGACTCCCTCTCGGTTCCCTTGCGCAAAATCTTGGACGACCACAACGATTTATTTATATATCAAATAAACTTTCTTAATGATTATAATGAAATTATTATTAAACATTATCGTTGCATTAGCTATAGTATTTACCCCATAGGGTAATACTGCTAAATCCACTTGTAATCTAGATACTTTAGAAGTTAAGTACATTCTTGCAAGTTTAATTGCACTTTTGAAACTTTTATCTACACGCAAGTTTTAGCAAAAAGTATCAGAATGTATTTAAACTATATTATTCTCTGGAGAATATAAAATTATTAATAAAGCGGTTTGCTGTTTGAGTTTCAGAAAGAACATTTTGATTCTGTTGGAGATCTAAATTTAAAACGCATTGACAAATTTTAGATTTCAGTAACCATGCAATAGTTCGATTTCTATACAAATTTTTGTTATTATAATGTATATTTTGAAATATTAAATGCTATACATTTAACAGTTACGGGGACGTCACCGATTTCAAAACAATCTACTGTGCCGGCTGTAAACTTGATTTTTTTGTGTATGTTATGCAATTTGTTTGATAAAAATTTGTGGTTATTGAAGGAAATACATTTATAATAATTTATTTCTGATCATTTTATAAAGAATGGTGACGTTCAAAACAATTTTCAAAATGCATAGCTGGTTGTTTTTGACATGTTTTACAATAAAATGTTGCTAGTGCTTTTCTGTCAGAATAGACAATATATTCTCTTTTTGTTTTTCTCGCATTTAGAATATGCCACTGATTAGTCAGTATATTTGTTCATTTTTGTGCTGCCATAATGGTTTGTTTTTTCTATTATATTGTCTAATAATTTATTTGTAAAATATAATGTAAAATAATCTATTGGATGTCTTATATTGCTGAATATTTGTAGTCAAGTTGTTTGTTGATGTATGTCAAACTCGATTATTTAAGGAGAATCGGCACATTCGCTAATATCTTTCTGCTCTTCATTTAATTTATCGAACTTCTTCTTTTTGTTGGTTGGATAATATCATCATTACATTCATCACTATCTTCGGTGCGAATAGTAATTCCATAAAATTTATCTGTATGAATGTCTATTTGAAACTCATTTTCACTACTGCTTAATTCACAAAATTTACCAGTCGTTTTGCCATTTTTAAAAGCGCTCGGTCGTTTTAAATATTAAAAAAGACTATGTAGCAAAGAAGAGGCTAAAAATACTACTAAAATAACTTAAAATTATTTTCAAGATACAACACTGTTTATCACTGCTATATGTAATTTATTCAACTTTTCGATGCAAACTGAGTCATTGTTTATGAAATAGCCTGTGCCTCACATAGTATGTTTGTCCACTCAGGTGGACAGCCGTCCCCGAAGAGTTAATAGACTAATACATTTACACATGCATCTACATATACACCTAAGTCTGTTTTTACACGGAGATTGGTTCCAGAAGAATCCGTGTAAAAAAAAAAAAACGTGTAAAAAAAGACATTGATCTTATACAAAAATGGGTGATTTGTTCCTGATCTCTAAAACCTATTAAAATTGGTGAAAAACAAGAATTTTTAAGAACAAGAATTAAATTAGTGCTATTCACATTTGCTTTGACCAGTAAAAATTGTTTGTACGCGCTAAAGGGGAATTCACTTAAATGTTTAAGCTAGTGTTCGCAAACTATCGATACTATCGATGGTTTCAGACTTTTTTCTTTCATAAATACTTTTTTGTGATATGAACATACTTCGCAAAAATTTAATTTGACAAAAAAAATTTAGGTACATAAAATTTCAAATCGTGCTAAATGGAATAAATTCGTTTAAAAAAATTAAAAATATTCAATTTTCAAACCGTGTTATATCAAAACCGTGTACAAAAAGACCGTGTAAAAACAGACTTAGGTGTATATTACATTTACATACATCTACATCTACATCTACATCTACTTCTACATAAATTATATTATATATAATATATCAAGTTAAAACTTGTTTAAACTTGTTCATTTTGCTAAAAAGCAAGTTGAAAAAATTACTAGGCTTATTCGATCAGAATTGAGATTTAGCAACTTCTAAAATTGTTACGATAGAAATTTGAAATTTTTATACGATTTATATATTTCAAACTATAATATATTATAGTATAGGAACACAGTATTTTAGGAAATTCGTTAAGACCATTTTCCTTATCATCAAGTTATACAAAGTTTTAACAGCAAAAAGAAATTTCAACGAAATTTCGCAAAATTAATCAGTACGATTTCCGTAGTGTTTTTTGTTTTTAATTTTACAAAATTGATTCAGAATATTTGGCGCAACAATTTTTGCTTGTTTCTGCTAATTCTAAAGAAACGGCTCATCTGATAGTTTTACAAAATGAATCAAGGCGAGTTTTTATGGCTTTTAAATTTTATGAATCAAGGCGAGTTCTTATGGCGTTTTGTCATTTTATGAATCGGCGCGAAAAATCGTCAAAAAGTCATTTTTTGGCTCACACAATTTTGGAAACGGATCAGAATGACTGACAAAGTAAAAAAAAAACAAAAGTAGTAAAAAACATTTTCTGAGGTAAACATTTTCTCCTTCAGCAAGTTAATAAATGGGCCTAAAATTAATTCATGGGGTTAAAATTAGTAAATTAATGTCCATGTTAGGTATTAATATGTTTATTTAATTAAATTATAAATATATAATAAATACACTCGATGCAATTTATTTTGTGGTACCAAATATAGAATTTGGTATAAAAATTAGAAATTCGATAAATATTTAATTTGTCCTTAACTTCGAATTTTGTTAGACTAGAATCTTAAAATTTGATTTAAATTTTTGATACACAAAACTTCAGATAAGTTCTATCCACAAATTGCAAAACACTTACAATTTAAGATACTGCCAATACAGTTTCGATTAGCAAGACGATTCGAGTCTATCATATTTTTTTATGTTTCGGACCTGATCTCTCTCGTCTACATTTAATTTAAACATATACGCTTGTACCTGTCCACCTCAGTGAAATCACTTGTCATTTCTCATACGGCCTGAATGGAAAATTTCGTATATATTGCATAACATTAAATCCTCGCGCCTGTGCACGCAGAGCAGAACTTCTGCCTTGGTCCGTATAAAATAAAATTCGATCATCCGAACTGAAATATGGGTGCTACGGCGTCGCGGATAATGAATTTGGGAATAAAAAATGTACCAACATGTACAACTACACTGACAAGAAAGATATATGGACGTCATTCCGGTTTTGATATATGGCCTTAGGCGACGCATTTCGAAACTTTGAATTAAAACGTAATGGGTTTCGTCATTTTTATTGCCTCGCAGTACCTTTTCGGAAATGCAGAGAAATGGGCACTTTATCCCGAAACTGGGTGATCTATATAGTATGCTGAAAAAGTATTGCTGCGGTAGATTGCATGCTGCGATTAGAATCAACAGTTATTGTGATGGACGATTAATGGAAGAGTTGGCGCTAAACTGAGCATCCAATCGACCTTATATCTGGCTATACTCATATATATTTTTACTTTACAGATACACACTGTCTAATTCCTATACTAATCATATGCAATTTTTTCCATATTTTGAATTTAATATAATATAGTTAAATATTGATCTTATCTTTCTGTACTAAAAAGTCCCCTGTTCCTATACTATATATCTGGTTTCGTAGTCTTGGACAATAATATTAAATATAATATAGTCAAATGCAGGACCAAATTTAGAAATTTATACAGTACAAAATTTATACTTATTATTGAAATATCTATAAAACATCTGATAATTTGATGTGCATATGTCTAATGATCACTTTTGTCCGCCAAATGTTTCTTTTTCAAATTTTTTTTATTTGATCATCGAAACCGCTAAACCTGCCTCCCACAAATTTAAGCAGTTATTTATTCCGTCAATACATGTAATTTTTTTTTAATGATATTGAACGCTTCTTTTCTCAAAAACTGAATTATCATTTTTGGCATGTTGGCCGGTATCTTCAAAACTGTTCGACCTGCCTTGGCCAATAACCAATCAGCACGTCTCCTTATCAATAGGAATTTAATCATTTAAATCGGTTGATACTTGTTCTCGAAATCGACTTGAATAATTAAAAAAGTATTAGATTTGTATTGATGGGGGGAGCACAGGCAGTTTCAAAAAATAGTAATTGAGGTTCGATATTTCTTCTCTGAAACAGCTACGCTGCTTGATTGCTTTGCAAAAAGTTCATAATTTTAAAAAAATTTCAAAATACAAAAAATGTGATGTGATGTGATGTTATAAAGTGTATTTTTCAGTACGTGAAGTTTCAGTAATTTGTCTTAAGGCACAATGCCATGCGTCACTAGGCACAAATTCGTCATTTCAAGAGGGCTCGAGAACTGAAGAACATATTTTTCTTCAACTTTCAGCTTGTTTACGGATCTTTATATTAGCAAAATTGCTAAATTTGATAACTTATTAACCAATTTGATAATTTACGTTTGGAGAGGGAGGCAAGGCAAAATAATAAATTTTAATAATCGGTTATTTCAACCCAAATTTTGCATTGCAATCGACTTATGTTTTGTTAATTATATTTCTTGAAATTAAAAATGTTGTTAAAAAAAGTTAATTATATTGTATAGATTTTTTTTCTCACTATTCAAATTTTGCCGCCCCCAAAAATTTGCTGCCCTGGGCTGTAACCCCAATTGCCCCTACTGTAAATCCAGCACTGGTCAAATGATAATTATTCTTTTTGTAGTATCCACAAAATATCCGGTGACCGAATATGGATAAAAACATAGCATTATATTCTTAATGCAAGTATATTTCTTGCATATATGTAGTAGATTATAGAATTATGTTATTAATATCACATAAAATGCTGTGATCCTTCTAACTATATCTTGTCTTTTTTACAACAAATGACAATTTCGATTAGATAGAAACGTTCGATTCTAATAAACCTGTAATTATTAGCTACTAAGTTTTCTAATTGATCTTATGCCTGAATTAACTTACTACTATATTATTATATATTAGTTTTGTTGATAAATTTAGAAAAATCTTAACCAGCTAGTGTTACTTTCGTCATTCTCAATGTACTTACTAATTTACCAGATTTGAATATAAAAATGACTAGATAAATGTTAAATCTAAACTAATATTTTATGCATTTTTATGACCTAAAAATTATTATATTTTGAAACACACAAATTGAAATGCTGCTTTAGATAGCCTGGCCCCGCATATTATTTTGCAACAATTCAAAATATTTGCTGCATAATTAATATTATAATTTATTGATCTTAAATTTAAATTTAAATTCCTCAAAGTTAGGCATCAATATACACCCAGGCCTCGCTATACGGCCGCTCTTTATACGGCCTTTCGCTATAACGGCCCTCTTTAATTAAGGAACGTTTTCGATATACGGCCTAAAATGTTTCGCTATAACGGCTTTTTTTCTCTATGTCGATATATTGCGCAATCTCGGTTTTGAAGATTTAAACGAATCTGATGTGCTGGATCTACTGGCAGCTGATAGGGAACCCCTTTCATATGAGAAACTCATTCAGTTGCAAGCAGAGCCGGCACATGATGAAGATACAGAACCTGTTGTATCCAAACAGCTAACATCAAAAATCATGTCGAGCGCTTTTTCATCTTTTGAACTAGGAATAAACATCCTCCTTGAAAACGACCCTAACGTCGAACGTAGCGCTAATGTCTCTCGAGGAATTAACTCAGCCATTAGCTGTTATAAATCATTAAAGGAAGAAATAGACAAGAAGGCAAGACAAACAACTTTAGACAAATTTTTCAAACCACCAGCGCAAAATGATGGTGACAGTGATCTGTAGGTTTTAGTTGTTTCATTTTTATTCAAAAATGTTTTTGAAATTTTTTATTTTATGTAAAATTTATGTTCTTGTTAAATATGTTTATAATTTAAACAAAATAAAAAAATAAAATGTATTTTGAATGATAAACCATATTATATATTTATTAAATTTGGAACCGATCCCATTGAATTTGTATGAATACGTATTAGAATAATTGATTCGTTATACGGCTTTTCGATTTACGGCCAAGTTTTGCGGAACGTATCTAGGCCGTAAAGCGAGGCCCCAGTGTACATAGAAAATCTAGATTAGAAAAATGCTTCAATAATATGATCTTATTTAAGAAAATAGAATTTTAAACATTTTTTCTGAAACTTGCTATTTTAGACAATACCATTCTTCATTCGTGCTTTATTTAATGCAAGTGTATTAGTTTAATATTCAGTGAATAATTATTATGATATTTGATATAAGAAAAAATGTGATATTAAATTAAAGGCAAATATTTTTTTATTTAATATAGAATTCTGCTTTGTTATTCAAATTTTGTATAAATATATTTGATATACACAAGCTTTAGCATAAAGATGAGTCTTCATTTAAATGTTGCCATGAATATCTTTCTTATATTTACCTAGTTTCCTCTTGGCGGAAAAAATGCAAATACGTTATTCATGAGCATTGATATATGCCATCCGCTTTTGTATGTATTACGACAAACTTATATGAGCACACATATTGAGAAAAATACACATGCAATTATTTCTATTCGGGATATATATATATATATATATATATATATATATTTAATATTTGTATATATGTCCTATATGTTCTTAATAATAATTTAAAAAAATAATATTATTTTGTAAGTGATATATCGAGTGGTAAATTCGTCACGTGGATGACCTGAAGATGACCCTACTTAGATTCTAAAACTCAAAATCTTAAAATAAACTTAAAACAAAATACAAATTTTATGTTTTTTTATTTATTATAAACAGTTTTTTATTTGAATTTCTTGTTCCAAACACAACATTAATACATATTAAAATGTTGAAGAATGAAGTATCACGTTTTACTACATATATAACTTATATATAATAATAGTAAAATTGAAACTTGGACAAAAATTTTCTTCTTATGGTAAAACTTATTTGACGACCATAACTTTCGATGGTATTTGCTCCAGGAAAAAGTTTCACGTAGTTTTTTTCTCCTTGATTTCGTCACAAAACGAACAATGATGAAACGTTTTTCGTGAAATTCTTCCGATATAGTTTTCATTTCGTCTCAGTGTTGCAAAAGTTTCTCCGATTTCGGAAAAAGCGTAGTATTCATCTAGCAAAGGATTCGCGCTTTTCCGCGCACCGAAAATTCGAAGCACGCTCTGATATTCGCTAGGGAAAAAATCACACTCACGATTGAAAACTATTGTAAAAGCTTTGAAATACTGTAGCTATTACACTCTATCGTTTTGTTCCAAATACCGATATATTGAACGAGATTTTGCAAATTATTCGTGTCCAATTTCATTGCCATGGAAAATCGTTGATCGATAAAAAATAATGGGGAAATAAATAAATAATATATTAGAATCTGGTACGTCATCAAATTTTACGTTTTGTAATCATTACATTGAATGATTGTATATATTTGAACTTTTTTTATTTCCAAATAAATTGCAATGCTGTTTATATAAAGATATTGAAATAGTATTTTTATATTTAACATTGACTTTCGAAGAAAAACCAAAGGTTTACCTTTTATTACTGTAACTATAATTAAACTTTTTTGTAACGTTCGCTCAAAAATTCGATTTCTATTTCCTGCACTCTTTGCTTGTATCTCTGAAACCGCTGGACTTGCCTTTGCCAAAAACTAATCAGCACATCTCCCTATCAATAGGATTCGAATGCTTTTGAATCATTCAAATCGGTTGAAACGTGCACCCAAAAACGTGGACGAAAAACTGCATCCATACATACACACACAAACACACACCACATCAATTTTTTCTTAGGTATGCCAAAATGTTCAGGAACCTTCAATACGTGAAGAAATGTAAAAATTTTCAATTTCGATTTTTGGACGATTACAATAACTTACCCTAAGCGAAGTTAAAAACAATTTATTTGCATTTGCAATATTTATTTAAAACGAATGTTTCTCAAAATTACTGAAAAAATGTAGTATTATTAACATTAAATTTGAAAACTAATTTCGTTAATAAAATCAACTGACAATAAATTTATAATTAACTGACAATTCCAAATTTAAATTCGAACTTCTTCACTTATAAATATTTATATGTAAGATTGTTTCATAATACTTAGCCATGAACATATTTTTATGTTATAAAACATTCATATATACAAAAATTATGATTTATATTCATAAGTGTGAGTTTGATGAAGAAATCAATTCTGTTATATTTCACAACGATGACGGAAAATATATACTTTTGAATTGTGCTCCCACATGCTACATAAAATAACATAATATACATACGCCTTTGTATCACGATAACATTTTATTAAAATATTTGTTTGTGCCTTTCTCCTTTCCGTCACAATGCCTCATTTGAAAATCTTTACCCATATGCTTCTAAAATATGTCAATATAATTTATTCCTGACAATACGAGTAATTTACCCCGAAGCGTACAAAGCCTAAAATTGCGATACGCGCTCGCCTACACAAGACTCAATTTTCAAACTTAATGTATTTATAATATTTCATCTTAATTATGGAATGCTTAGCATGATTAATTTCGAGAACTTCTCCACTTGAATTTATTATTGATAAGCAAAATATAAAATAACTTCCATTTTAAACACAATAAAGAGTATAACTCAATTTGTATCGAGCACGGTAATCTCGTTCATAACTATATCAATAATTAAATTATGTTAATTGAGCGAATTTGATTCGGCTATATCTGTAATTAAAACGTATCTCGATCGGACAATGGTTATTCATTTTGCAGTGTGCATTATTACTCGGCTGCACATTGCCATTATAAACCCATTATTGTTATCAATGAAATGTTGGCGAATAATTGGACAGTTTGCGCGCTGAGCTGTTATTGATGCCGTCACATCGCCCTGGTTGCTGCTCGACGCCGCTCGCCGCCGCTAATTTGTCGTAGGCATTTTTAGCCACGGAATTGTACGCTCTGCGGGAACTAAATTGCTACTATAGTGCTTGAATAGATGTTTGATATATTTCATGAGGACCTCATTGTCTTCAAAAAATTTATTTACTTGATGATTTACTCATTTGTATTTATCAAACATAATTACTAAATAGAAATAATTTTTCTAAATGGTGAGGGTCATTTTACATCATTATGATTGTTTATCGTATTTTATGTACGCTCGCAAAGATTTTCCAGTTGGGATAAATGCAATAAACTTTTTAATTTTTTTCAAAAATTAATTAAAAAAGCACATTAGATAACGCATATTTTGAACGGACAGTTTTTTATATTTGAAGTACAAAAATGAGTGTACTTACTTACTATAACTTGAAAATTATCTTTCTTTGTTTGCTATATTTGATAGAATAATCAAAAATAATATTTAGAATTTAAGTTGAACAAATTTAGATTAGAATTTTTTATTTTTAAATTTTTTTTTAACGGCAATGAGAACCTTACGTCCTATAAGCTATTGGGCTGAAACTTCTTCTTACTTCGTATTTTTTTAGATGGCGACCCAAAAGTTAATCTATTCATAGTTGATGATTTTGTTATTAGAATTAATCTAATAGGACTGTAGACTGTAGTACAAAAATACAAGGCAAACCATTAGGGTTTTTCTTCTAGAAAATGCCACTGTTAATATCCAAATCAATTACTCAATGTCTATTCATAGACATAATGTAATTTACATGTAAATAAAAAAAAATTCAGAATTTAAGCACTTGACAAGCCATATTACCCGGTTTGTACGCGATTTTAAATTTGTTCTAAAATTGTTTATCGTAATAGTGCTTTTTATTCGAATTTTGGAAATGGACTAGTACCTTGTATTGAAACACTGCTCTTTCATTGAATATTTTACAATTTACATGTAAAATAAGCCTTATATCTTGGAGATATTACATGTACCTCTTTGTGTAATTATTATCTCACTAATTTTTTTTTGCAATTATATAATTGGTAAATTGTTCTTTAACAAAAACCAATATTATGTATTAAACAGTTGATTAACCAAAAATAGATAATTGCTTATACAAACAGATTTCAGTAGAATGATTTTTATGTTGTTATTGAAATTCTTTAATAATTGAAATATAAACTATGATTTCATATGTATACAGTATTATAGCAAGTTTGTCTGTGCTAAAAATATTCCTTTCAGATATTTTAGTACTTATGATATTTATATATAATGAGGCTCGAATCACAAAATTTTAAATATGTTTTAAAATATATTTCGTATATATATAAAATGTAGTCAATTTTTCCATATATTTTGTACATATATTGATCTAAATACGATTTCAAGTAAAAATAGGTTCATTTGGGGCATTTCTGCAAATATATATCACATCACTATTAAAAATATGTCCAATAATAATCTCCTAACTGAAGAGAATCGACAACCACTAAGTTTTCTTCAAAAATTTCAATCACAATTTCATCACAACTGCTTATAGAACACTAAGCGTGGTTCCGATTACAATGAAAATTGTTCGTATTTAGTAAAAGAATTCCCCTACTTTCCATAAGTCGAGCCCCACACAGATTTTTAGAGGATCGTGATATAAAAACTTGAAGATATTATCCCGGAAAAATACAAGGAGAATATATCATAAATTAAGATTTGCTCGGTATGCAGTATACAGTATAATTAAGTAAACATTTTCATAATAATCTATAAGAAATTACCGTGTACTAATAGGCTTAATACCCTGTGCTGGGTGTCCGTGCAGACTTCGGGACCTTAACGAATGCTCTTGCATAATGAATATTTAATTAACGTAAAAGCGTAGAGAAAAAAAGTTAATCACAATAAAACCCGATGCTCAGTATAATGGGAAATATCAGTACTCAGCGATCTGAATAATGAAAATCCGTGAATAGACGGGATGGTGAACATACTTGTTCGCATCCATGTCAGATGAAAGAATCCGTTTTCGATTTTTAACGTTTTTTATAGCTACACGTGGACGTGTACTAATTACATATGCTTTACCTTTTATTACAGAGTTTTATCAGATAGAGCACAATTTGAAAGCTTGGTAAATTAATATAATTTTTAAGTTCATATCTATAGAATTCTAGAATATATTACGTACCAAGTACCTTGCTGGTATCACAGCTTTGAAATTTATAATAATTTTTCATAACTATTTAAATTACAATCTGTTTTATTACATTACATACATGAAGATATTAACCAAATATTGTTAATTTAGCAAATGGCTATCAGAAGTAATCCCGGCAGTTGCCCTTTCTAATTGTGATCTATTTTTATTATAGAATTTTTGTTTTAATTAATTATGCAGCAATGCCTCGTAAGGTCATTTTCACTTGATATGTCGAATTCTGATATGATTGATATAAAGGCCAAAAAGGTGGTTATCAAACCCAGAACTAGTAGTTGCTAAATTTTAAGCAATAACTTCTTTCATTATCTGTCAGTATAGCTTTTTCACGCGAACTATGAGTTTTTGAAAATTTGAGCATTCAAATTACGACAAAATTTGAATATAAATGCAAATTAACTGTGAAACTTGAAACTCGTAATGCAGGACCATAGATTCAAAACAATATAGTCAGTGATACTGAATCTATATAATAGTATTGTCACACAATTATATTGTCATCATAACAGTACATAATTGGATAATACATTAGTAACATTACATGATACTATGTTATAAGTCACAACATTCCCTGTTACTGCATATTCCCAATTACATTATCTGAGTTGAAGATCAATCGAACATCAGGAGGAGTATTTGAATATCAATCGAATAACAAAGTGGAAAAAATCCAATAAGATCGAATATTCTTGAAACATGAAATCAAACAACAGATGATGAATAATTTACATTGCTGAAATCATTTTTATTACTTTGTCAATCTATTTTTATATTGTTATAAATCAAGTTGGCATGGAATTTGTTATCGTGTTATGATTATATACTGATGTTTTCATTGGATAAATAAATATAAAAATAAATCTGTTGATTATTAATACTCAATATTGATCTCTTCCCACAGTGATTAATCAAGAACTGATAATTCTATTAAATAAATTTATGGGTCAAAAGTTCATCAGATTGGATCTTAAATTTAGATTTAGAATAACTATGTTTTAAAAACAGTTTTATAAAACAATTGGAAAATTTTTCGGGGCTATGATTATTAAAATTCAGCTATTATTTTCACGGCGAGAGAAACCTCTTCCTGTTTTAGGCGCAAAATCACGGCGTCACCTAAATATCAATGGAAGTTATTCTAGCATATCTGCATTTAGATTTCAGTAGTATGCAAAGATAAAAGTTGTACTTGATTGTTATCCGTAAAATGATAGAATATTATTAGATCTTTTAACCAATTTTAGTGGGTGCCACCAAATAAACGAAAATGTCTGACTCTTAGCACTGGACACTAAGTCGTCCCTTAGTGCCGGACAGTAAACATATTGAGATTTCTTGTGAAAATTTACGTAATTTATTCCAATTATTCAATTTTGTTCTGTATGAGTGCTAACGGTCACTACATACCCCGATTTCCTAGTCAAAGAATGAAAAGCTTATGGTGAATGCACCAGCTGAGAGCATCGGTGTGGCCCAGCCAAAAGGGTGAATAAATAGTGACTTTTTTGCAATATCTAAGAATATTCGTCAAAGACACATGTGCAGACATTCCAGGATATGGAGATGGCTACATATGTAATCAATGCAAGTTATTTTGAAATGTCCGGTACTAGGTGCCACTGTTTAAAATCATATTTTTTGATACCAAAGTTTGATTGATAGTATTAATTATTTTTTAGCAAAGATTGCGGCTTTGTTAATTTAGTTTGATTTCTAACATTGTTATCTAACATAAATCATTATTTAATAAACATTTCGTAAAATATTTTTTGATTTATTTATAAATAACCTTAGGTGTCCACCACTAGAGACTTCCCCCTAATCTTATAGAACTTTGAGGTTATGATTGAAAGGACTTCACAGCAATCTCTGCCTATTGAACTCAGACTGACACCTTTAATGTAAACAAACTGACAATATCCTTTATCGAAGTTATGTTCGAGACGAAAAATCTTATATATTATTTAAAATGCGAATATATAGTCCTTTAAAAAAGGTTTCTATTTCGAGTTCCAGTACCGTGCACATGCATGCTTATTTATGTTTCATTCATTTCGTGAAGTTTGTCTCCGAGTCTGACAAAGCACGCGGCGTAAGTAACTTTGCGTGTTCAGTTGACTGGTGCCGTCGCGCTGCGCCGTTACTTTACCCGCTTAATTTACCGCAGTTCATTATTTAGTTTACCTAAATGCAAATATAATTCTTCCTCTGTTCCATTACCTTCGGAGAAAACATAAAAACGATATTTTAGACGCTGAAGTCGTAAATGCTCGTAATGCTTGCGAATGTAATACCGAAACACGATTAGAAATAACACTGGCGCTATATGCTTGTTGAAGTAGCGAAGTTATTCTGCAATATTATATTGGAATGTCATAAATTGAATTGAAAATTAATACTTGGTTTTATATACATATTCTTTTACAATTTAAATTTTAGACATTATCCAGTGTCCATACTCACAGTCGTCACTTTCAATTATAAAACCTGAATCGACGCCCATCCAAATGAGTTAGCTAGCAAAGTGTACTTGGAAAGTCAGCTTTCAGACTAAAACGTAAAATACCCACATAACCTAAATATTGTAGTTATTTGTGTATTATATTTTTTTGCTATTTTTGTTTCTTCTTGTCGCTTTCAATTACAAAACCAGAATCGATGTCCATCCAAATGAAATATCCAAAAAAATGTACTTGGAAAGCCAGCCACCAGGCGCGAACAGCTCACGGACCCCATCTATTTATTTTTATTTACTTTACATTTTATTACTAATTTTTGCTTCGCTTTTTGTCGCTTCCAATTATAGAAATAGAACCAACGTCCATCCAAATGACTTCACTAGCAAAGTGTACTTAAAAAGCCAGATCACCAGAAAAAAAAACGACAATCGCCCATAGACTTCACCTAGTTATTTTTATATTATTTTTCTTTTGCTAGTTTTTATTGTGTTTGTTTTTATATTTTTTATATTACTAGTACATACCTAATCGGTTGCATCTGCTAATTACTAATCAATATCATATTCTTTTTGTATTGGTTTCCAGTTCATTTTTGCATATATCGCAGAATTAATATTAAAAAAAAAATTAATAGCTTTTTCATTTTTTAAAGTATTCTGTGCAGGATGAATTTCAAATTTTTGGTTGTCTTCGCGCTTGGTCGTTTTTTATTATATCTTGTACTGTAGATTATAACAGATGTCTCGTTTTGGACCAAAATTATAGAATTTGGAGTAAAGTTTTAGTTTGTGCTCTCTGGATCATTGCAATATTTGATTTTACTCGATATTCTCATATCTCTATTGCATGCATACATACAACTTCTATAGATTTCTATATTTTTGATCGGAAGAGTGCCAACAATGGCCTTAAGTTCTAACTAACTAAAATGATAAAATATTTCAAGCGTTAAGGATTTTACTGGAAAAATGTTTAGATTTAGATTTCTTTGGAATTATAAATGAAAAAAAAATACAGATTTCAAAAAAATCTAATAAATAGAAAAAAATACTCGCTATATGTATTTCATGTTTTAGTTACAAGAAAAAATGTTGTTTATTGTTAATTTGAATAACAATGAAAACTTAATGATCTCATAAGCCTGGTGTGATGAATTTCTTATGAACTACGTTCATTTTTATTCATGGCA
Source organism: Ctenocephalides felis (assembly GCF_003426905.1). Taxonomy (NCBI): domain Eukaryota; kingdom Metazoa; phylum Arthropoda; class Insecta; order Siphonaptera; family Pulicidae; genus Ctenocephalides; species Ctenocephalides felis. Next base: position 35,775,104 of record NW_020536999.1, on the reverse strand, counting down.
TAATTATTGTAATTGTAATGAGTTTATTGTAAGAAAAAAGATGCGAATAGAGTTTTACTGTCAAATATATGTATAAACATTTTATCAGCTGCAAAAAATTAATATATTTGTAACTATTGTATTATTTGTATAATTGATATAATTGAGCATCGAAAACCAACACAAATAACTCTACAAAAGAAATGCCAACTTCTATTATTATAAGTTATAAAATCACCATCGAACTATTTCAAATTTTCTATGATTAGCCCATTAAACATTGTAATATCCAATAAATTCAATAGGTCTTAAATTTAAGCCTCGTATAATGAAAATATTTGAAAATCCTCACAGTGATATAGCATTTGATATATAGCTTTAACATTAGTTTTATGGACGTACTGATTTTCGATTTTCAGCATTATATTCGCTCTCAACTCCCGATATTTTCCAATAACGACCGTTATATATGGAGGTGTCCGTTACTGTTAACGTGATGTTTTTATTCCGTTTTTCTTCCACTGGACGCCGTGAAATATTAATGCTTGCGCCTTTTACGCCGCTGATATTAATGCGAGGGATCTAATTGAGATGAGAATCTGCGCGTTTTTTTGAGGATTTATCATTTTTTAACTGCAATGATTGAGTTAAAGTCCGACACGAGCGAGTAATTATCCTAAGACCAGATTAGTTGTATCAAATTATTTAAATGAACCTCCTTTGAAAGCCACGAATGTTTGATGAAAAAAGTATAGACCAACGCCCGTATGACTTTTGGCACGCTTCCTGTTTTTTGAATATTTGAAACTTGATATAATATTTTAATATTTTGTAAACTCTATTGTTCGTAATTTTTTCCCTTCTTTTTTATTAACTTCCCGTAGAGTAAGTTATTGTAATCGTCCTAAAATCAAAATTAAAAATTTTTACATTTCTCGACATTTTAAAGCTTTCTGAACATTTTGGCATACCTCAGAAACAATAAATATGTATGTGTGTGTATGTATGTATGTATAGATACAATTTTTCGGTCACGTTTTTGGGCGCACAAATCAACCGATTTGAATGGTTCAAAAAACATTCGATTCCTATTGATAGGGAGATGTGCTGATTAGTTTTTGGCAAAGGCGGGTCCAGCAGTTACGGAGATAAAGAGCAAAGAGTGCAGAAAATAAAAAGTTTTTGAGAGAACGGATTATCCGATTTGAATGATCTAAAAAACGTTCAATTAGTAACGATTGGGAAAAGTGGTTATTAGTTTTTGGCAAAGGTAGGCTTAGCCATTTCGAAGATACGGAGCTAAATGTTAAAAAAACGGCAGTTTTTGAGAGAAGCAAGCGTCCGATTTAAATAATTCAAAGAACTTTCTGCTTGTTTTAACAAAATAATTGATTTTGAAAAAAAATATGTTTTAAAATAATTTTTTTTTTCAATTTTTTTTTTTCAAAAAAAATTATTTTTTGTATATGGAAAATAAATCAGATTTTATTTTTAATTATGACTAAAGTTCTAATATACTTTTAACAAATAATTTCAACTTTGCAATTCAGTTTATATAATTCTTCTAAATATTGGACAATGTTTCAATATTTATAATAATCTATTTGAAAACATTCAATATTCCTCGATCATTTCGTTACGGTACGGGAAGTTCCAGCAATTTGCCTCAAGGCACGATGCCATCACCCTACTAGTTTAATTTTATTCTGCTTCTTTTTTCCAATTTTAATTTTCAATAATTTAAAAAATTTGAATCATTGTGCATTTCAAACAATTGTTACAATTACAAAGCACTTAAGATAATATTATAAAAAATTAGAAATATATACATTGTCAATTTGAAAATTTATATTTATATTAAGATATTATTTTAATGTAAGCATACTGACTTTCTATATCTATTAATTTATAAACACAAATTGTTCGAATCAACGTTTTTCAGTTAAAAAATCATATAATTATACATTCATGAAAAATTGATATAAAAAATATATATAAGGAATGAAAATGTCTATCAAATGATCAAATGTTTAAAACCTAATTTTTAAATTTAGAATTGGTTAATTTTTATGCTTTATATGCAGAATGAATATGCATATAAATAAGTTCAAATCAAGTCACTAACTAAACTATACTGTTTGCTATTGGATTATATTTCAATATTTAACACCACGTATTCAAATTGATTTCTGGTATTTACGGTTTCTATATTATTAAATGTTTATAACTTCTCCAAAAATATAACTTCATAAAAATCTATTTTCGGATACAAACTTACTTGTTTAGCAACCATCCCGAGTTTGTAAAGATTCAACTTATTAAATTAATGTCTTTAATTGTTTTGTCTCTGGATTGTTTCGTGCAGTAGTACACTAAATTACGAAAGTTTGTAATGAATTCCATTTATTATTTTATATTTTTAACGCTTTAAAAGATTTTCAACAAATTGTGTTTATTATTAAGTTACGCTGTAGCTTTTCGTCATGTCATAATAAACTCTTAAAATATAAAATTATGAAATGCTAATTATTCACTTGAAAATAATGAAAAAGAATAAAAATGATTAATTTTAATACAATGTATGATTGAGTATTTTATATGTAACAACTGTAAACTTAATAGTATATTTTTGGAAATGAATGTGTTTCATATATAAATATATGAAAGTATGTCTTCATAATTTTATAGCACTTGATAAATTAACCTATTATTCATATTTCTTAAATTATTTATTAACCAACAGAAGTGTACATCAGCTATATGCATCATTAGTCAAAAAAAAAAATACCGATCATTAATTAAAATGTCATCGTACAAGAGTTTCCAAATTACTTTCAAGCGTTCTCGTAAAACGAATAATACTATAATTTGAGGATTTGGCTATTATGACTTCAGATCTATTTTATTTGTACTGGAACCTTGAATGTTCCAAATGTAAATTATACTTACCGACTATTTTTAGTTTTTTTTCCAGTTATTAGAATCATTAAAACTAAATCAAGAGTGTATATTGTATGCATCTCCGTATACATAGTTTATAGTACTTTTCCATTTTTAAGTGAATTTATTTACTTCCAAATCAATTAAATATTTGAATAATTCAAGGAGTATAATAATTTAAGTATAAACCATAAAAACCTAATTTATTATATTATTTTTACATACTGCGTTTAAGGATGCATGCTGCACAAGTGCACATACCTTATTTCACGGCTTTTATAATATTCAGCATTTATTATACCTTATAAACTCTAGCATCGAAACTACTTTCAGAAGAACATACTATTTGATCACATCCATATTTTTGTCATGGATATCTGTAGTCCAGCAATAGAACTATTTTCAAATATACGAGTACACAAGAATACCGAATGTCTTATTTCCTCGCTGACATGGGAAAATTACGAAAAATGTAATATGGAAGAAGCATGTTGCATGATATATTCGAATGAATAGATACATACAAACCTAGAGATGCAAAAATCGACGAAAATTTATATCGTCCATTCTACTGGGAATTTGTACACATTGGAATAGGGGAGATCATACGAAGCCGTTTGCTATTACAGTCAGTTTTTCTTTAAAAGATCCTACCATTTCAAATAATCAAAAGTACATACTCGTTAGACAATAATAATGGCTTTGATTTATTTAACGAAAATCACCTATAATTAAACATTTATATCGTCTTGATAACAAATTAAATGCAATTATCTGTTTAAATTTTATATAAGAAAGTTTTTCATGGGTTTTTGAACACTTGCATGCAATATAAAAGGAATTATTTTGTATTTATTGACTTAACGACATATCATTTCCTTTCGAGGAAAACGTAATGAAATTCTATGATATCAGAATGCAGATACGCTAATGTGTTTTTAATAACGCTGTTGTTCACAGTAAAATGTATATTAGGGAAAAAGAGTACACGCTCTTGCAATTGCGATTTTAACTCGAACTTTATTTTCAATGAGGTACATTCGTGATCAATGAAATCAATATGATAAAAAATAGTCAAATTCTATTCAAAAATGCTGTATACTATTGATTAAAATATTGTATCATAAATTTTAAGTATTAAACATTTTATTTGTAGTAATGTTTAGTAATCGATCAATTAATTGAAGGACTTCTTTTCTTCGTTTTAAGCTTATTTTTAAAACAATTTATTCTATTTTATTTTGTATCAGCTAGTCAATTGAAGTTTTGCATATATTTGCAAAAGTTGCATTCCTTTTAATATGAACAATTCTAGCACGTAATGCATAGAACATTCTCATTTTAGTAATTGTTTTCTAACTATATATGCGCCATAAATAAATATTAACCGAGCAATCCATTAGTTAATTTGTTTGAGAAAGCGTTTTCTTCAAGTTACTAAATGGTGAAATCATCGAAGCTGTAATGTAGTTTTATTTTATGGCATCAAAGATATTTATATTGCAATTTTCCGCTTTATATTAAAGGCATTCATATTTCCTCGCTTGTCGAGCAATAATTCAGACCTTATTGAAAGCGACGGTAAATGCAGTTTCTTCAAGATTTATTATCTTATTTTCTTGCTTTTAGAAATTACTTTTATTTGAATTAAATCGGTTTATTATATTTTCCAATTTACATCAATGTCTTATTTATACATTTATAAGTGTGGGATTAAAGATTTATTATGCATAATGAACTAATTAGGATAATTGTAAAACTGCACAAATTAAATAATTTAATGCAGAGATAAATATAAACGGAATTATATTCAATTTGAAGAACAGTGTTTTGCTCAAGCTGCTTGAAAATGATATGAAAAATTTGTAAATTGTTCATAACCAATAAGAGATTGTTAGTTATCAATCTAGCGTTACATTCGAATTCCAAATCTACAAATGTATTCCTTTAAATTAAATCAGTTGATCTATTTCGCTTTCAAGTCACATCTACATGCAATTTTTTTTCATTTTTTTGTCACCAATCAGAACTATTTTTATTGTTGTATGAGCTTTTATCATGCCCTTATCATTGACCCACAGAAAGCTCATATTTGATCTGATTAAAACAAAAAATATTAAATAAATTTTTTGGTACTTTTTTTATACGAATTGCAGGAATTATAAGAAACTAAACGATATTTTAACCTAATAAAAATAATTATTTTGTAAAAAAGCATATAAGGTAACTATAGACTTACTGTATCCTGCACATATGAAATTTGGAAGTGCTGAGTAATAATTATAAACTTGTCATTATATTTTTGACTGTTTGTGTAAAAACTTATTTTTGTTTAAAATATGTGTATTTCAAGAGAAAAACACTTAATTTAAAATCAAAATCTATGTAACAATTTTGATATAAAACATATATAATCACTCCAAAGAACTTTAATGCTGATTGTTTTTTTTACTTTTTAATCCTTGTTTATGAAGGAATTTACTGAATACCACATGCATACAGATAATCCAATAAGTAATATAAAAAATATCCAAACATTTCCATAAAATCGCTGTGGTCCATATGAGTTTGTCGCAACTCATATGTAAATTCCGAACTTCATCCCACGTTTGTATAACAACAACCGTCTTCATAAAGTGATAAAAGTAATCATTACACTCTCGCAACATACGTTTGCAAGAAAAGCAAAACAACAAAATAACAGATTTCATATCTTCCGATATCAGATTTATTACTTTTGCTTCGGTGCGACCGTTCGAGCGGTGGCTGGCGAGCTCCATGGAAATAAATGAAACATTTTGTGGTCGGGATTTTTTACGGCAACTCATAAACCGGAGCGGAGGAGGACCGCCAGCATTTTCTGTTGTGTTTTGTCACATAGAATAATAGAGGAGCTGGAAAATAAAAAAAATATTAGGAATACATAAATAATTAAAATCTGTGAATATGAGCTTAATCAAAACTAGAGTAGTTTTTTTTTAATTGATGGTCCAGGAGCATAGCAGTTGCTATCTCCAGATCCATTTACTAAAATATATTTGAAGCAATTATATTTAATATAAATTCTCAATATATTGATAATATCCAAAATTCAATATAATCGTCAGTATTACTACAACCAAAATAGTTCTCATCTCCCTGTGATAAATTTTATTTTTTTAATTTTTGTAACAGTGTTATTATTCATCCGTGCAGTAGTACCGAATGAATGAATGAATGTTTCCAAGTGAAAACCGATGTCACTACTGCTTGACATAAGGTTTTTCGAAGCGGGATCAAAACCGGGACCTATAATTCAGTTCCAGTCGCTTTATACACAAATGAGCCTTCTTATAACATATTGGCTATCTTTTAATACTTTCCTATAAAAAATACGAAAACTATTCGAGGACCAAAAAATCTCTGAAGTGATTAGATTTAGAGCCTTATTAGATTAACTGTAGTATTAAAATAATCAAATATGGAATGATGGATTAATGCCATCTAAAAAAAAGAAAGTAAGGAAAAGTTTCAGACCAATAGCTCATAGGACGAAAAGTTCTGATTGCTGTTAAGATATGAGAAGAAGACAACTAATTATTTGTGTTGATGTATGTTGTAATTTAATTTCATTTATTTTAAACTTTAGTCATTGTAAACATTTTCTATCCGGTTTTATCGCTTTACTTTGTTTTTTGTTTACCCATGTGATCTTGTATCTAATACGCGGTTTTTATAAGATAGCAAACGTCTAGTAAACTCAATACTCAGCTTCTTGGCTAAAATTCCTTCATGTATGTTGCCGCAATTCTTTTCATTTCGCAGTGGAATGTAATATGTCTTTTGTACAAGAATCCCTACTCGCATAGTCCTCTGTGTCAGCTATAAACCCCATAAAATGTCCTAGAACTAGTTTTGCCAATTTTTCCATATCCTCATGCGCATTATTTAGCTTAGTTTTATTTCTAAGATGCCTTTATTTGATTATCTTGTTTATTGTGTTGCGCAATCAGTTGATTCGTTATAGACGAGTATGCATATATACATATGCAAATATGGATCATCTTGATACGGTGATCAATCTTATGTGGAATGTTTATTTTGTATATGTTCAAGTGGTTTAGGTATTTTAATCATATGCTAATACAGATCTCTAGCGGCATCCTATTCCATTTCCCTCTTGGAACAAAAGTACAAATTCGTCATATAATATTTTATGAAATTATAATTTAGTTTTTTTTTCTATTTTTGATCGCCATTATTTTGAAAAACTCAACAACGTTGATTGAAGAAATATAGCAATCATTTGTTTTGCTTGGCAAATTATTTCAAGTCAAAACACCCTTGACAGTATTAAAATTATGAAATAAAATTCCACCGAGAAAATTCTGACTTGATATAGAATTCGTTTTTTTCTCTTTCCCGAGTCGTCAGCGAAAAGTGGAGAGTGGATTGATTGTAAATCGATAGACGTCGCGAGCAATATGTTTTTCGATTCACTTCTGCTTAATTGAGGAAATCAGCAAAAATAAAAACCAGAAAGAAAGAAGGAAAAACTATACAAAAAAACTTTGCCTCGTGATTTTATTTCCTCTGAGCGCTCTCGTAATGGTCGCAATAATTTATGTTTTTATATAAAACAGAATGTCGCTACGCGTATTTATATATTCTTAGAATTTCTTCATTTACGTTCTTTCAGCATTTTAAGGATTATTAGAACGGATGGTAATTAGAGTAAAATAAACGAAGTTAGTGAATATGCTAGTATTTCTGTATATAAAAGTTCATTATTACTTTGATATTTTTTTGGCATGATTAACATAGAATTACTTTATTAAATTCAACTAATGCAAAAAACAAACATAGTAAATTATGTTAGACACTATGTGCATAGTTTGTATTTATTATTATTATTAGTGGTATTTATTATTATTAATGGTTTATATATAAACTACGCAATATATTTGATTATTCATCCAACATTGTATTACATTACTGTTATGCATACGTGAATCAACGTCTTATAAAAACCACATACGAACTATGCAAAATATCTGTTAGTCATTCTATTGTTAACGTCCTCTTAGAAATCATAGGTAATAAAATGTATGTTATCTTAAAACGTATGAAGTCTACTTAAGAATAGCATAAACAGTCTTGGAATTTCAGTTGTAATTTCAAAATTATATGTATAAAATCTTTTGTGTTTTTAGTTCATAATATAATTTATTCTAACCTAATTATACTACTAATTAACTTCCCGTAGGGTAAGTTATTGTAATGTGCCGAAAATCGAAATAGAAATTTTTTACATTTCTCGTCGTTTTGAAGGTTTCGGAACATTTTGGCATACCTCAGAAAACATGAATGTGTGTGTGTGTATGTATTTATGTATGGATACAATTTTTCGTCGGACGCACGGATCAACCGATTTGAATGGTTCAAAAAACATTCTATTCCTATTGATAGGAAGATGTGCTGATTAGTTTTTGGCAAAGGCAGGTCCAGCCGTTACGGAGATACGGAGCAAAGAGTGCAGAAAATAGAAATCCAGTTTTTGAGTGAACGGAGCATCCGATTTGAAATTTGAAAATCTAAAAAACATTCAATTAGTAATGATTGGGAGAAGTGATTATTAGTTTTTATTTTTTATTAGCCATTTCGAAGGTACAGGGCTAAATGTGCCAAAATTGGCAGTTTTTGAGAGAACTCCAATTTAAAGCGATTCAAAGAACTTTCAGCTTGATTTAACAAAATAATTGATTTTGGAAAAAATATTGTATCATTTTTTTATTTTTTTTTTAGTTTTTTTGTATCGAAAATTTCAGATTTTATTTTTAATCCTGACTAAAGTTCTAATATACTTTAATCAAATAATTTTAACTTTGCAATTCAGTTTATATAATTCTTATAAATATTAGACAATGTTACAATATTTATAATAATCTATTTGAAAACATTCAGTATTCCTCGAACATTTCGTTACGGTACAGGAAGTTCCAGCAATTTGCCTTAAGGCACGATGCCATACACCCCACTAGTTATGTTTTTTTACCCAATACATCATAAAATTCTCAGACCCAAATTTCTAAATTTATAAGCGTCGGTTACTGTTATTCCGATATGATATTATAGCCTGAATATTTTTCAATAGACTGCAACTATTACCGAGTTTATCGTCGAATAAATATATTCATTTTCTACATAATGTGCCAACAAAGTGCCACTTTGCGCATCTCTGCACAGTGAACACAAGCACTTTTATCGCCGCGCGCCCTCGACGAGGAAAAACTGCATGCGGTGTTTGCTCCGCTACTTTGGGAGGTGTCTTCTGTTTAGCGAGATCTAGGATATGTTTTACTAGTTTATATTTAGCAAACAGGAATAAAAAATGTTTTTAGAAACACTGCAATGTAATGCTATAAAAACGTGCAGATTACAGGACTACAGAGACATGGCAATGTTATTAAGAAATTTGATGTTGATTTAAAATTATCCTGATTTTGAAAAGACGCAAATCATTTATGCGTAGTGCACGTTTTTGCATATGCATTTTTCAAACAGGTTTATATATATATATATATATATATATAATATAGGATATATATATATATATATAATATAGGATATATATATATATATATATATATATATATATATTTGGATAGTCTTGGATTTGTAAATATTTTGTACAGCTCCGAACAAAGAATTCAAAAAGATATAAAAGTTTTTTAAAGCCATTTCTTTATATATATACTGTCGACGTTTCAAAACTAGGTCCGTTCTATCTTCAGGAGAATTCTTCTTGTCAAGAATGTCAAGTTCTTGAATTTATTATTATTTGAAAACGCAATTACTACCGAATTATCTTTTATGAATCTGTGATATTTCTATCAAATAAAACAGAAAATTTCAAAGCCATATTTTTAAACCATATTTTTAAATCAAGCATATTTCAAAATATATTTCTACAATAAACTTTCTTTCTCTATTTCTTTCAAGACTTTAATAGGCTTTTATTTCTTACTCGAAATTTTTTAATATCAAAGTTATCATTATTATTTCATTATTAAAGTCATCATCAATATTGAAGTATTTCATCATTTTCCAATCCAGATTAAATGCGCCGACTTTTGATAAACTTGCCTAAACACTTTAGTATTTTTTTTTAAAATGAGGGCCTCTGAAAGTCGACCAATTTTCACAACTTTTATAAATAGTTCAATAAAAAGCCTTAATTCTTGAAAACTTGAAGCAAGTGTGTTATTGTTTTTTATTGTGGTATTAGAAGTGTAATTCATGTTCAAAGTTTAAATACACAAAAATAATAAAGCATAACTACAATAACCAAAAATTGTCATAATTTCACCAAAGCTCTAGGTTGCACTTAAAAGCTCACAATTTCCAAACAACGAGAAATAATTATAACTTCCCATAGGGTAAGTTATAGTAATCGTCCAAAAATCAAAAATGATTTTATTTGCATATCTTTACGATTTAGAGGTTTTTGAACATTTTGGCATACATTTGACAAAATGAGTGTGTGCGCGTGTGTGTTGACATGAAGTTCTGGGACACCCTGTATATTGGATTGATTAATTAAAATGTATTTGTTTTGTTGCAATTTAAATTTTGATATTATAAGAATTACGCATTACTTTTGATTACCATAATTAGTATATCAATTGTATTATATAATTATTTTTGGGCGTTTTGTACATAGCCTTTGTTTTTAATATAAGCTATTGTATAATGTTTACTAATACCACAGCAAAAGAGACTATAAAGATATGCACATCCTGTATTTTCACAAATAGAGTTAAAAATCATTTCGAAAAACTTTTATATAGAATTGAACATCCGGCCAACTATTCAGTTCTCAGCATAAACGTTCCAACATTTTTTTTAAACGTATTATATATATATACTTCATATTCTGGTCGAGAAGCAAATGCGTTTACGGGGATGTAAACAGACTGTAATAGAATCGTAGAGAATATACAAAATCGCATCAGCGAATAGGTTTACAAAGCAAGAAGAAATGGAACTGAAACTGTCACCAGATACCGAGTCTAACGTGCTGTGACAATAGAATGTCATATTGTACGTAAAATTAGATTTTCTGTTGCACTGATATAGTTATACGATGTGAAGAAAATAATAATTTAGTACTAGGAAAAATATATTCGAATGTGAAGCTAGTACTGGCCGAGCGGTATATTAAAAGTTGACGTGCATGTGCGGTGTGCTTTTGAAAGCGCTTTAATAAATGCGAAATGTTTTGCGGAATGAAAATGCAGAAACATTAATTTTTCTTTTACATGAACATGCATTTTGATGATTTTAAAAGGATGTATTTACTTCACATTTAGATGACATTGAATTAAATCGTTATTTACATGATTCGTGTAACGTTGAACAGAAATCATATTCATTTATATAAATGTGCTCTATAAAAACACCCAAATAACCTCTGCCCAAAATCCGCAACTTTAGGCAAAAATGTTCATATATGAAAACTTGGATTTAAACTGTTTAATTGGTGTTTACAAAATCTTTTTCATTTCTCATATTTCTATTTATTAAAAAGTGATAAATAATAAGTTTATATTTAGCTGGATTAAAAATAACAAAGTCGTGAAAAAAGTATGTATTTTTCGAGTCCAATTCAAAACTTGTCATAAAAATGAATATTAGTCGAGAACTGGAAAATATGATTATAACATATGATGAATACATGATAATAATAATAGTTTATGGAAATCTGTGGATATTACAAGGAAGATCGAAAAAAAATCTTCAAAAAAGCATGCATTATGTTCGTTTGAGGGCTCCCTCGTAGGTAAGTGGCTAGAACGACTGGACCTGGATCAGGGGTCCCGGGTTCGATACCCACTTCGAGCAACTCATTGCCAGGCAGCAGTGACAACAATTTTCACTTGTAAATATAGATAGCAATATGTTTCCAAGTGAAAACAGCCCTAATACGGTATTGCTGCATCAATTAAATGCATCACTATTACAGTAATTGTAATAAAATAAATTCAGCACATAGAGATGAGACAACTGTAGTTTGTAAGATATTAATCACAACAGCTCATAGAACCCATAAGTTCTGATCGCTGTTCAAATAAATTAAAAAAAAAAGTTCGTTTGAGAATGCGACATGGTTCAGTGCTTATTTTAAATCCAGAAAAATTACAATAGTAACACATAATTTAGCACATTGTGCCATTTTTAAACGTAACTCATTTTCAAATCAATTAAATCCTAATAGCTTATAGAATGCATGAATGGCTCTTTAATGGTAAAGAAACAAAAAATTGCTAATTATTAAGTTATTGCAAAATTATCAATAAATTAGCAACATCACTATTTTATGAACGCTATTTATTTATGAACTCTTATATTTATCAAAATGTTACAATTAATAAGTTAATTGTGATATTTATTTTTGAAATATCTCTCTATAATTAAATTTTGTATATGAATTTTCTAAAGTCTGATCTCAAACTTCTTATAAACTAAAAATGCATATAAAACATACTAAATCGAAGAATGATGATTTGTGACCGTAATAGCTCACTCAGTAGCGTTTTCGACTTACAGGCTGAAGGAATTCGATTCGAATCTCCAGCAATATCAGAATTAAAATATAAAATATAAAACTAGATTACAAATTGTTAATTTGTAGAATACAAGAAAAAATTGTATTAGAAGTAAGAAGAAAAGAATAAGTTTAGTTTAGAAGATGAGAACATATTGAGAAACAAGAAGAATGAAAATCAGTACAAAGAAAATTGAATGGAAGATTAGGATATAAGATATATATATATATATATACTATATATGATAAATGTATAAAAAATATATGTAAGAATTGTATAGAATATAATGAAAAATAATATAAATAATGTAGGTGGCGGTGGCTAAAAATGCTATAAAGCGGAGACCAATAAAATTAAAAAAAAACGAATGATGATTTTGTGATAATAAGAGTTGATAGAAATTTGTTAAAATTAGAGGAAAATTATCAGGAGCGAAATAAATATTCTGCAATGTAATATGCATTTAGGATCTGTGAAGATGCAACGGCACTGAGGTTATTTTTAGATCCAAGCAAACTTCACAATAAGCAAAATTTTTGCCAGGACTATGAAATATATCACAATACAATTGACTATCACATAATTCAGCGCATTGTGCCATCTTAGAACTTTACTAATACTGCCGGCACATATGTTCAAACGATTAGGCATAGAGTAGCGCACCGCTGCACAGAATTAATTGCGATCGACCTTTTGTTCCTAAACAATAATGACTAATGACTGGTAGTTCTGTCCCCAGCAGGCGTATATTTCATGTGATTTACCAATTAATATTGAAGCTTCACAAGTGCCGAATACAGTCATACTTCTGTGAAGACGACTCTGGCTGCCTAATCTCTTTCCGAAGTAACATTCCCAGCTGGACTTTGTTCGATTGTATTAACTTATTCATGAATTGATAGAGCCAACGTGTCAAGTGTACATGGGATATCGATCGGTTACTAATTACAGGAGATTAGTAGTTAATTTGGAAAAGTGTCACTCGATAAGCTGATAAACTGTTCAGATTAAACATATACTGGGTCAATCGTAATAGTCTACATAGTTTTTATTGCAGATTATGTTCTCTTCATCAAGAATTCAATGAGTTTCCAGAAACATATATCTTTAAAAAAAAACAAATAAAAAAACAAGCAATTCGACTTTTAACTTTTATCTTAAATGTATTAAAACAACGTTATTAATGACTTGAGCAACTTCCACTATTATGCAAATTTCATTAGTCCATCGTTCATTTCATTCTTGCATCTCAAAACGTAGATTCATTACTTCTAAAAATCATTACCTACCATCTTATAAAGTCAATAATTCAGAATTTTATGGAATTGGATTTTATAAGTACCTACTCAAAATGAACAAATTTTACTCACGTCATTAATTTGTTATTGGAAGTTATAATTCCTTTAATAATAATTTAAGATAAAATTCTTTCAATTCCCTTGCCGAGCTCCGGTTTTATTGTTTCTTATACTGAATTCTCCTTTAATAAGTTCTTTAAATTATATATTTTATAATAATAAAAATAAGGTGGATAAATACGATAAAAGAATGAAATATTACTTTAAAATTTTTGTAAAATGCATTTTTATAAAACTTGATGATATTTCTATCTAGTTTCATACTATCACTATACATTGGCTTGTTATTAGACATCGGTTTTAAGATCTTAATTATATAGTTTTTATTGTTTCACCATCTATATCATTCATGCAAAGCATATGTTTTTGGCAGATATAATATTGACAATTTTTTGAGCGTTTATATAGAAACACTTTATAAATCAAATATGCAATATTTTATTGTCAGTTTCATTTTTTGTTTCTTGATGTTTGGTCAAAGTTGAATGTTGATACATCATATAAAAAGAATGATATAACTGCCAATACGTCGAATGCAATAAATATTGACTATTATTTATTCATACGTTTCGATACTAGATGACATCATTCATCTAAAAATTAAATGAAATATTGAATAAACAAAAACAAAATTAATTATATTAATGGGCAGTACTGCTTTAGGGCAGTTCAATTCTTATATTATATTCAATCTATATATATATATATATATATATATATATATATCTTATTCTATAATCTTCTTCTTCTTATTTTTATTTTAAATTTTTGCTGTTTTCTATCAAATTTCTAATTCTATTCAACTTCTATCTTCATTTCATTTTTCTTCTTCATTCTTCTTTTTAATCTTAGCAAAATCTGATATTTTTTCTTCTTACTCCTAATACAATTCAGCTTTTCGAATTCTGTAATTCCTATTTTTCTTGATTTTTATTCAATTACTACTTAACAAATACAATTTTCATTTAACTTCAAATTAACTACACATATTGTTTTCATAAATTTTAAGTCAATGACAGGATTCGATCCAAATATCCCTGTCGTGTGAATCGAACACACTACAAAGTGAGCTATGCTCGCCATAGTGTGAAATTTTCCATTGCTATTTCACACCACAGTGTCTGGAATCGGCAATTCTCAATTAGAAACATATTTTTATTACGATATATATCCAGAGTGAGAACTCATATATATTTGTTAGCTAATTTCCGCAAGATCAAAAACTACTGAACTAAGTAAAAGAAAAATGTAAATCTACTTACATTCAACGTTACTACAACAGACAATCCACCTTAATTGCACAAAGATGCCATCCTCGTCGGTTCATTGTCAACTTCGAAGCATTTCGAAAACTTCTGTTCGTTGTATATCCGAGGAGCAAGAATCTCAGCATCATATGTGGGCGTCTGGTACGGTAAATAATAATTGTTTGCGCCTGCATTAATTCGTTATGTCCACATGCGTATGCAAAGCATTGTTAGTGAACATAAATTACGCCGAGTTTCGTACACCGACAGGCGTTCCTGTCCTGCTTTAACCCACCATGAGTTATGCTCGTAGGTTGCCAGAGATATCTCAGAAATATAGATCCAGTTATTAAGTCTACGATGAGGTTTATGAAGGAATTTAAGGGATATATAGAGATTTACGTTGTGATCGATTAAAAAGAATCTCGACTGTGGATGTGATTAGCAGCAATAGCCTTCACCATCACTTGAAACTGGAAACACACCCAAACCACAAAGTTCCAGCTGTACTCGCGATCCCTAATTCAATAAGACTGAAGAGAAAATTTCCATATGATTTAAATTAACTTATTTAATTAACTGATTAGTTAACTGGTCAATAGAAGTTTTCTATTTTATTATATTTATTATTATTATAATTATTTTTTATTACTATTATTTTTTATAATTACTATGAATATAATTTATATTTATTTATTAATATAGTTTCTATTTCTATTATTATTATTATTATAGTTAAGTTTTTATTTACTTTAAGTTCTTACTGTGTAGCTCATAGAATTACTTACTTCATTCTGATTGTTACATACAAATTTTTCAAGCCTCACAAATTTTATGCACCTATCTTCCTCTACCTTACATCAATAACATAATTCCTACCCTACTATAGGGACTAACCTAGTTACAAGAAATTTATTCAATCTGTACGCAAAATTTGAACCTTAAACATCTCGCAAACACTATTAATAACTAATCTTACTTATTTTTTCATAATTGCTTATTTTAAAGGTCTGATACAGCCATTTTAATAATAAATTATACTTTCTAGATATAAGATTGTTTGTGTGTAGTGCAATTAATTGACTTTTTTAATGAACATTGCGCCGGACATCTACACAAATTTAATAAAAAAAGTAAACCAACGGTGGGTTCCCTGAATTTCAACACATCATAGACACCCTCCATTTAAACATTTACTTTTTTTAATTTAATTTCTTAATTTTTTAATTTTTACTTTTTTTATTTTACACTTTCTTCAAAGTATTTGTACTATTTTGCCCTCTTGTCTCTGTAAAACAGTTTTAATTCAGATTCGTCGAATTATTTTTTTATACTTTTAATTACAATTTATCATACTATGCTAGGAACACTATTGGAATAGAGGATTATTAAACACCGGTAATTGTTTTCACATTATTATGACTTTTTGAATGGATGGCCACCCAGTAGTTGCCCAATCCAGTTGTGACTATTTAACTATACTACAAGTATTTGTTGAGATTTTATGAAGTCGAAATAGATTGATGCAATAATTAAGCTTTAAGCTCTATTTCTATTCAACACGCCAGACATTTTTGTACTTGCAATACATACCTATTTAATTTTTTATTTATATAATTTGTTTTAAACAACATTGATTCCAAAATACCTATATTGCTAGTTTATATATTTATTATTGAACATTATTCATATTGTTGAAGTGTACATATAAATTTTAGATAAGTTAATTCAAGTATATTATCAATTAGTATCAATTGAAACAATGAAATATAAAAAAATTACAGGTATATGATATTTATACCTTATATTATAAATATAATTATAATATATTATAATATATATATTATTATCTATATATTAACACTTATTTAGTTGAAAGATGAAAACAACTGTATAAATATATCTAACAATTTAGTGTTTTTATTTTAGGAAAATTTCTTCTTTCACAAATGATTATTAAAACGTTGTACGTACAATATACCTGTTAATGTTTGATTATTCTGATTTTTAATTAGTATGTCCACATATCTATAAATATATAAGTTTATACACTAATTGGCTTACAGACCATTATCAATATTTTTATTGCTTGCTTTAATACTTCTTCGGTGCTCTTGAGTAATTATTTTTTATCTAATTAAATATGAGTGCATATAATATTCAATCGAGTATGCAATTAATTTCGTAACTGTTTTTTAGCTTTTCAATCAACTATGAAAATTATATCGAGAGCATCATTAGTGTACTTCAGAATATTTTAACGTATTTTTTCTTATTATTGTAGCATAATACTAAGAATTATTTTCATATAATACATGAATAATGGGCAAAGATATTAAGAAATTAAATTTGCTTTCAAATTTGTTCTTTTTAAACATATTTGCATGATCTGCAAATTTTACCGACAGATAATGATCTAAAAAATAAAATATTGGTTAATTAATTTATTTTTCTACATTGAGAATTTACAATTAAGATTAGCTCAAATATTTCCTTGATTGTTTCATTCTGATTCCAGCTCAGGTTCTCTAGTGAAATGATTTTTCTTTTCTATGACAAAGCCGAGTGAGATGTGAAGTAACATTTCATTATACGGAAACGAGAAAAACATCACATTACATTTTGCTTTTTCTTTTTCACAAAAAGAAAACTTCAATATGACGTCATTGCTGAGTCATGTCACGTGACGAATGAAATATCTGCAGTGCTTGGCACATTAAATGAATTGCAAAATATTTGCAGAGAGAACAATGATGTTTTAGGACAAATTTTATGGGTAAAATGAAGACGTCGGTATGTCTTTTACATAGAAAATATTTTAACGTAGCTAATATTTTTTATATCTAACGTAGCTATATATTTGTTTATCTAAACATTTTTTATTTATATGTTACTCATGAAACTTCTAAGTACCTATAGGTAGGGATCTTTATATATTTTTTTATTTTTTGAGTGACATCAAGGTGCTTCAACCACACAAATTGATCCGGTATCATGTGTTTTAAAATTAATAGACTTAGAAAGTTCATGCAATATTTAAAATGTTATGTTTACCTATTGATTTTGTTTTCAATATTTCATTACCACTTTTCGGTAAACTAATAGTTTACTATGGACTATACTTCATTTCTGAACTAATTTTACGTATCATATTTCATTTATATATCACATTTTGATAATAATATGAACATGCAATTATGATTTATACGCTTGTTTTGATATTGAATAATTGTCCATAAACAATTTGATTAGTTAAACACTGTGCGATATGGAATTCTACGAAATATTGAAATCAATAGCTTATTATGAGTTAGTGCTAATTTACTCGAATACATTACGAGGAATTATAATTACACACATAACTTTAAATTAAATATATTTTATAATTTTTACCGAGCGTTAGTAAAAGTTCCGAATATTTAATTTATATAGTTCCAAAAAATCATTTAAATAAATATTTTGTTTTTCTTAATGGATTTCTTATTCAGGGTTACCTTAATATTATACATGCCAAATTTAGAATTATCAATCAAATATATATCTAAATCATTCTAAGCAAAATTGAATGAAATATAATCATGAAATTATAATTCATCCTAATTTTTATTTTATTTTAATTTACTAAGAGATATTTTTTTGTGGTATCTAATAATTTTCTATTGCAGTAGTGTTTCTAGCATAAGCGTTGAACGAAATATTTTTAAAATTTGTGTATAGAAAATCATTTAATGTCTATTTGTTTCTGTTTCTATGAAGCTCATCATTTAAATTCGAAAGCTTCTATTACTAGATACTGATTTAAATCAACAGTGAGATCTCGTTACGGGTTCAATGCATATATGTTTCCCAAATGACAACTTTTGATATAATGACGCTGTGAAATAGCAGACTTTTGACACTCCATGTTTGTTTGATTTTGACATCTGATAGTTCAACTAGACTGGATGTCAATGTTTTGACAAGAGCATTGAAATTACAATCTGTCTAAAAATGAATACTGTGTTTTGACAGTTTTTTAAAGGTATATCAGATAAATATTTTGGTAATTATTTATCATGCTTTTTTAGGACAGCTATCAGAACTTGTCTTATGAGCTGTCGTGATGATACTTCTTTACTACTTAGCTTTTTAGGATGCAAAGCACTATTCAGCCTAACTATTAGACATATTATTATTATTATTATTGTTATTATTATTTCCCTAATTTTGATTGATATTTAAAATTTTTACTTGTAAACATATTTTAAATATATATTTTTTAGTAGGGAACGATATCACTACTACTTGATAGGAGGCTGGCCAAGTTGGGTATTGGGTATTGTACCTAGAACCTTGGGTTTCAGGCTACAGTCACGGATAAACTATATTTTTTAATCATCTTTTAAACTACCGTCAGATTTTTTATGATATTTATTATTAAAATCATAGCGAAGTAAATAAAATAGATATAAAACATATGAACAATAAATGTGTAGTACATAAATGAACAATATGAACAATAAATCCTTTAAATAAATCAGTAAAATTGTTTTTCTAAATACAAAAAAGTCTTGTAGATAGAAATGTATTTTCAGAATTACGTCTTGATAAGGTAGATGACTAAGTAAATAATAAATGTTTCAAAATACCTAGATTTTATTTTGGGTCAATATTTTAATCTATTCTCAGACGACAGATATATTTTCACCTGGTTTCTTGAAATATTTCATTATATAGTAGAACATTTATATAAGTTACTGATAATAAAACAAATATGTACATTCCAAATATCATTTCAGTTCCATGATTTTCGCGTGCTATGTCAATGTTCAACGAAACTCATTCTGAAATGTGAAAGCTACAGAATGAGAATTTAATAAACTTGGCTCGGTGGTTTTGTGGTAACACGATATGGCATATTCTATTAGCAATATAATATTTCAAATTACTGGAATACATGCTATTTTCAATCGCAATATTTTAAATTTGCCGCAAGTTTGGGCATACTTGAATTTTGTATTGTTCAGTGTGCAATTATTTAACAAAACCACAACAATTTATTTAATTCAAAAATTACCATATATTCTCAAAAGTTTAACATTATATGCTATTACTTGAAATCAAGCCATTGAGATCCAACACTAAATATAATACAACATATACTCAAATTCTAATAACTTTCATATTAAATCTATACCAAAATCGGTTGACTCTCTGATTAGCTTCTCTACTTCATTATTAGTTACCTGCTTCTTTGAGTATTTTCAATCCAAAAATTGTTATTAATTCGAACTATATAAACTTGTTCTAATCAAGTATTCGTCATTCAAGTAGTCTTTTTTCATTTTGAGGTTCTTCGACTAAACAAAATGGGTTCTACATTAGTGTTATAGCAATAAATAAATAAGCACAGTTCCTTATAAAGTCGATGTAAACATGTAACAAATTTCTTTCAGGTGATAAGAAAAGGGTTAAAAAAGGTTTTATCGGGACAATGGCCCTCTTAAATGCGACCTCTTCTCTTGTCACTTTCAGGGACTTAAACGTATTTATTATAGACATAGGGTACCTTGAGTCAGGTGTTATATTTATATATAACATCTCTCGTGTGAATTTGATGCAGGGGTTGAGAATTTATATATACACGTAAATGATCTTTAGAACTTCTTATATATAAAAATGGATCGCAAAATGTGTTGGTAAGCGCATAACTCAATAACGCCTGGACCAATTTGGCCAATTCTTTTTTTAAAATGTTCGTTGAAGTCCAAGGATGGTTGTTACGGCGAGAAAAAAACGAATAATTGCCGGGAAAACCCTAAAAACAGCCCTTTTCTTCTTTGATCGAGTAGGCAACGCAATTTGTAAAAAAGGCAATGATCTATGTCATGACATTTTGTGTAGTTTTTGATAATCTAATTTTGAATATATTTATATAAACATAGAAATTTCTTTCTATTAATCAAGCTATATTGGCAGCCAAAAACATTGATGTGAATTAATTAAATTTCAAAATTCAAGAACAAATTACAGGCTAATCAGTTGATTCGGCAACTAACCAAGACGATCCACCGGAGTTTTTAAACTCGCTGGATTTGCTAGGTATTAATTTAGAAAACCCATGTTTCTCACATGGAAAATTGTATGTTGTTTGTTCCCGTATTGGAAAACCATCAGATTTGTTTGTCTATGCGCCAGGTAATCAAACAAAAAACATCGTTTATCACAAAGCACTACAATGAAAATTAAACTGATTTTTGAATTATGATTTACATTATTAAAATTACTTACTTTTGAATGCTTATAGTGTTTTATTTAATTATTTTTAATTCACACCGAATAATTACCAGTGTGACGGTTCTGTTCAGGATAATTTTTTGCAAAGAATAGAAAAAAGGTAGGCACAAAACACCGCCACATTACAATTTTTCTGACAGGACAAAGTCTGTCGGGCCGGCTAGTCTATAAATATAACAGATGAAAATTGCAAGATATTTCGAATAAAAAATCTCGAACAATTTTTTGTCGTATATCACTATATTTTAATTTTGCAAATGAGATAAAAAGTAATTAATTTACTGATAATATTTGAGGAATAATTAACATTTCATGTTGCGTTTGAGATTTTCTACAATTATTTCGAATTGAGCCATGCAATTTATAGATTTACTTTCATAATTCAAACGGTATGTGCAATTTTGACTTTAAAATTAATTCCAATCATATTTCATGCTAATTTCAAATTATATATTTTTATATATTATAGAGTGCTGAATCAAATAAAAATACTGTACATAGAAAACTGAATTCTCAAAAGTTTTCTAATAGAAATTCTAATATTGTAATTTGTCCAAGCTATTTTAAATAAATTATTTGTTTAATCTTATTTTGAAGTGCAAAAATATGCAATGCATAACAAAATAGATGAAAAATATTTTTAACAAAATTTTGAAGATTCATGTTTTACATTATACTAATGATAAATGCGCACTAAAATTTTCAATTATATATTTATTTATATAAAATTAATTATCGAATTTACCATTTTTTCATTATTTCATATTTTCCCCAAGTAGGTCAATTCACATGTACCCAAAATTATATTCAGATAATCCTCCATTATTATATTAAATTCGTGATAAATGGATTAAATAAATCATATATTAATAACCGACCTCTGCCTCAAACGCTTTCATCCGTCTCCCGTTGATAATAAATTCAGAAGGGGTTCGTATGTATGCATACTCTAATTTATTTTTGCTTCTGCATTTAATTTTAATCCTTTAATTTACTTTTGATATCAGCAACATCGAGCTCGTGTGTACAGAACCGTGAGCATGTTAGCCAGGAATCCCAAGCCCAAAACATAAGCACCGGGCTTAATACCCCCCGATATTATAATATAGATAATTTTTGTTATTTTCTCCTCGTTACCTCTTTTGCTTAGCATTCAAATGTGTTTGAACGTACCGTTTTATGCTCCAGTTTTATTTTAAGATAAATGGATTTAGGTTCATTTAGGAATTTCTGTGTTATATAACGCAGAATGCAAGCAGAGAACATTATGCTTCCATCTAAGCTGGTTGTAAATTCCGCACTGATTACATTTCACACATACTCCCAAATTTATGTAGAGTATTAGGTCTGTGATTTGCATATAACAGATTTAATGGAATAAGTTTTTAAGTAATTATAATTTTACGAAATTAATGAAATTGTAAAATAATGATTAAAAAATTTATTTATTGAATTGATCATGTAATTAGCGAAACTCTCTCCATTTACCTATATAAATATTTGACTTTTTTGCTAATATATACAAGGTATTCTATAACTAAGTCAAGCCGAAATGGGGTGATAGTATTGGCATTAACTTTCCTAATTAAAAAAAAATATTATCTTACGTTGTTTGTAAATTATGAGCTTTTAAGTGCAACCTAGAGCTTTAGTGAAATTATGACTATTTTTTGGTTACTGTGATTAATTTTTATTACTTTTGTTTTTTTAAAATTGGAACCGTAACCGTAAATAACATTTCTTCACAGACCACAGTAAAAAAGAACAAAACACTTGTCCCAAATTTTTATGAATACGGACCTTTTGTTGAACTGCGAATTTAAAATTTTTAAATTCGGTCGACTTTGAGAGGCTCTTCAGGATTGAGAAATAGTAAAATACTTGTTGACATTTATTATGGAAATATTTCGGGAAATTGTTACTATTTTTAATAAAATCAAAATTTAATAAAAATAGCCATAATAACTAAAATATGGACAAGGACATACTTTCACCAAAGCTTTAAGTTGCACTTGAAAGCTCATAATTTGTAAACAACGTATTTTAATTTTGTTTTTAAAGTTTTTTTTCAGGATTGTTAATGCCAATACTATTACCATTTTTTTATGTTTGACGCCTGATGTTAAGTTCTGGGACACCCTATATAGCGCACTTCGATGTATTTTTACTTGAATTACTAATCCGTTATTTACAGCCCTCGAGGCAATTTATATACGGCACACTTTCTTTCCACGTTATTTCTAACCGATAGTACGTGTTGCAAAATTAATACCGAGCAATAGAAAACACATAGAATGTTCTTACTGCAAATTGAGCAGGTGGCGTTCTAAACACAATTATTTACGCGTTCCTTTAGTTTCTAAGTCTTAGTTTATTAATTCTCAGCGGGAAACGAACGTTAATCTTGGATAGCATTGAATGCCATGATATATACTTGCGCACTTTAGTTTCAATAATAAATATACGCGAACAACAAGCTTACAAATGATGTGCCGTTACTTCTCTATTGGGGCTTCCATTACCACCGCAAACGCTTATTGTTGCCCAGAGTGAAGAGACGTGCGCGGCAATTCGAGTAGTATATTTCAACCCGACAACTCGGCCGAGAGCTGGGGAAGACTTAATTTGACAATTTACGGAAAGTAAAAATCACACCAAGATTGCGATAAATGACTAGATAATTCATTCATTGTGCATTGTTATTATAACTATCTATCATTAAATTTGTAATTACTTCATATTAACACTTCAATTTCTTCATTCATTTCCGAACTATACATGGAGCGCCCATTAATCACGTGATTGATTTTTAAGGATTTTTGGACTCTCTCTCTTGGTGATACCTGGTGTAAAATTACCCTCTCTTCAAATATTACGTATATTTTCAGTACCTAGAAATATTCTAAAATTTTTGCAAATTCTTTGAAAAATTTTGGATTTTTTTTAATTTAGGTAAAAAAATACACAATATATTACTAGACCTACCCTCTTACATTTGTGGTATTTTGTGATTTTATGACTCTTTTGTCTTGTTCAGCAACTATAAACTCTTATTAGTTGAAAATTCTAGTTTTAATATTTGTAAAAATATATTTTCTACTGAAGGACACATTAGTAATTTTCGTAATTTACTGCAATTTTTGTTTTTTTCATCTACCACAACTTTTACTGACTCTATTTTTTTATATTCAAGTCTCTTGATACAAAAATTTAAGGTTTAGTGATAAGCAAACAATTTTTTT
Source organism: Ctenocephalides felis (assembly GCF_003426905.1). Taxonomy (NCBI): domain Eukaryota; kingdom Metazoa; phylum Arthropoda; class Insecta; order Siphonaptera; family Pulicidae; genus Ctenocephalides; species Ctenocephalides felis. The sequence goes on along the minus strand of NW_020536999.1, from coordinate 35,750,475 downwards.
TAGTTTTAAAAATTTACTGGACATAATATAAATTTTTGTTAAAAATTATATTACTTGAGAATTATAGTCCTAAATTAAACTTCTTTCTTTGTCTTGAACTTATCTTGTATAGTGAATGACAATTCACTTATTATTATTTTAATTATTACTATAAAATTTTATTATTTAAAACGATTTCGAATTATAATAATAATGGCGCAAGTGCGCCTTTGAAAAATATTTTTGAATTATCAATTTTAGAGCCCTCGCCATTGTTATATTGATACAGAAGACAAAACTCTCGACTTCTCGTGTCTGTTGTAACGATGTTTTCAACAAATATTCTCCAAATGCTTAAAACACGATACAAAATTAGTTTTGTTAGAATTAGCATTTATGCCTGAAAAAATTCATAAATTTTTAGCTTACAAATTAGTTCCAAACTTACAAATAATTCTGGGTTTGACATTGCACGCAACAGATACAATTGATACAACAGACATCGCAATCTAAAATGCATTCAACAATACATTGCTAGCATACATGCCTTATTTAAGCATGCATGGTATATTTATATCAATATGTCTTTCATGTCACCTTCAGACAAATAATATCAATTCGTTGATTCACCAAGTGATAATAAATAAAATAGTTGACAGAAATCGAGATCAGGAATATACATATTTGAAAGTAAACGTGCACGAATGTATACATTGGGAAAACGATTTTCAGTCTAGTATGCTCTGCTTGTACTATCGGAGATTACCATATAGCGTTCACAATTCTGTTGAACAAATAATTTTGTTGTATAAAACCTACATGCTATTTACGTGCGTTTAAGCAAACGTTGATATTAACGCCCGCATGTGCAAACATCAGCTCGCTATCGGTCAGATTTTGTTTCAATATTCCCTATAGATTGTCTGTATACAAAGTAAATTGTGTATACATAAAATAAATATCATAAATAATAAAGATAAAAGTAGCAGTTCAAATTACTGTCGCTTAATTATTTATTTTGAATGATCGATAACGCGACGTATTTTTGACGAAAATTATGAATGATGGATGTTTTTTTATCATTTTATTCTGCCTGCAAATGTTTCGCGCGTTTTTTGTTCTGCATAGAATTGTACTGCGACAATACCTAATGCAAATCAATGGATTGTGAATATTCCGGTTCCGCACCATTTGCAAATCAATGCGATATGTGAATATCGGCCTCCATATGAATTACATAGAGAAATATAAAAGCACATGTACATGCACACACTCACACCCACAAACACACTTATATATATAAATTTTATTTATCACTAAATAAATAATTTAAGAAATAATCTAAGACTGTAGTGATTATATTTTCAAAGATATTATTCTTTCGTCATCTATCAATCTATCGATTCACTCTTGTTTCTATATAAAACCTCATACTTTTAAATAAGATTACTATTTATATAAGTAATGTAACATTCAATACTGGCACCTTGTGTCCTTCACTTTTAATTTCTCTATCATTTGATCAAGGTACGAAAACATTCCTGTTCTCAGAATTAAATAATGTGGAGCATTCATATTACATTATCTATTCTACTAAATAGTAATTCGATATGTCTATATATATGTCTATATATGTCTATAAACATACATAAGTATTAAAATTCATAAATATAGTTACAAAAAAGAATCAATAACAAATTTTGCTGTATTATGTATATACAAAACTGAAAAGTTGCGAATCAATATCTAGACTATTTTAAGCATCTATTTTCAATAGAACACATTTTAGTGCATATAAAATGCATATAAAATTTTGTAACGTAATTATATATATGTAAACTGACATTTCCTCTATAAACTACAATTCTATATACAACTAGTCGAATCTAGTTAAAATTAGCTAATGATAACTTTTATTTAGAATAGAACTTTGTTTTAGTAAATTTATAAATTTAGTATGTATGAATTCGTACACCTTCACAAATGAATGAACATATTTATATGGGTATATGGGGAGATATTTATATGGCTATATGTATCTATGTGTGTATATATATATATATATATATATATATATATTTATATACTAACATGCCCGGCCACGCGTTGCTTCAACTTATATTATAATTTACCTGATTAAAATTTGAATCCGTTTGACGACAACCAACATTTTAATTCTTTTCTATGAAAATTTATATCAATTCAAAAACAAATAAAATCTGGAATAAAATTTGAATCTGATGCATCAATCAACAGTTCAATACTATTTCACTTCAGTAAAATGCTTTTTTTAAAACTTATATTAACCCCAACTTACGATTTAGATTCGAGGATGTCGGCCCAAAGTTGTTCAAGCTGGCGAGGCGCTTGTGACTAGGGAATGCAATACCGATCAAAAATTTAATTACCGGTATTTCGATATTTTCGACTTTTAAAACCGGTAAACCGGTAAATTACCGGTAATAAGATTATTTTTAAAAAATGTAAACAAAATTGAAAGTTACTTATACAAATATAAAAAACAGACCTAATAAATATAAAAAATAATAATAATAAAAACCAAAGAATAAAAGAACAATTGAACAACAAAACATTTATTTTTAATAATAATGTAACAAAATAATATAAAAATTAATAAAATATAATTACATGAATAAAAATAGTTTATTATAATTACTTATGCGAACTAAAATAAGATTTTAAAAAACAAATATGATCTAACGTACCGTCGTCTAATCTCGATCTTATTTTGGTATTTATATGTTGAGCAGCTGAAAAAGCTCTTTCCGACTCCACGCTTGTTGGCGGTATTGTTAATAAATGTTCATATGCAAGTTTTAGATGTACCCCCCTAACACATTTTGCTACTTGTCCTTGTTTGGCAACTAAGTAATAATGCCACACAGAATTCACCTCGTTTCCTTTCTTATGTTCTTGAAATATATTGGTTTCTGAATTCATACTTTTGATTAAAAAACAATTGTTTTAAAATTAATAATTTTCCACAAGCACGAAGTAAACAAACTTTCCTAAAATTACTTAAAACTTCACTTATTGGAAAAACACTCCGCACTGAATTAAAAAAATATATTCTCAAATAATTAATTTAGTCAATTTATAATTTCGCACAAGCACAAATTTATCAAACTTCACTACAAAATTGTATCTACGCGTTGAAAAATAACTTTGCACTGAACTACTAATTTCTATTCTAAAACAATTATTTCACTAAATTAATATAACTAAACAACTTTCGATCTCAATTTGTATCTACGTACTGACAAAACACTTTGCAATGAACAAATGGCTGTGGAGTTGTATTAGACGATATTTCAATTGGCACTCTAGTAACTTCGACAAAGAAAAATAATTCCCCGAATTAATGCCTAAAGAAAATAGTAGTTCCCCGAATAAATTTAAATAAGTAAATACACTAAAAAAATAATGTTTCTCCGAGTTACTATATAACTAGTGCTAGAAGAGTCGAGACAAATTATCGATATCGAGTGCTGAAAAAATAATCGTTGCTAAAATAACAGTAACAAAAGTATTAATACTACTCAATATTGACTATTATTTATCAAAATCAATATTTTACACAAGTTATTTTGATACTAAATCAATATACGAAACTTTATTTAAAACAATATAATGATCCTATACTATTCTCAAAATGCGACACTTTGTACGTGAAATATATTTAATTTTTTTTTAAATTTTCAGGATTAAATTACAATCTGTTTTTTAAAAAAAATACTTTCGATAATTATGATTAGCATGTATTAAGTTAGTATGTATTACCCACTAGTAAGCCCATGTCACTTTAAAAATCCGTTACATTTTTATATAAGATAAAATAACATCATTATTGATTAGTCCGTTCTATTTATTGAAATACGATATGAAGCCCTTTGAAAAGTAATAAATATTCAGTTTAATGACGAGTCGAGATAATATTTTGACACATGTTTATATAACACAACAGCGTGAAGTGATATTTCTTGTCAGCGATCATGGGATTTAAAACATGTACATATGTAACATGTATCCACAAGCGCCATGTAAAAATATCGAAAATACCGGTATTTTTAAGTTATTTACCGGTAAAATTACCGTCGAAGAATTAAGCGGTTTACCGGTAATTCGGTATACCGGTAAACCGGTATTGCATTCCCTACTTGTGACTATTTTTCCTCATGGTGAACGGTTTATCCCAAAAATAAATATAATTGTGTGTTTTATAGTTTCGTATAATTAAATATTTTGTAATACTTGCGTTTACCATACCAGGCCATGCCCAAAATGCGTAATATTTGCTTTTGGTCCGAATATCGTACGCGGGCTATGCCCGTAATATTCAGTTTTGGCCTAGCAATCGCACGCGGGCTCTGCTCGTCATTTTAAGCTAAGGGGTTAATGAAAAAAATAAATTTTTAAAGTTTCGAATGAAAGAGCACATTATTAAATTTATTACGTCCCTTGCTAACTTTTAACATGTTTTATGATGCTGTGTATTTAGGAATATTTTTATTGGTCATATATTGGTCACTATTGGGCACTTGCTATATAGGCCTCAATATTTTCTTGGAAATTTTTCAGAAATCGGATTTTTAACACTCATGGATCTCACTATATTTTGTTGCCATGTATATATATATATATATATATATATATATATATATACGATATCCCATAAGATACAGCAGCGTATATCACCGAGCGTTTTATGCGTGTAATCCCTATCTGTTGTCTGAATCCTACGTAATCATATCGTACATGTAGTACTACATAGGCCGTGCTGTGGAGTAGTACGCAGCTTAGTTTATTCTCCATTTATATTTATGCTCCGTTCATAAAAATGTAATCTTGATATAGGACAATGTATTGCACGCGATTCCGCACGTTCATAAAAACTCCGGCACTACCCCTGTATTCCATACCACGCCATCACCCTTCACCGCCCCGGTGGAGAACATGATATTAAAAGTATATTAACACTCTTTATGGTATTCGTGGGCTTAATTAATCTCTTAATGGTCGGATTATTTAATAATCCTTGACGTATTCTGCATGAATCATTATAAATTACGAAGCTTGACAGTTTTATGCCCGTTTTGCGAGGTTATTGCTTGTATTAGCATGACGATTCGCTGATATGACTAATGGACCGATATGGAAATGAATCGAACCAAATAATTTGTGATTTTCTAATTTGGCTGATGTTGGTTTATTCGGCGCCAAATGCGATTGTAGTAAGCCATATATTAAAAAGGCTTTGGATGGAAATAAATTATTGGATAATTATTCGTGCTAACTTTATCTGATAAGCAATTGATTTATTTGAGTTAGCATAGTAATACATAGAACATACACTATTAAAGTAATACTTGTAAATCTTTGCTGAGGAATAATAATTTTAATTAGCAAGCTTATACTATGGACATCTGTAATGTATAACATTGATACTATCACTATGTTCATTAATGATTAAAGTATGTGACCTTACAAATACAAATGTAGTATATATCTGGCAAGCATACAATAGAACATTTCTTTCCCTTCGACTAATCATTTTTCTTTCATCGTATATATAGAACTTGGATTATTTGCCAAAGCTATTTCTACAAATCTCTAATCGAACGCGAATTTTTTGTAAGTCTACATCCATACAAAGTAGGGTAACTATTTGCCGTCTCTAATGCCGATCATTAATTTAAGTCGCGTGGTAAAGTCACGAATAATATATATCTCTCTTACTACTAATCGATTCTTTGTTCATTTAAGACTAATGTGATATTCATTAAATCACTTTTCGCGACATATTAGGTAGATACGAAATAGTTAAGACGCCATCGAAGTTTCCGAGTGGTTTCATATCAATTATTCAGATATGCTCTAAGCGTTTAGTTCGAATGTTTCTTAATCGTTTTTCTAAAAGTTCTTAATCGCATCTTTGATCGTTAAGTTTAATTGCGCTTTTTATCCTCAAAAGTTTGAAACTTAAAAATATTTTAACCGAGATTATGGTTTAAATAAATGGCGCTTTATCTTAAAGGGTTTTAGAATATTATGCAGGAATATATTCTTATCTTAAACTTCAACATAAAATATATGTTGTTTTATATCGATAATCATTTATCGGAGGTCTTTATTATATATTGGCATATGGCCATTTAAGAACGAGTTTATTTACATACATTTAAATATCCAATATGTATTTTGAAATGCACCGCAGTGATCAAATAAAATATTCCCATATAGACATTTTTCTTTATATTTTCCTATAAAAAGAGATATCAGGTAATCTAGTGCTTTACTTCAATATGAGTATTTTATAGCCACGAGGCACCTAATTTTTGATATAGTGCACTAAGTAATTAAAACCAACAATTATTCTGAGACAAAGCAGCTCTATTACGGAGTTCCAAAATTCAGCAAACCCTTGCCGATAAGGGATCTAAAATGTTCCAAAACTTTTAATATATCATCAACTTAAATTCGTACTTGTTTGTAAACAGAACCTACCCCTCTTATCTAGATGTTCGCGGTGTCTTATCTCATATTCGTGTTTACAAGCCAGAAAACAAGCGGCGTTCTTCTTTCCCTCGGATCAAGACCATATCGAAGCCCGTGTTACCGCCCTTAAGCTTTTATCGTGGATCTTAACGAAAAAAATCACGTGATATCCGCTCTAAACAGGAACCACGGAGCTTTCGCCGTAAAGCTCCGAGTCGTCAGGATGAAATTTATTGTATTTTACTACGCTAGTGGGTACTTGAAGTTTGCGTTATATTTTACAAGTATAGAATTTTTCATGACAAAATTCAACGTTAAGAATTACAATTTATAAACAGAATTTAAAGCTCTGTAGGGTAGTAGTTTTAGAATTTATTGCAAACATTCATGTATTATATTTTATATTTATTGGCAAATACACCAGGGAATAAATATTTTTTATGCATTATTGAGAATATTTCAGAATGTATGTAATTATTGCTACTCACCATGTTGTTACCAGTTTCAAAGACCAAATTTTATGATTGTACGTTTGCAAAAAGTACTAATTAAATTACGTACCATGTTGTTACTAATTTCTTCCAATTAGTGTAGTAATGTTCTATATAGTGCACCAGATTTATTTATTCTGTATATATAGTGCCAAAAGTCACATCAATTACGATTTAATTGCATGTAATTTTCAGTGGAAAAATATTTTGAGTTACATTTATGTTACAAAACGTCCTCAATTTCCAACACAGCTAAAAAATTTTTAAGCTTATTAAAATTAAATTTTAAGTAGTTTACAGTTGAAAAATATTTTGCGTTATATTCATATTATGTTAAAGAAATATCAATTTCCAACTCGTAGTAAACGTTGTGAATTTTATGATACACTATTATAAGTTTCGTAACTTCCGTTGAAGTTTTCTTTGCGATATACATTATAAAGCAGTTAAAATTGTACTTTGCCGATACATATCAATAAATCACAATTGATTGGTAAAACTAGGTCAGATAAACCCACGAGTCACTATAGAAAATAATATATTTTTCTAATGTTAACATTCAACATTTCTTCTGTAAGTTTTAATTCATATCATTTTGAATTAGAGCTATTAATATTACGTGGTACAGGTACAAAACACACTTGTGTATGAACTTTTATGTTATGAAATATATTTAAAAAAAATAGCTACATTCATTGCATCCCGTAGCACTGCGCGTAGTGAATTTTATGTCACACTATTATACCTTCCGAAACTTCCGTTAAACTTTTCTTTACAAAATACTTTATACAGCAGTTAAAATTGTTCTTTGTTGTACCATATCTACAAATAACCAGAACCTTACCATGACCTGGTGGAATGAGGTTCGATAGACCAATGAGTATGTTACTTGCCTATTACACTGCATTTGCACTGCCATTACGCTACATTTGCTGAGCAGTATATTTGAAATGACCACCGTACACATGTCGATATGGGATATATTGGTCTTTATGGATTTAATAATAGTTTGCAAACATATATTGTAACATTGTTGTTTGAAGCTGAAACGACTGTATTACGGATCGAAGGCATTAGAATTTGTTACATTGTTATCCTGAATTATATTTATTCCAGAGGTTATGATGTTCGGCACGGGTTACAAAAAAGCCACATGCCCAAAATGTACATAAATAATAGCATTCAAAAATGCAAGGGATTACAGTTTTTAAAATTTGTTAATAATTAACGAAGTTGTCTGTATTCACCACAAATTCTGGATACAAACGAGTACTTATTTTTAGATTGTTGAATCTAAATAAAGGAACAATTTTAAAGTGATTCAAATGTCCAAAATTGAATATTTTCAATAACTACTTAAAATATTTGTTTGTGCAAAAAATTATGATCCGGGTCAGTAATTTACAAATTATGAAACTATGAGCAAAACTTACTTATTGCTTGTATTATGTTTTCCTTTCTTTCATTTTGTGTTGAGACATTTTTGAGATATTTATCCATGGTAACAGAGAATTTTAGCCCTTGAATTTGTTGGCCGTAATTTATTTTTTAATTTCTTTATCTAATATGCGTTATGGTTTTCAAATATTTTTGATGCATTTATTTAGAAACAGAAGGTAAATTTTTGATGTACATTAAAAAGCCTTCAAAATACAAAAACATATGAATATTGACAGTGATTAGACGACTATCTAATCTATTGATTGAAAATTATTATCAAATGAACATCCTTTCTAATTTGAACTTGGTAGTATTCTGGCATAGTTTCCTGGCGTATAAGTTTGAATAATCCTCAAGGCGAATCTGATACCTGCCTGCATGAGTTCGTATTTCACTGCCTATTGTCTTTATGGATCAATCAAATTGGATCACACTTATTAACATTCAAAATCTGTTGATAATTATTTAGACACCTTTGAATTTTGAAAACGTTCTATTTGTTCTCTCACCTTCCCCAATAATTGTATGCCGTATGTCTAAATTGGCATGATCTTGAACAAGTAAATTCTGCTATCTGTGTCAAGGACATCTTCCTAACAATAATATTTTCAGTTAACATATTAGTTATATGGTAAAATATTTCTTTTGATCTTGATATTAAAAACATCCAACAATCAAATGCAATCCTTACTCAACGGAATGTACGTAATATTCATGTATATTAAAGTGTTTTCTTATTTATCTAAACCAGCGAACTCGTATTTTAAAAATCCTATCTACATTCCACGCGGCATCTAAAGTATGATCTAATTTCAAACAATGCATTTCGCCTTCATAAGAATCGCCACTTGTTTTTGAAATTTTCCCGCGCCGTGCCCAGAATCTCCACTTTGTATGCTCTACGTCGGCCTATAAACCTTTGCACGTCGGGCGCATAATGTCTGCCGCGGCATGTGTTATATTGGGCCGTGTTCTTGTGTTGTACGGGCTAGGCGGCGGTAGATGCGATAGGATCGTGTTAATTACTCGCGCAGAGCAAAGCGCAATATCTGGATCGCGATCTTTATTACGGTTATTATTCGCGATGTCGAATCTCGTTAGTTTCAGGTGCCCCACGGTTTAGGTAGAATGGGTTGAGGGTTGGGGGTTGGGGGTTGGGGGTTGTTCTTGCGCGAGCGATGCACAAAGGCTGGTATTATTATTGGACGGTGCACGTGATATCGTTTGACGTTGACTAGCTGACAGACGAGTTAAAAGTATAAAATTTAATTGATCGTTTTAATAAAAATGAAAAAGATGGTGAAAATAAGTTTACTTTGATATTCAAGCAAAAAGACTATTTGTTGAAAGGTCGTAATCCTGTTTGCACATCGTTTGATGTTGACTAGCTGACAGTTAAGTTGATAGCAAAAAAGTGAATTGATCCTATTATAAAAGCATGAAAGTGCTGTTTAAGAAGTGTATTTTGTTATTCAAGATAAAAACTCTTCTTTCTATGAAGGTTTATTAATATTTACATTTTATTTGTTGTTGACTAGCTAGTAGTCAATAGTAGAAATTTATATAATTATTTTATTAAAAATGGGAAACTTCATAATTTTTTTTTAAAAATAACTGAGAAAATGTAATCCAACCTTACTGTTTTTTTGCATATAATGCTGACAAATTTTCGTTAGGCGGAATGATATTTTATCGCAATTTAATTTTGCGTTCGTTTTCTGTAACAAAACTGAAACTGTTTTTCTCAATATTTCCATATGGTTATCATCATTACTAAATGTATTTTAACTTGCGTTAATCATCATATAGGCGGCAGATATGTATAGACTTCTTTGTTAGCATTTTGTATTTTTTTTTAAATTATAAATGAATTTTACAATATTTCTAACTTTTACTAAAGAGATTCAGATTATTAATGAGTCCAAAACTGAGTAGTAATATGTGACTAGAGACGGTACACGATGAATCAACACACAAATATTAAATTTCCTATTAATTATTTCGCAGTTTATTAAAATATAAAATACTGAAACGTATTTTCTCTCAAAATAGTGAATGACGGTAATTGAATATCCGGAAAGCTTTGTGACTCTTTATTAGATTCCTATAAAGTTCTTTCTGTATATATTTTGATTTAAATATTGTATCGAAATAACTGCTTTTTTAATTGTTGGTTATATAAAAATTGTATTGTTCAATTATATTTTACTTTTAACAATTTAATACATTTTTTGAATCATCTGTTTTTATATTTTCCACATATAGACCACATTTCGCTGAAGCAATTTCATTATTATTATATAAAATTTCAGTTAACCAATGGTAACTCTAACACTTTGTATGGCATTTATAAACACTTCATTAATAAAATTGTTTTTATGTTGGAAATAGCAGCAAAGGCCATTAGGGCCTCAAATTTTGCATAAAGTATGCTGCTTTACACTACAAGTATTCTTAGTATTTTAAATCTTATTATAGTTGTAGCCATCAAATGGAAGCTTCTAAATCACTATATCTATATATGATACTTAGTAGTATCCTAAATATTAAGTATGCATATATATTTTTACACTTGTTACATTTTACCATGCAATTACGGTTTACATTGTTTCGCACTGCACCTAGTTGTATATTTTCCTGCGGAATATGTTCATAATGCGAAATGACGTCGTTTAAAATTCAGTCCAATATCTCGAATTCTCGTCTATACAAACTGGGAATTGGGGCAATAAATTGGGATGTTAATACATTATGGCGTGACGGGATCGTGTTTCGGTCATGGAGCGGAATAAAACGGCACGTCGAACTAGCATAACTCGAAAATGCATTATGCATACCAACATGCACTGGTTGGGTCATTCCGAAGAGAGGGAGATGAGAGCGTTTGGTAACAATACATGAACTAATTAGAATTCATACTCGTATAATCACAACTGATGTATATCTTGTTAATAAAGTGGAATTGCTATTCCCTTCGGCGATTGTATTGGCAAATGCATAATTGAACGGGCTGGTAATTGGCTAGTATTACTAGATTAAAATGTTATGCTCGTAGTTGGCAAAAATATTGTAGAAAATATGCTTAAATTTGATCAAACTGAACTCAAATCGCTGTAATACCAAACTTATTAATTTATGTGATACTTTTTTGAAACATTATTAATATAATGTTTTCAATCTATTCAAACTCTAATCTGTTCCAAGTCCTTCAAACCCTAATTTTCACTACAAACATGTAACTTAAACACCATTCTGAGGATAATTTTGCTGTTTTTTTTAACAATATTTCATTCTAATTATCACTAAATTTAACCCTCCGTTAGTCGGCGTGGTCTGGCCAGACTTTTTTCGACTTCAATTAAAAAAAAAAAAAACTTCTAGTAATCCTATCGGCTTGAAATTTCTTGACTTTTCCTAAAATTTCATTGGCTGTCGATCAATGAAAAAATCAGGACGAAAACATGTACAGAAGGATAATTATAAGGATATTAACTTTTATATACTTCGAACGATCGGAAAGGTCTGTCTGGACCACCCATACATTTTGTATGAAATATACGCTTTTTGATATATGTAAACCAGTATTCTGTCTTTTTTTATGGTATTTTCTATTCAAACTGCGTTGTATATATTCTTTGCTATGTGTTGTAACATGAATGTTAGTATTTTCATGACGAGAGTTCCTTGAAAACCCACCAAACTAATTAGCGCAAACTAGTTTGCGATTACCAATTGGTAATCGCAAACACTGAAAATCGGATGAGTAATGCACACATTATCAACAATTTTTCTATCCGTACTGCGTTCGAAATTTTTTTTTGCAAACCTGTAGTGAAATTATATTTTCACTTCAAGTTTTACAGCTCATTTCAAAGGCGACGCACCTCATTTCGTTTTCATTTGAATTTCACATTCATTTCAAAGGCGCCGAAAAAGAATAAATATTGTTTTTCATTGATATAAAACAGAAAAATTAACAAATAAAGCAACGATTTTTATATGTTTCTTGATTTTTTATATAATCGTTAACACATAAGACACCAAAAACTCATTTATTCCATATAAATGCATGTAAAATGAATGGTGGTCCAGCCAGACCTTTCCGACCGTTCGAAGGTAAAAAAATATCCGACCGACGGAGGGTTAATAAGTTTACCCTATATTAATTGCAAATATTTCTTCTTATTATAACTATAATATTACAAATAGAACTAATTTACATTTATTATTGAAACATACATTTTATTCCTATGGATTATGATATATAATTATTTTATACTAATATAAATTTTAGATTTAAATACAGTTCAAACTGTTTAAATCTGTTATACAATTTCTTGCATAATACTTTACCACATTTGTTCATTTACTTTCCTTCGCCTTTTTGGAGTGAGGCCCTTAAAAGTTATCATTCTGAAAAAAATGGAATACACTGTTTACCGCGCCTAGAAAACTTTCTGCAATTATGTCATTATTTTTAACAGTGGTCCTAGAAATGCTTTCTACGGTTACGGTTTCGAAGATTAAATGAGCCGAAAAAATGAAAATTAACTACATCAATCGAAAAATGATCACTGTTTGACCAAAGTTTTAAGCTGTACTTAAAAGCTCATAATTTTGAAAAAGCATGGAATAATTAATTTATGTATTTTTTCATCACAGTTATTATAATTATTATCACTCTGGTTTGAATTTACGTTGAATTCTGGAGCACCAGTTTGTTGAATAAATTTATGTTTTCAATAAATAATATTCATTGAAATAGTTCATTAATGTATATTTGTTGACTGCCGAGATACTTATATTTTTAATAATATAAGTATATTCGTAAAAATACATCAAAGTAAAAATAATCCATTTATCACCTGGTGCTGATATCTGATGTTCATAACAAAAGTATCACGTAGTATTTATGCAATACATGACAAGACTCCTGGATTATACTCGAGCCTTTATTAACAGCAATTTTAATACAGAGTTCGTCCGGACACTTTCCATTTATATCGATTTCGTGATGACGAAAATGGCTCGACGGATATTTCGGCAGGTAATTCTATTTCGGTCCCTCTCAGCGCCGAGGTCGCCGGGTGTGAGTCGCATGTCCCGTTCGCCGGTCTCGTGCTAATTCCCTTTTCAGTATTAGCGTTTAACGTTTTGCCGTTCTTTGCATACGAATAGTGTTGTTATTTTTCCATTGCTTTGCTCTTGATGTTCGAATGTTTTCTGTTCGTGAGCTGATATCGTACTAATTCTGTGTTTTACTACAGGGATTTAGGTCAGTCGTAAAAGTTGTATCTTAGTGATAAATGTAATAAAGATTGCATTTTTTGAAGAAGAATAGTGTTGTATATCAACTTATTCAAAGTCTGGCGGGAATAGATAAAATATAATTTATTACGGGCCTAATGCTATAACATCTAAATAATAATATCTGTATTATTTACTATTTATTACTATAATACTGATTTTTCTCTCTCTCTCATGAAGCAGATTTTCGTTTGTTCAATGTACTGAATAGCTATCAGTTTTTGAGCTTGTAATGTTTATCTCTAAATTTTAATTTATATAAACTCTAGAACAGTCATTCCCAAAGTGGTCCACATAGACCCTCAGGGGTGCATGGTAACTTTCAAGTGGTCCACGGCAGGAAAAATAAAATTTGGGGGTCCACAAAATAAAAATGGGGGTCAACGGCATATTTAGGAATTTTTTAAACTTTAAATGTTAGTGTTGAGCGCGGAGCCAACCACCCATTAGCCTCGCACATCTCGGAAATTGTTGAATGTTCCAACTTTAAATTTTGGTCACATTCTAGCTAAAGTATAGTACAATCTGTTTCAATACTAGTATTGAGCATATCTCAAAAACTATTGAATGTTTTACCGTTGAATTAATCATTGCAAGGGGTCCACAGCACAAACAAGTTTGGGAACCTATGCTCTAAAAGATCATCAAGAAAATATAAATTGAATACAGCCACTTTGTATGAAATATGTATTTTTATTGATATTTGTGAATATCTGTATTGTGATTCCTCAATAAATAGAATATCAATGATTTGATGTTAAACGCTGTTACCCTACTTTTTACCTAATTAGTAGAATTTAATAGCTATTTGTAAGAGATATTATTTATCATCCATACTTTTTAATCAATGATTTGCTAAACACAAATTATATAACAAATATAAACATAAGATAATAAAATATTATAAATGCTTATATTTACTGTAACTATGGCGAAACTATTATTCTACAATAAATACAATATTTGATTCTCTCAATATATTATATATTTCTCTACATGCATATTTATATATGAAGCTACATTAAATAAAATAGTGACATCCATTGGACAACATTTATTGCAATAAATCACAATAATTAATATTCATTTAGTTCAGATCAATAATTAATGTGAAATGAACGCAGCTATATGATACTTTATCGAGCATTGGAATTCATTATGAATGCGTAAACTATGAACGTTTTAATTCAAAATACATTATTCATCTCGCGTTTGTTATAAATATATCATTCATAAAATTCATTGTGAAAGCAGTGCATGGATATTTAACAACAGATTTTTTATATTATCAAATGACAAAGTATACCACATTTCAAAACTAAGGGTTTATTATTTGTGTTATATTCCGACCACATGTTTTCACGTTTTTGAGTGATGTTTTTTACGAAGGGTTCTTCAATTAACTTCATTGTTTCATAACTCATAAGTAAAACTTTACTTCTTTATTGAAATTGTATTTTTCATTGACTGAAGTTTTTCTGATAATTTAATTAGAGATCTTTTTTGTTGTAGTTAGCTACAAGCATGATTTGTTAATTACGAGACCTAGAATGCATTTTGTTATTACGAACAAATCATGATAAATAATCAAAATAACTGACGAAGCAAGTAATTGATTCTCAGAACGAGTAAGTTTATTAAGAAACTCGCATCGAATTCCATTAAAACCATTTCCGGCAGCAATTAATATCCCAACGTCAATCTCAAAGGAGCGGATCTCATAGTTGAACTTATTTAATGAAAGATCCTGACAGCGCAAGAAATACAAAAGTTAAACTTCTATACATATAATAATCACATACTAAAGATGCATTCGATTGATTATATGATACTCATAAACTCAAAAATTTGAACTTGTGAGAGTAAAAATTTTTAAAATGTTTCAGCTCATATTTATTGAGTTGTATTTTGTCATATTTCAGCAAACGATATATTTTTGATTTATATTCCTAGATTATCATATAATAAAGAATTATCTAGTAAAATCTGGTATTATCATAAACTTCTATATGTTTCAATTTGAAATTTTGATGGCGCTTATACTCGGCAGTGCATATAAATCATCCCTTAAGCTTTATGACCTACAAAACAGCCCTGTTCTGTTGTCTACATCTTCCGCTCAGATGTTTTGAATAATAAGAGACGAAATGAATCATATGAAGTGTAACAAAGATACTGAACTCGAGTCTTGAATCGTGTTGATAATTTTCTCTCCTGTCGGCTATAGAAAGTTTACGAATGTTTATGATGACGATAGCTGTAATGTGATGGGTAATTATGATAAAAGCGTTGTATAAAGCCAATCTGGTTCTTGTTTGTTTTGAATGTGTATGCGAATTAATGCTGTGCTATCAACGGTGGCATCAGTCTTGTTATTTTCACTGTACATAAATTTACATAATAATAATAATGATGAAGTCCTCGAATATTCCAATTCAGAAGTTATTTTAAAATATGTGGGTTATATGCTAAAATTTCTTGTTGTAGGGCATACTTTAGTATATTTATGAACAAATATGATTGAATATCATATTTATTTACATAATTCCAATTTGTGAGTTTGAAAATGCGGTACTATAGCAAAATATTTTGTACTTACTAATAAGTTCAATACTCATAGAAATACTCCTAATTTTCATTTCTTCTTTTTCATTCTTATTTCATATATCATACAAATTGCTAAATGTCCTCCTCCGTCTTCTAATTTATATCAATAATAATTATAATTAATAAATGCCATAATAAAATGTACATGGCGTCTCCACCGTATTCCACCGATATATGCATTACATTCACAGGTATTGTGTACTCGTGAATGCAGTCCATATATCGTACATATATATTCGTGTATATATATATAATATCAAATACTTTTTCAAATACATATATTCATATACTAAAAGTATATAAGTATATTTCTTTAACAAATAAGATCCAACATTTATATATTTCGCACTCATTAATTGCACATACTTCAAAAATGAATATGAATTAACACTGATAAATTTATTGTGATTATTCCACTAATATGGAAATACGTGCTTCTGACATTTCATTCAAATGTGTCATTTCGCTCTGCCCACATGAAAGCGACTATTTTCAATAATCGAATATTTATTATAGTCGGTAAATGAAATCGTCCTTTGACAGCGTATCGTTTACAATGTACACAAAAGACTGGAGTGTCGTGTTTGCTCTCTATCTTTTTGTCGGAAACGGTGATTGTTCAAACAGGGCGCGGATTGATTCGCGTGAAACTATTATGAGCGCGGCGCACCTCGAACGAGGGACCCGGGACAGTTAGCCAGCTATCATATCTTATCATAGAAAAGTCCGGCTTTGCCGCATCGCTCCGGGGGCACGCTTGTAATCCATCTAATAGGTTTTTATATAACGACTTTGTGTAGCGTCTTAGATTTCGAGTTGTGTAAATGATACTTTATAAAGAATTATTTGTAATTCAATTAGGATTATGAAAATAATTTGTAATAATGCTGCCTTTAAAATATTATTTTTTTACATTAGTACTTTCTGGTGGTTTAATAAATACACTGAAGTATCATACATAAATAACAAAACCATGGCATGCTATATTGCTATGATGACTGCTTTTGTTTCTTAACCACATTAAGCAAATTTGTTTACTTGATTATTTATAACAAAAAATATAGTAATCATAATACAGTATAAATTAAATATTTATATTGTATATTTATATTTAATTTTTAATTATTTAATAGTTTAATATATTTAACTATTTAAGGCATCAAAAAATAACTTTCATATGGTCCACAATATGAATGCTAATGTGCAATTTGGATAAAGTTATAGTAGGTACTTATAACAATATTAGCACCTACATAATTATTATTATTATTCATAATTGATTGCATTGAATGTGATAATGACTGAATATATCAATTAATCATTTCATACTGTACGCCTAACATGTTAACATTTTGAAATATTCAATATTGAAAGCATAAGCACTTATCAATTATATATATATATATATATATATATAATACATTTTTCAATTGTACTTGAATTAACTGAATATGAAAAAATATTTATTTTTAATTTGCAAAATTCAAACATAAAATTGTTTTTAACGTACATTAAAACTCAGTTGAATACTCAATTGTATTCATTAGTATTCAAAATGAATTTTAACCAGATAAATTGCAACGTGTTGTAATTTATTTCACTGAAACTACGAAAAATATTTGCTGATCTTTATCCAAGCAAACAATAACGAGCGTTCTGCTCCGAAACTACGTTTTTTTTGTTATCGTGCTCATCTTGTTTGTTGAACTCAAAGCCGAGTTTATTTCATCTGAATATATTTATTTTTGAAGTACTTGCATTTGAATATCTACCTGTAGAAAGTTTCAATATACTATTATTATATTCAGTATTCTTTATGCAGAAGTTATGATTTGGTATAATGAAGAATGTAGGAAGGTTCTTTAAGGGTAAGTCTTTATAGGATATGCTGAATAATTACTTAAAGTTACGAGTTTATTTTTGATGTTGATACTTCCATAATGGATATAGAACCAACACATATGTTTTTATGTATTTTATAGAACCGGTATATATAAATAAATATATATATATATATATATATATATATATATATATATATATATGTATTATGTAATGGCATGTAATAATATGGAATTAAAACTTTTGCTTCTTTATGAATGAGTTATTCAAACTTTCTGTATCAATGTCGTTCAGTGACGCAGCACGTAATAAATTGGTTGATTGTGCTTTGAAATGATACCACAGATATAATAATATTTATTATCTTATTTTGGTCATACGTACTAAAATATGACTAACCTCAAAAATATTCATACACCCTTATAAGTGTAACATCATTATATTATATAGTTTTTAATTTTTTTTAAAAGTGATTTTATATTTTGATTCAAATTTGCTATTTTTCTTTTACAAAAAATCACTAAAATGATACTCGTGTAATGACGGAAATAGATAAATTTTATGACTTAAACATTATATTAACATCAATATTATACGTAAAATAATTTTTTGCAAGCAGTAGTTAAAACAATGCAAAAATATATAGTCAAATAATTAGACACCTAGATGCGATCATGCTAAACGAGATACCGGCTCGTTCCTCTTGTGAAATTTCATTAAAACGTATATGGAATTGTTAGGTGGATTCGTACGAGCCGAGGAACATTTAATTGTAACAGTTATTCATATCATTGCGAAGGAATACCTTGAGCACAACGCTACACGAGGGGACAAATAATAAACGTTCGCGCCGAATGAATTTTACATGGTGTAATCGCCGGGCTTGTCGTTATTAACCGACAATTGAAATTAAAACATCAAATAATCAAAAATCAATATCACATAAACATGTATTATTTTTTATTTATTTCGAATACGTCTTTAAAAGTGAAAATGTTATATTACTTAAACATAGTACTACTTTCAAACAAGTTCAAAACTGCGTTTATTTGATACAAAGTTATATAAAAGCCTAGATGCAAGGCAATTTTATTTATATTTGGTAGAAGATAATGAAAGATATATATTTCAAAACGGAAAAAATTATTTCCGTCATATCTGGAATAACTTAAAGTCTATAATCAATCTCCTGTAACAAAAGAAATAATCAAATAAAATTAGGTCCCTTTGCGTACCAGATCATACGATATGTAGTTCTGACAATTGCTGAAAAAACATTAAAAAGGATTGCCTAAATGAGTAAAATAACTATAATAATTCTAATAATGAGAAAAGTGACATTACCTCCCTCTATACTGTTTTGATTTTTCAAAATCTTTACTGGTTACTAGGGACTAAATCGAAACTAAGCTCATTCAATAAGCTACTTTTATATAAATCTTTATTCAAACCAATTTGGTGCTATAGTATACAATTGTGGGGCAGTGCTCATAAGACTAATATAGAAATAATACAAAAATTTCAAAACAAATTTTTGAAAATTGCCTTAGGAGCTCCAAAATATGTTCCCAACTGGTTGATTCATGTCGACACGAATACACCTACCATAAATGAAGTAATAACAAAAACAGCATACAAGTATAGAAACAAGCTAATCAGTCACCGAAATTCATTAGCAAACTCCTTGATAACAGAGAACTATCCAAGAAGATTTAAGCCATCAACTCTCCTGATAAAAAATGGAAATAACTTAATCATTATTTATAAGATTTTTTTTAATAAGTAAATAGTTAAAATTATATAATTATCAATAAAATATTGTGAATTTTATATCGAATGGAAAAACAACTACTGAGTTGTTTTTTCCAACATGCCCTTGTAATATACAATGTCCTTTTTCGGCCGACTATTGTAAATTTATCAAATTTATTGAATGTCCTTTACTGGACAGTTGTGAATAAGAGATATATATATATATATATATATATATATATATATATATTATAAAGATTTTTTTTAAAATAATACATTTTGAATTTAGCTTTCAAGAAAGTGCGTTCATATTTGTGACTAGGTCTATATAATATTATAATATTGATCGATTTGTTAAGTTGAAACATTTCTTGAATTAACAATATTGTGCATGTAAGGTTCATATACACGGACGTCTAATTAAATAATTCAATAATCTCGAACATGCTAACCTTTCGATAAGTTAAGGCTACATATTTACACATTCATTTATAAATGGTTCTCAGCCACCTCTTTAACATGGACCGCTCGCAATTGGATTTATTATTTTGTTCGCCGTTGTTTGAAATCGCGAGCAAATGAACTATTTATTGTTGCACGGAAAAGTTCCATGGACGTACAGTAGTGCCTTATACAAATGCAGCCTCATAACAATGCTCCCATGAAAATATAACAAATGAGTCACAAGCTCCTAATGAGAGCACACACTATCATATTACTTTACAGTTTACTAATGTTTTTGTAAAAGAATGCTTGTATATACTTTTCAGTTTAGACCTGATTTATATGAAATAGACAACGAGGAAAAAGTATTACAAATATTGATAATTGTCATATAAATTCAAATCGATCGTATGTTGTCTAAAGCAAGTTTGTGAGTGTGTTTTTTTAATACCGTTAGTATTAGTATTTAAATTATTATTTGGAATTTTTTTGACAAAATATTTATGAAATTGTGATAGAAAAAAACAGCTTGAAAAATCTACAATATCTCTGCACTCATATTAGATTTATTGTGACATTAAAGAACGATGTCATCAATTGATCAATTCTAAACATGATCCATATTATGTATTCAGCAATATCATATTATTAAATAAACAATCGCTGCTTTTACTCCAGTTAGGTTTTGTTATAACTATAATTTGTTCATAAATGTTTAAGAGTGTACTAAAAACAATACATCCATTTTTAAGGATGATGAATATTCATTTATCTCAATATTTTCTTTTGAATGGTCAATGCCTAAAGAGAAATTTTAATCTTACTTCCTAATTTATTTAACAAATTTAATTTTCCCATTAAAAGCATCAGTTTGAAAAGTATTTCGATGTTATGGTTACGACTTGAACATAATAGTTCGAATGCCTGCCTTGGGAATTGGCGCCCGAGGCTCGAACTGCGCTATAATTTTACAGCCCGTTTAATGGAGTTATTTCCAGCAATTTCGCTCAACATAAACAGCTATATTTTTACGAACTAAGAGGAACATATTAATCTTTTCTGATGCCAAAATAATACTATATATTATATACGAAACTTCATTTATTGCTAAGTAATTATTACCACATTATTATCTGATCATCACCTTTTTATAGTTCATTTAATAAAGTTTGGTTATTAGTGCGCAGTGAGTTTATGGCATTTTTATTCCATCCATAAGAAACCGTAACGTGGACCATCATTAAAAGCTCGTCGTAACGGTAAATAGTTTTATTAAAAGCTTTATTGTGGATAGTATCTATTTTCTATTTACACAAAGGATTATTTTAGTGCTTCTTCATATCAATGTTATGATGATACATATGTATTTTTATAGGTATAATTATTTGTTGAAACATTGAAAAAAATAAATGTATTTTTATTTCACATTATTGAACTGCTTTGATTTCTGAACTGCTTTGATTTCTGTTTTCGCGAATGAGTTAATTCAAATTTAGGTTATTTGGTTTATTTACATATTTTACAAAGCTTGTAATACAGAATAATTAGATAAGCACCAATAGAGTGAATTTTATTCTTATAGATAAAATGTTAAAATTTATGAATATTCATGTTAGTGTACAAAAACATAGTCATAATTGTTTATGTTTTGTGGTCTGTATTTGATCATTCATATTAGCTTTGTGGTATGAACATGATAGAAGGCAATATTATTCGTCACCCTTAACTTGTCATATAAATTTAAAATTGAATTATAATCGGAAAAATAAAAATATGCAGGAAGGTACAGATTGAAATGAGCTTTTATACTCACAGTATGGAATATGAATTTAAGTATTATTATATGAAAGTTTTTAATAGATTTTGAAGATAGAAAATTTTCATTGAACATTGTGGATATATCCAACGTATGAATTTCAATGATGAATGGCCATTGGTATTTTGATGATATTCGTCTTGTTTAATAGTAAACTCATATGGCATCTAAAAATAGCAAAACCTTAAACATGTTTTTGCAAAAGGGTGCAATAAAATTCTTACGAGATGCTATTTTAGGAGGATCTTCTACCTTTTTGGTTTAAATAAATCGTTTTTTTATTATGTATTATTTTATTTTGCAACGGGAATTTGTTTTCGAACAAGAGGACAATGAGATAGATCGAGTCAACCGTTTTGTTATACATTTTTTGTGAGACACATTTCAAAGTCAAATTATGGTCAAATAAGAGTCAGTAAAATTTATATTAAAAATATAGGGAAATAAACAAGTTTAATGCACCAAAAATGTACGCACCTGGTTTGCATTATTGGTTTCCTCATGATTAATTCCGAAAAGCAGTGTCAAAAACAAGGCCACGAGATAAAAGAACCCCTTAATGTGATATAGACTCTGTAAACTGAGGACAAATACATTATGGTCAATAAGGAAATTAGATAAAAATATGCTGGTTTATTTGACTGGGTATTAGTAAAAATACCCACCAGTTTTTATTGCCGTTACTTTATTAAGTGCACTGTTGTCCAAAAGTACCCTATATATGATGCATAAAAATTCTTGTATCGTAAATATAAGTTTTTATTTGCATAGTTTTATGGTCAATCAAAATAATATACATTTTTTTAAGACAATATGATGTTGGTGTTAATACTTTTAAGGGATTATCTCCTATGAGATATCTCTCTTTTTTATTTTTGACATTTTATTTAAGATCGTATGGCCATTTTTTTTTGAATCTTTGTGTGACATATTCCTCGCTAAACTCTTTTAAATATATGTTTGGGTGACCTGGTAGTTTTTTGTGGTATTTTTTGCTCCTTTCTTTTATCATTTCATTAATAGTTTTTATTTTTAGGTCTTTCTGTAGGGTGTCATTTGTAACATACCAGTGTGCGTTCACAATGCATCTTAAAATTTTCGATTGCGCTACTTGTATTTTTTTATATTCGAATTGCTTGCGGACGCCCATAGCTCAACGCCGTATGTCTAGATTGGGATAATTATTGTTTTATATAAAAGGAGTTTGTTCTCATAACAGATATTTAAACTCCTGCCAATTAGCCAATACAACTCTTTGAACTTCTTCTCCATCTGTTTTTTTTTCGTTTTGATGTGCGTTGACCAGCTTAACTTTCTATCGAGACGAATACTAAGGTATTTTACACTTTCATATTTTGGTATTTCTATGTTGTTTATTTTTACGCAAATATAAGTTTACCGTAAGTATGCTATTCATCAACTACACGATGACATTTAGCGACATTAGCGTCGGCAGTGTTGTTGCATCATCTTCATCATGTGAAATTTTTCAATGTCTTTTTTCATTGTTTTATTAAAAGCTCTGTGCGGTAGAAACATAATGAGAGGCCATTGAATACGACCACACCGTCTTGGTGTACCGCAGCCGTTCGCTCCGTCTTTAAAACGGCCGACTATTTGTCCGCGTCGATAGCAGCGGCCGCTGTAATTAAGTATCGACTTCGTTAATCACGAGCTCGTTGCTGCCTCTATACAGTACTGATCCGATTATGTATGTACGGGAAAACGTAAATCGTACGTAATTCGAAATTTCGATTCGTATAACTTATCACTTGAGAATTCTAAAGTTCTTATAAATGCTCAAAATTGCAATAGGTGTTCAAAACGTTTATAAAAAAAAAAATTGTGGTGCATGGCATCGTGCCTTCAGGCAAATTGCTGGAACTTCTTGTACCGTAATTCAAATTTTTCATAAGCCTTGAAATTTTTTGAAAACTGAATAAATTTAATTTTCGACAATTTTGTTTTTTTTAAATTCGCCTTTTTTGACACTAATCAGCAGGTCTTTATTGAATTATTCAAATCGGATGATCCGTTGACAAAAATTGTTTCCGCACATACACACATACACACATACACACACACATATATATATATATATATATATACATACATCCATTTTTTTTCTATTTGTAAGGTATGCCAAAATGTTCAGAAGGTTTTGGAACGTAATGATATAAACATTTTTATTTTTACCGCCCATACATTTTATTACGGGAAATCGTAAATCGTACATCAATTGTAACTCTTTTAATTCATATATCTTCAGGGGTTTATTAGCATTTTTTGTAAGTAGACATTCCAAATTCAAAATTAAAAATTTATAATATTTTTGTTCTTTAATAAATCTGTATATTTCCAGAAATAAAATGTAAATCGAACGCAATCCAAAATTTCTGCACGTATATCATGAAAATATTATATAATTTTTAAGCTCAAAATTGTATGATCAAACATGCATTGAAAAAACGTACGACAAACATATTTTTATTTAAACTTATAATTATCATCAACTTTCGTATGGTCATTGCAATCGTCCAAAAATCGAAATTGAAAATTTTTGCATACCTTCACGTTTTGAAGGTTTCTGAACAGTTTGACATATCCAAAAAAATTGATGTGTGTGTGTATGTATGTATGGATACAATTTTTCAGTCACGTTTTCAGGTGCACGGATCAACCGATTTGAATGGTTCAAAAAACATTCGATTGGTAATGATGGGTAGAAGATCACTTTTTGGCAAAAACAGGTCTAGTCATTTTGGATATAAGGACCTAAATGTACAAAAAACAGCAGTTTTTGAGAATAATAAGCATCCGATTTGAATGATTTGAAGAACTTTCTGCGTGTGTTGACGAAACGATTATTTTTGGGATTTTTTTTTTAAAAATTTCCAAAAAAAAATTGTTTTGAATATCGAAAATAATTCGGATTTTCAAAATTTCAATTTGGTGTTCCACCAAATTTCCACTAGTTAGAGTTTATATTAATTTTTAAATCAAACTTAACATTTTGAAATTTAAATATTTATATTTCAAGGATTTTTTAAATATTTGTTTTATTAATGATCAAAGTTTTAAATAAACTACAAAAATATATTTATAACATTTATTGATTTCTATTTTTTTGAAAAAATAGATATTGATTTAACATTGTTAACAAACATGTATATTTTGAAAACATCTTTCAAAATGTATACAATAATATCGTATTTACTGTAATTTTTGTTACAATATCGTATTTTGTATATAATTTTATTACTCGTTCAATAGTTAGTTTTTCATAAACGTCATACATCTAACGTTTTAATAAACTAGTATAATTTATGATTTTAAATGCATTAATATTGTTTGCAAAAAATGAATATTTTTATTTTCATTGTATAATTAAGGAAAGTTTTATAAAAGTATCAATATTTTACTTTATCCGACACAATTCAAAATTTATATATGTCATTTACACAAGTATCTTGTAATTTTTGCGATATTTTGCGTATTATTTTATATTGGATTACCTAGTCTGCTAAGTTCCAGAGTTATCCAAGTCGTTTTGGTGTTGATTGTTACGCGCGACTGATTTATGTTGTCTCGTTATGTTTATAAAGTGAACGCTGATTAGGAGAAATCAGTTATTAGAATGGCTGTGGCCGAAAATCTGCTTCGTTTTGCGACTCAGTCATGTGAACTAATAGCTCGTCTCGAGAATTCGACAGTCTTATGGAAAAACTTGATCATTTCTTGTTGACTTTGCATGGTCTGACGCGTATTTACCTTAGGAAACTCAGTTATTCATTATACTGTTTTAGTTAATTATTTTTGATATTTTGCTTCAATTGGTAGACTCATATATAATTAGCAGAATTATAATGAGACTTCCCAAGATTATGAAATAAACAATTTAGATAGATTTGCATTAACTTTTGATCATTCCAACACCGAAACACTATCCGTTATTCATTAAAATAGTAATTAACAGATATGTTTCTAAAGAAAATTGATCTTGAATTTTTTAATAAAGATATGAAAAATTAAGCAAACAAAATCAAAAAAGAAAATAAAGTAGCAGAACATAAAAAAAATCTATAAGCTATTGTGCTGATTATTAGATTAGATTATTAGAGTAATGGTGTTCTAGGCAAAAATTGTACCAAATATTGTCATTATTAATACACTAATCCACTGGATTACTAATCAATAAAAAAGCATTATTCAAAAAATGGTTGAGTATAAAAATAATCCAATGTGTTTAATTAGTGATAATTATTATTTTATTTATTAAATTGTCCAAATACAACAATTTAATATTGAAATTATTGAGCGTGTAATTAATTAATATGCATATCGTATTAAAATGACTGCAAATAATACAAAATATTCAATTTGCCTTTGAACTTGTCACTATGCCATCCATCATCAGTCAACTCTTGAATTTTACATCACGCATCAGTACAATAATTGAATACACAAATAATGCCATAATGACGTGTTATAAAATAAATCACCGCGAGAAATATACTTTATATATATATATATATATATATATATTCAATAATTATAATTACCGTATATCATTTTAATTTTATACTACCTTTAGTATTCCTACTCGAATTATTGCATGATCTTAATGCTTCCGAGCTTAGTTTTAAGTAGCTCGAAGCATATTCAAACCACTAATTTATACCCATAAAATGGGTTTGGCTCTTAATGGAATATAGAGTTAATTACGTTGAAATACTACGAAAGCTATTTGAAAGAACGTAGCGATTTGGATAGAAGTATAGAATTATAGGTAATTATTAATCAGCCGTCTGATCTTCGGTAATTGCGTATATGAATAGGTCGAGTAATATAAATAAATTAAATTTGGGTAAATGATAGTTTATTCTACATATGAACCTAATATACGTATAAATGATAATTAATTTGAAATTAGATGTTATTATATATATATATATATATATATATGTCTAAGTAGGACACTACATTAAATTATACATAAAGTAAGTTAATAAATTTAAAGTTTTCTATTATTATACTTGAAGTCAAAAATTATTGTTAGTTTTAAAGTTACAAAATGTATAGATCGACATGCTTCTACTAATCAATCTACTAATCCTTAGCGCATTATAAGTTTGCGTTCCGACAAATTAATTATTAACATGCATAATGTGTTTATTATAAACTTTTCATGTTGAGTATGGGTTTATTAGAAATTCATAATCATAAAGTTTGAATCTTGATAATTGAATACTATTATTCAGTTTGACATTTTTAAGCCAATACTGATCGTGTTTATTTCACATAATATACACATGCTAAAATGAAAATTTTGCGCAAACTTTACCGTGACTCAGAACATATATGAACAGGCAGCTGCCTACTAAGTTTGAAGTAGTTTGTGTTCTTCTTTTGCCTGAGCTTCTAACACTGAATCTGACGTAAAGTTCTTGTATTTCCGCAAAGTAAGTTTTGCAAGGCCTTCTAGAATATTTCGAATGAAATAATATAATGTATAGAGGTAAATAGAAACAATAATATATTTGAAACATTTCAACAATTTTGGACTTACAGTTAATTTTCAAGAGCAAATTTGTTTCAAAATCTAAATCAAATAAACCGATTCGATTAAAAAATTTATTGTATGAACATCTGAATTTTTGTATATCATCACTCCTACAACTAAATATTTTATACATCGTAAAAAGTTACCTAAAACCATTGATATAAAATAACTATATAAAGAAATGAACCGACTTTCACCATATGAGCTTTGAGTCTTGAATTTTTACTTTTGCTCTAGATTCGGATGGCAATCTGATTTCGATTTGCGAATCTGTATTTGCTAGATTTTTATTATTCACTGTACTTGATGAATTTTTATTAATAAAATTTAACTAATTATCTTTATATATAATTAGATGCAATTATGCACGGAAAGGGCTATTTTTATTTAGAAATATTTTGTTGGATCTGCACCTTCAAGTTAAAATGAATCACTATTACTTGGTATCAGGTTGCCTGTAACGATGATCACACGTTACTGTATAATTTCGAAGAAATACGATAATGTTCTTATATTTAAAATATATTAAGTCTAAAAATACATACAAATTGAAATTATTGATAGATTTTGTACTCCTAAGTAATGTCTCCTGTCTTTTAATAGATATTTGACAATAACTGTTTAGGCGTATTTTAATATTATTGTATTGGCCATGGATACAGCGATCTGCATGGCACTGAGCTTTTGTACCGAAAGATTGCTACTCAGGAGAGGGAGCACAGAATTACGTCGCGCTTATTTTTCACTTCTAAAACAGAAGTCCAAGTGGTAACATGAATAATAATTGAGTAAAAAATATAGACAGTCTTCGATCAATAAGAACTTAGTGACAAATAAGGAATTGTGATGCAAACTTGCTACAAATACATCAAATATACCAACAAATCAGTTCACATTTACAAAGGTTAAAATATAACTTACCAACCTGAGTCAACAAAGGAGAGACTTTTACATACGTCAACAACAATATAATAATAATATTAGTTTTAAGGATAATAAATTAAATGTAAGTAAAAAAATTAACACATCGTCGGTCTAAGTAACAATCAGAATTCAATGTTCATTAAATCTGCCACTACCTACGAGGTTGCAAACTTTTCAAGTTAAAGTGTCTAATTTTAATTTTAACTTTGAACTTATTCAGCAAGAAATAGTTTCGCAGTTAGGAAACATGATGTAAAACACACATAAATTGCTCGCAAGTGCGATGATGTATGCAGATCACAGGATGTCAGTGGAAACATTAAGTTCCGGCGCCCCTTGCGTTTGCAGACACATCACGGCGTACGTTAAAATAATTATACATTCTCTAATTAAAATGTTATTACCGTCGCTTACCCCATATTCGACTAAGAATATTTGATTATGAAATTTTCCTAAATGTATTACGTCGTGGCTGGGTGCGCAGATAAAATTATATTATTTGTGGAATTTGCATGTCTTATGATTATTTTGGCACGAGTTTTCAATTACATTATACATAGACCTATCATTATTCGTAGTGTAATTTGAACAAAGAACAACTTAAAATTATTTAATTAAAAATATACAGCAATTTTATAACAATTTCTTATTTAGGATCATTCTTAATACTCATTAAAATGCCTATGCAGAGAGCTTTTAATATCGATCAATATTATACCTTCAAAAGTTTCTGATAAAGAAATTATAAAATTTTAACCTTTTGCTCTCGTTTCACTACTCTCACCCACCTAACATTTTTATGGTATCGCTCGTATATCTATTCCTATCCACTACAGCATGAAGGCATTCATACAACATACAGTAATTATAACACATTATTTATACAAAGTCATATCACTAGATAAGTGATTTGAATTAAGGTATATTTGAAGTTCAGAAAACAATTGCAAAATCTTCTTCATACATCCAAAACTTGGGTCTTATGTATTCCTGCTACTCTATCGGCAAAAATTAATTCCCGGTAGAACGATATCCAATTTTCAAAAAATAATTTGCTTGAATACATAAGAACAGCATAATCTTGCGCAGTGCATAATTTGATTATTGCACATAATACAAAATTTTATTATTACACGTATTATATAAGTAAGATATAAATCAGAAAAATAGTAATGATCGAACAAATATGATGTTTTCTATTATGGTAAAATTTCAATCAATTTTCATATTACTGAAGTGTTTATTTTCTACAGATTTGGTATTGCTGGATTATCGAATATCTGAGCTTTACTAAATCCGCAATTTGCGTAGGCATTATTAGTTTTATGAAACGTTTGCTTTCCTGAAATCAATTCCCTTATATTTCATAGAACCCGTTCTGTATAGAACAATAATAATCCATTATAATCTGAATTGCATTATACGATACACAAACCGCCATGTAGACAAATATTTCTATGCTACTATAGAGTTCATATAGACGTGCTTCAACTTCATAATACCTATGTTTACGGATATTGGAAGTTTGAAAATGATTAATCTTAAAGTTGGTTTGTTCTAAGTAAATTTAACAAATTTCAAATCAAGAATTAGCTTCATGAGAGCTTGTAATTTTTCAAAATTAACGTTGGTCTTGATCTTGCTGGACCCCATCAATCATAGCGTTAAGATGCTTTATTTGTTGCATTTATTTATTAAAGTAAAAAATTAATTAACTAAAGTACTAAAATTAATTAAAATAAGTAATTCATATCTCTACAACAGTCATAACCATTTGCGATTATCAATTTTCATCTTTATTATGCTTAACTTATTTTGAGTTGAGTTTGACTATTTTGAAAGTCAATAATTTTATACCATATATACTGAACCATAACATGTAAAGCATTTTGATACCTAAAGAGAATATATGATTCACTAAATCTGGATTTCAAAATTTAATTCCATTTGATTAAAATATCAGTGTATATACTACTATACCATTTCTCTAGCGTGCTGATGATGTGTCCATATGTACGTACATTATTCGATTTCTAGTAATTCAATATAATCTGAGGCGAAACGAACCCATAGCATACACATGTCATGATCATTGGATTACATAATTATGACCGCACAAATTTGCATGCCATAGACGACGAATTAATTTGTATAATATGTTTGTATAGAAATAACTAAGGTAACAATGCCGTCGATGAGTTTGTGTTTGGCGTTAATGAACGTGTTCGGTAAATATTTGTATTTTGATATCGCAGTCCTGTATGGAAGTCGATAGATGATCCTACTATAATTTTGTCAAATATAATATACCTATATATATATATATATATATATATATAAATTAGTTTAAATTAAATTAACATGCGGCGTTTCGTTTTCCACATTTCCACAGTTAGGTAATGTTTGGGAAATGTGACCTAATATAAAAATATGTCGCTTCTAAATACAAATTACAAATTTACTAAACTATGATAGTGTGAATGTATAAATGATTATGATTGCAAATCCAATACCCCAATATGTGCTTAGCAGATATAATAGTATAATACTTATGAAAATCTACTAATCTTGCATTTATTATACTATTACATACTTGTGATGTGATACTTAGATTCATAAGTAATATAAATATCATCTGAATTTGGAATTATTTAATTTTGTTTTATATTAATTATTTTGGGAGTTGAACAACTCTTATAATAATGAAAATTTTTATAACAAAATTCATTCAAGGATGAAAACAATTATTTTGAAAATAATTATTCAAACATACCATCTGGAGATCGAAAGCTGCAATTTAAATGGTTCATTATACAATGAGTGATATTAAATTAGTGTGCATAACAAAGCACATCACTTTTAAACGATTATGCACAGATTAAATTATAAATATTGTGTTATTTATTAAATCGGTCGGCGCTCTAATTATTTAGAGTACGCCGAACAATGGAGTTCCACCAATTATTGTAGTTTTATAATTTAAACATAGCCATTAAAGTATTCCATCGAATAAATTTGGAAATTCGCTTTAGCGTTTCCATTGTTTTAATTAGTTTTGTATTTTTGATTCATGCTTTTGATAAATTCGAATTGTCAGTTTCGATAAATAAAACGACATATAATACTTTTAATGAAAAATTAGTGAAAGGTAATAAACGAGTGATATTAGTTAATTATAGCGAACAGGATAATTACAAATATAGCGTATTACTGATCACAAAAAGTGTTTGTTCATGCCTGATATTATTGAACGAGCATATGATAAACAAGACTGAGAGAATTTATAAAAAAATAATATTTTAATTATTATTTTGGGGGTCACATTTTCATTACATTTAGTTAAATCTATTAAAATGAATTATTTTTACGTAAAAGCCAAAAAAAAAAAATACCAACGTCAAAATATTACTTGAACATTCTCTGTAAAATTTTTTTTCATTTATTTATTAATAGCAATCAAGATACAATTTATCTTATCAGCTATTGTAACACAAAGGAGAAAAAAATATAATAAATAATAATAATAATAATAATAATAATAATAATAATGAAGAATAAATAAATAAGTAAATAAATAATAATAATAATCATTATTATTATTATTATATTAAAGAAAAAGAAAAAAAAATTAACTAGAGTTCACTCTAATGAGTGAAGCCTAGTGTTTCATTTAAGGTCGCTTAAGCATCCTTTCATCTTCTTAGTGATGAAAAGTCGATTAGAAAAGCAATGAGCTGGTTGTAGTGGCACTCAATTTTTGAGAGATAGATCGAGCTTCTGTCCTTGATGACATCTGTGACGTATGGAATATCTAAATCCTTATGAATAGCGTGGTTAGTTATGTACCACGGTGCGTTGACTATATTTCTTAGTATTTTGTTTTGACATCTTTGCATCATTACTATATTGGATTTGCTTGCGCATCTCCATAACTCAATACCGTAAGTCCAAACTGGTTTTATGACGCATTTGTATATCAGTACTTTATTATACAGCGAGAGCTTTGAGTTTATTCCTATAAGCCAATTGGTTTCTTGGGCTTTGAACTTAATTTGTTGAATTTTGGCTTTGATGTGTTGCTTCCAGGTTAGTCTGCAATCCAAGTGCATGCCCAGGTATTTGACCACATCGGTTTGTGGTATTGTACATTATCTATAAAATAAAAAGTTAATTTTGTACAAGTAAATTGAAAAAAAACAGGTAAAAAGTAGAGAAGTAGGCATGGATCAGGTAGAAAGGTAGATCATATAGGGTAGTGCGGGGCATAAAGGTTCAATTTGACTTTGAGCAATTATATAGTAAAAACCAAACCAATTATATCCAACAAATAACACATAACGAACGAAAAACTATCTGACTATATTCAAAAAACTCAGTTGATGAATATATAATTTATTGTAGAAATGCCTGTTTGCTTTCGAAAATTTGTCTTGGTTCTTTTTACACCATGGACGGGGTGAAATCGGACGTCTAGGGTCAAACAGATAGAATGTCTTATTTTTAATTCCGAGGGGATTTTACGGAATAATACCTACATTATTAAACCAATGCAAAATATTTCATGGTTTTATTTTTTACAGAGTTAACACTTTGTATAAATTTGATATGGTATTGGGTTAGGAATATTCATCAGAAGAGTTGGAATAACTATTTATTTTATTTATCAGAAAAATTATTTATGATTGCAATATTCTAGTGTGCAATATTCTAGTACTTTATATATTCGATGCTTTCATAATCATGTCTTCTGTTACCGTGACCAGGTTGGTAACAAAAAAATGTTAAAATCACTTCCATTCTACTAATTTCCGCTTCATTCCACGGTGTGAGCGAGATTGCTTTGCGCTTGCAACGAGATAAGGGATCAGAGACACATGCATAAGTAAACTTTAATTCATGTGTGCACTGCGGTTGTTGTTTGTATTGGGAGAGCATTTCGCGCGAATTGGAAATTCTGAGCTCAACCCGCATCGTTCGGTGGCATCGGTTCCGATGTTCCTTGGCGGCGGCGTGCGGGCCGCCGGCAAACACAATTAGCACGTTGAGACGTTTGCATTGACACATGAGACGTGCGACTGGGTGTCGGTTGTCATTAGCATAGGTTGAAGTAAATGATATGCTTGATGCAGGTGGTGCATCATAAAAATGAATTAGTACTTTGGTAATAGATACATGGAAATATATGCTGCAAGAAAGTCTTGTTTATTATGAGAAGATCTTTTCTGTTTTGTTGGTTTACAAAATGAATCATTTGTATATATGGGAGGTATCCAACAAATCCAAAAGGTCAACACTACAATCTTTGAAAGTACTTCACCTTATTCGTTTGTGGAAAAGATAGTGATTCCATAAACAGAAAATGATCATATGTTTACATATCGAAAATTATGAGGCCGAATATGTCGTAAAATATAAAATTTTGCGCCAAGGCTATATTACGCAGAGCTTCTCTTACAAAAATGTTTCTAAACATCTACTGCTCAAATACTATGTGGTTTCTGTGCAGTCATTCGTTTTAGATAGAAAGCCTAACCTGGAAATCGCACAATCTGATAACTGCGTCTTTCTAATGTTTCATAATAATATATGAGTGAGGTTGCATGTTATGTGTAAAACGCCTGATCACACAGTATATTCATAGCATTTTGACAGTTTTTAGTGCCATTTTATATCAAAAAACGCAGCGTAAGATAGCCTTGCCATAACATTGTCCATTTCAGGGCAGAATTGGCTCATTTGTTTCTTTATTATATATTGCATAAAGAATAAAGCAAAACCTTAATTTAAAAATTATACATAAGCATTCATCTTTGATTTCGACAGTACTAATTACTTTTTAAACTAAGATTCCATTGGAATCTTTATTCTAGCTGATCTAATGATATAGGTCAGTATTAATTTTACTGATGCAGTAGAACATTTTTTATTAATAATATTATTTCACTTTTAATTATTTTATATTATATATTACTAGAATTAAATTTAGGAGTTCATGCATATTATTTTATACTAAATTTTATATCCCTCAATATAAGTAATAATCGTTATCTAAACATATTTTATAAATCACAAATTAGCTGCGTAAAACAGAATTCGTACGCAAAATCCTCATAATTTATTTTTACCAATGCATTCATAACTGAATTATTAAATTGCGCCATAAACAGATCCATAATATATTATATTTGCTTTATAATCAGCATTCAACAAATAATTACTAATTATAATACCCACAATATATAATTACTTTGTGGTTGTTGTAAATTAATCCTCGTTCATATATATATTAATACAAATATTAATGGAAATTTATGATTATGATTAGTTTTATTGACATTATGTGTTTGTTTAAGTTATTTTAAATTGAAATAGTTACTATTTCAGTATTCAAAATGAACAGAAACAAAATTGTTTCAAAAGTATTTTTGAAATAATTTTGATTCAGATATTCCTTTGATAGAAGTTTGCAAATACACACACACACACACATATATATATATATATATATATATATATATATATATATATATATAGCGGGTTGTCAACACGCATCGCGGCTCGTCAACACGCATCACATGTTACTGGACAGATTGGCCCATATAGTGACAGCACTGAGAAAAACAAAAGGAAATTCAAGTGTCAGATCGTATTTGGTTTTTGTTTCTCCCTAGTCGAATTTGCCTAAAATGTATGATTCTTAAAACCTTTCTTTTCAATTATAAATACGAAAATACCAATAACATTTTATTAACGATTAGTATGACAACACATAGTGTCGTGGATATTAATCATATATAAAATAAACGAAATATAAATAATATTTTATGAAATTTATTATTGTCTATCATTTTGGTATTTAATATGGACCACGCCTCCATATTTTGGTGACCCCGAGAGTGAACAAGTAACACACATTTCGCAAGAAGGTAAGAAGATCAAGTCATTTTTAGAAGTAACAGAATAAATTGAAGTCTCAAGAATAATCAAGAAAAGAATTTTTAAAAATATAAATAATGATTATAAATGGCTCACAACTGCCATAACTCGCATTCTAAGCATACAATTGAGACTCCGACCACGAGAGAGCACTTCAAGATAAACAACAACACGTGCTCAATAAATCACTTATTATCCTGGTAAATAAGTCGATTATAAGCACCATGGCAACAGACAGGGAACATCAAACCAATTTGGCAACCGCCATATATAATCAACCGCTAACTCACCAGCGAAGGGCCACATACACTCAACCGCTAACTCACCAGCGAAGGGCCACATACAATCAACCGCTAACTCACCAGCGAAGGGCCACATACACTCAACCGCTAACTCACCAGCGAAGTGTCAAATATACTCAGCCGCTAACTCACCAGCGAAGGGCCACATCTACTCAACCGCTAACTCACCAGCGAAGGGCCACGTAAGCAATCAACAAACTCAACAAGCCAACACGGCATTCAAAACGGCCACGGCCACAAACAAATAAAATTTATCACACAATCTCAACTAAAAGAAATTTACAAGGAAGTTCAAGAATGGCAGTCAGAGATACGAAACAATCTTTTTCATTAGGGCGGAGTGATATAGCGGGTTGTCAACACGCATCGCGGCTCGTCAACACGCATCACATGTTACTGGACAGATTGGCCCATATAGTAACAGCACTGAGAAAAACAAAAGGAAATTCAAGTGTCAGATCGTATTTGGTTTTTGTTTCTCCCGAGTAGTTTTTGCCAAAAAAATGTATAATTTTCAAAACCTTTCTTTTTCTATTATAAATAAGAAAATACCAATCACATTTTATTAACGATAAATATGACAACACATAGTGTCGTGGATATTAATCATACATAAAATAAACCAAATATAAATAATATTTTATGGAATTTATTATTACTACAATTTGGATAATATTGGTATTAATATGGAGGACTACTACACCTCCATATATATATATATATATATATATATATATATATATATATATATATATATATGTATATATATATGTATATATGTATATATGTATATAACTAATGTATTTTGAGTGGATAATAAATGTTAATTTGGAAATATAACAAACAATAACTCTTTTTGCACTATTTTAATGAATAATAATTTTCACAAACGTTTCGAGACTAGGTTTGTCTCATCATCAGTGTGTTGTAATTTAAAATTTAAAATATGGAAACCTAAATTAGCATTATGTGTTATCCGTTACACGTTGTTCGAAATACTGTCTTCTGCCCCACCGACGATCGTCGGTGTCCGTAGTCTCTATTCGATATCAAGTGGTTTTCAAGTGGCTAGTCACGCAATATCAGATAGGAAAGGAAAGATTAGGGTCCAGTTGAAAAATAGATGTCGTTAGGAAAAAAATGTTTTATATATATATATATATATATATATATATATATATATTGATTGGAACATAACAGAATAATATTTTAAATTTATACAATCTCGTATCCAGAAATTTCTGTTTCAAACCTACATCATGGAATTTCATGAAATCGCGAATGTGTATTTACTAATTAATCATGAACAAACAGAAATACGATACCCGGATTCTCCTGTTCTGACGATGAGAAAAGGTATACGTTCTGGAAGTGATCACTTCGCTCTCAGTTAGTTTGCATTCCCAACACAGGCTAATGAGTTCGGGTTCCTTTTCAAGAGCTGAAGCGAGGCGGACGAAGTGCCCATCTTGCTGATAGGACACATCTTATTTACGCGAAACGAAGACGTGCGCTAATTATATGATTATCAATTTACAACGACTTCAAAGGGAAAACGGGCAATGGAAGTTGAAAAACTCGAATGCGCACTAAGTTTCAGTTAAAATAATTTACAAGCATATTTAAATAAGTTGGCAAAACATAATACTAACTGGGAATATGGAGTAAAATGACTCTTAGTATCGT
This sequence comes from Ctenocephalides felis, assembly GCF_003426905.1. Lineage (NCBI taxonomy): Eukaryota > Metazoa > Arthropoda > Insecta > Siphonaptera > Pulicidae > Ctenocephalides > Ctenocephalides felis. The sequence continues at coordinate 35,712,870 of NW_020536999.1, read as the reverse complement.
TTTAAGTATACCTAATTATCACAAATATTAATAACTATAACTGGTGGTGCATGGCATTATGTCTTAAGGCAAATTGATCTAAAAATTCGAAAAATACTAATAATAATAAATATTCAATAAAATTGATTAATCAATAATAGTTTTAAATATTCACAAATATTATTTTATAAATACTATAAATTTGAACATTCGTTTTCATTTCGAACACTAATCAATACGCTTCTTGGTCAGTACAAATCGAACGCTTTTTGAATAATTCAAATCCGCTGAGTCGGATTTTGAACGGTTGATCTGCTCACCCAAAACTGCAATTTTTTGCTTAATATTAATATATTTTTTGCTTAATAACCACGTCTCCGCATCAATATGAATTGAATGTTTTTTTGAATCATTTAAATTATGGGCCAGCGGTGGCGATATCGATTGGACCAACTAGTCCCAGGTTCGCTGGTTCGATTCCCGCTACCGCCAAGCCTGACGTCAGGCAACTTTGATGTCGAATTTCCACTTGGGGTTTTAGATTACAATATAATTCCAAGTGCAAATTGTCCTTTGTGGACATAGTTGCATCATTCAATCATATGTAAACTATTAGACGTAAGAGCTAATATATAAACCCCACACATAAGAGAATGGTGAACCGATGGGTTGCCTCTCATAATAATACCTTAGGTCATAAGTCTTGAACAAAACAGCTTACAGAACATATGAAGTTCTGATTGCTGTTAAAACAATGAACAAAAAAAAAATTAATCATGCTTTCGAAATCGTGGACAAAAAAATGTATCCGAACATACATACATACATAGATACATATACACTACACGCACATACACAAGTGATACTTTTTTTCTAAGATATGCTAAAATGTTAAGCAAATATTGAAACGTGATGATGTATACAACCTTTTATTTTTAATTACTATAACTGCGGGAAGGTAATCATAAAATTATCGTAAATTTATTACTTTTCTTGAGTTAGTTAATCTTTAATTTACTTACACTATCATAGGAGTGCAAGATCCTAATAATTTTTCTATAATATAATATATAAAATGGAGTACCCTTATACTTGACGTATTTTATTTTTAGATCATATGTTAATTATTTATTACTGTGTAATGAAGTATCAATTACCAAACCGTTTGAATAGTTGTCCGTCATTCACAGTTATATAATTTCATGAGAAAGTATTATATTTATGATTCAAATTTTGTACACCTTACATCAATTTTAATATATTTGCATTCGACAATTTTATAACTTATAATTTGAGTACAGCACGTAATAATAGCAATAGACTACGTTTGCATCATCTAGTATATTTTTTCAAGATTCATACTGTAGCGGAAGCTGGTACGATTGTGTCAGGGTACGGTAGTGACAGTTGCCATAACAACCCAACTATACTGAGAAAGGTAAACGATGGTGACACGCGCATTACCATTTAATTTACTTTTCTCCCAGATAACTAATAAATTAACAAAGTTATGGCTGATCAAAAAAGTGGCACAACCGTACCCAGGCTTCTCCACTAGTGATCCACTTTAATTTTTTTTTTTATTGGTTACCGGTGATCTTTAATTTGTTTAATTGTATTCTGCGCATAGAATCACACGATTCGCCAATGTTTAATTACGAACCTCGTCAAATCTGGCCGCATGACGGACACCGCTATGGCGTCGAATAATTGTTTTTCGGACCGTTAGTTTGCCTGCCGAGAACAAACGCGCCGGATATTCGCATAATGCTACATCATGCTAATCCTCCTTTGATACGAGCACGTCGCCCGGCATTATCCCGTCCGGATGTCCGGTGACACACAGTGGCGGAGGTAGTCGGTTCTCCGCACGGATAATGGTATGGCTTAGGGGGGGAATGTTGGAACTATGGTTATATTAGATATCCCAATGGTGCATTCCTCATAGTTGCCCGTTCTCTTTTTAATCTCTAGTACGAGGCCCCGGGCCAACCGGAGATGCACGAAACATCAGCGCTACTAATGCGACGCGTCCGGATGTGATAACTGATTTCTTGGCAGTTCTCGCAATGCGAACTGCATTTATCGGCTTTTAAACAGAGAGCTGATATAAAGTTTAATATTTCATTGGCTATATTATACCTAGGCCGACAAGAACCACCTAGAGATTTTTAAAATGTGGCGCTTGAGTCGAATGGAGAACATAAAGGACACAAATAAGGTAACAAACGAAGAAGTCCTGAGAAAAGTGGCCGGATGAAGAACTTGACTGAACACAATCCTAAAAAGAAAAGAAATTTGGATTAGGTCCAGTTCTACACTACGTAGTCGAACTCAAAGGACTGGGAAGAAAACGAACGCAGATGATTGAGGACTTAGAGAACTGAGGAGAAGCTTGGAAAGAAAAATCCATAAAAGAATTCCTTGTTAAAGTGAATACTGGTAATATAATGGTAATTTGGATAATAAACAAGGGATAGGAAGGGAATCATTGTTTCGTGATATTCTTACATCATGGACCTGCCCTTGGGCAGACTACTATTTATTATAGTATACCTATTGAAATAATACTATTCGTATGCTTATGTGCAAAATCTATGTTTCATTATACAAATATTTATTCAATTGATTAGTTGGGTGAAGAAGAATACACATTCATCTGTATGAGATGCGTATATTTATTTAGTAGATATATATCTATTTATAACAACTAAATAAATATTATATAAAAATACACAATTCTATATTAAAATACATATAATTTGAAGAACATATATTTACTTGGGCTCGCCCGTAGATAAGCTGTTAAGAGCGACGGGACTTGTTTCAGAGGTCCCGGGTTCGATACCCACTTCGAGCAGCCTGTTGTCAGGCAGCAGTGACAACGATTGTTACTTGGAAATATAGATAGCAATATGTTTCCAAGTGAAAATAGCCCTTGCTTGGCATTGCTGCACCAATAAAAAAGTCAGCCCTATTAGATTAATTCTAATAACAAAAATCATCAAATATGGATGGATTAACCATTGGGTTACCATCTAAAAATACGAAGTAAGGAGTTTCAGCCCAACAGCTCATAGGACGTAAGGTTCTGATTGCTGTTAAAAATATATTATATATATATATATATATATATATATATATATATATGTCAAACATAATATAAAGCTTGGTTTAAAAATGAAATCATAGATGATAGAACGAAAGTAAAACATTTTAGTTAGCTAATCTTGATATAAAGGTGTCTGAGAAAAATACGAATAGTAAGTCATAAAATGGCTGGCTTTTGGTTACATTCAAATGTTTCAAATAGTGACTTATATTTATTCCAAGGATTTTTTAAGAATAAAATTAGAATTTTGAAACGGTTATGTTATTGATGTACAAAACTGCAGAATAAAACGTAAAACTATTTGTGTTTGTTGTTTTTTTTATTATTATTTGCTTGAAAAGAGCCTGAAATATATGTATTATTATTGATTACGGCTTGCTTATGAACAAAATAAATAAAATAAATATTAGACATAATAACCAAAATCAATTCTATTATTGCAACAAATAATTGTCTTTTTAAAAAATCACCATACCGTATGTATGGTTTCTATGAAATTATTTTCGTCAAATAGGTCAAACGGGTTCATAAACATTCTGTCTAATAAATTGACGTCGAATTCCCAATAACACATTCTATTATACTTCGATTATTATTAAGAAGCAATTGGAGCGAAATCTGAGAAGCTAAAGAAGTGTCAGTGCGTGATTTATATGTAGGACGAGGGTACGTGACTGCCTTTGACGTGAATGTGTTTCCAGTAATGAGATTGCGCCCTCAAAATATCACCTCATGTCACCCCCAATTCACTGAAATAATCAGATCATAGAAATACCAAAATCATGTACAGGCACATATTTGCTCACTTTTACTGACGTGATATACCTAATTTCCGCCACATGAAATTGGATTACTCGTGATATTTAATTTTGAATGCAGCGTCATTTGATGAATTATCATTGGATAGAAATGATTATTCTGATAATTAATATAATTAATAGATAATTCAAGTTTACATAAATGAATAATTGAAAACAGCTCTTTTATGTATTTTAAATAGAAATTAATATTTGCATGACGTTTATACAGGTAACAACATTCCTGAAGTATTTTAATCAAAATAATAGAACAAAATTATTTCTGCAATATTTAAATATTGTATCACTAAGACTAATGAATCAGTCAGTCAGTCATAACTAGATTTAATATATTTTCTCAGATCGTAGGCATTATCCAGTTGTAGCACAAGTGCATTCTGTGAATATGAAAAAATTATCCCAAATCCAAAATGGATTTAAAGTGCTCGAAAAATCTATTCGTCCCTTTGCTTCGTTTATAATTCTTCGTGAGTTGAAATTCTTCGTGGAGTTCCCTAGGTACAAGTCGGCTGCAGACGCGGTGTTTTGACAGGCGTGTGCTTTTCGTCTGTACGACATCCGTCGCGAGAGCGTCACGCGTCTCACTGCCGGAAAAATGTCGAACACGCCGCCCGGAAATGACGGAATTCGAGCAAAAAAAATTCTGCCGTATAGAATCTATTCCGCTTGCGAAAGGTTTAGAAATGAAACATGATTGAAGCCTACTACTAGACAAAGATAAATTTAAAAATATTTCTATTATATTGTTTGTTGATTAAATAAGTATTTTCAACATTATTGTGTTGAATTAATTTTGAAAAAAAGTTGAAGTAAGTTTTTTAATGAACTTTTCTATTATGAAAGAATAGGTATTTAACCATTTTATAATCCAAGTTTTATTTATCTAATATATTTATATATTTATTTATTAATAGCAACCAAGATACAATTTATCTTATAAGCTATTGTGACACAAAGAATCGAAAAAAAAATAAATAAAATAAAATTAATAATAATAATAATAATAGTAAAGAGAAAGAAAAAAAGAAATAATTAACTAGAGTTTACTCCAATTTGTGAAGCCTAGTTTTCATTTAAGGTCGCTGGACCAGCATCTTTTCAGTCTTCTTAGTGATGAAGAGTTGATTAGAGAAGCAATGAGCTAGTTGTAGTGGCACTCGCTTTTTGAGAGGTAGATCGAAATTAGTCCAACTTTTGATAAAATTTGCCAACACACCTTAGTATATATTTCAAAGTACGTCCTCTCAAAGTCGACCAATTTTAACATAGTTTAACAAAAAGTTTTAACTTTCATTATTTTTGACTGTAGTCTTAGAAATGCTATTTACGATTACGCTTTCAAAGTTTAAATGAATAAAGTAATACAAATTGACTATAATAACGAAAAATTATAACTATTTCATCAAATTTTTATGCTGCACTTAAAAACTCATAACTTTCAAACAACGTCAGATAACTTTTCTATTTTTTACGGAATTTACAGTCAATACTATCACCCCGTTTTGGCTTGACTTTCTGTTCTTAGACATCCTGGTATTACATAAATATTTATTTGTATATACAAGTGTAGATTAGATGCATGTATGCCGATGGGAATGATTCAAAAATCCTGCTACTTGTGTTGACGAAACAATTGCTTTTGGAAAGAAAATTTTTAATTTTTTTTTTTGTAAATTTTTTTTTTGTATATCGAAAATAATTCAGATTTTAACTTTAAATCAGGCTAAAGTTCTAAAGCTCACTTATATACTTTAAATAAATAATTTCAACTCTGCAATTCGGTTTATATAATTCTTATAAATATTACACAAACTTACAATATTCATAATAATCTATTAAATCTTTCTCGAACATTTAGTTACGGTACAAGAAGTTTCAGCAATTTTCCTTGAGGCACGATGCCATACATTACTAGTTTTTATTTTACTCATGCTGAGACATGTTTAATAATTTTTTGGTACTATTTTTCATATTAACAAATACAAAAAAAAGTTTTTTCATGCAACCCAAGATTTTTGTCTGTTAACAATAATATTGTATGTCTTAATATAACATTGCAGAAATTAAAGTAGCTTGTCACATTTCAAACTCTTTTTATTTACCACTTAACTTAACATTTTTAATCCGAATTGAAATTTCTTAAACAATCTCTTCTCTTATATATTAATTTTATCTTCGTGACTATTTTTCATAAAGGATGGCAAACAAAACCCTTGTTAATGTCGCCCGAGCCAGATATGCATAAAATATTATCCTTCGTTTTAAATTTGACACTTAAAAAGCTTCATGAGCACAGGATGTTTACTGACGTGATATGCGATATAACGGATACATTCTAGACAATATTTTAAATAAATAGATTGCTGTTTATTTTAAAGATGAGTTTGTGAAAAAAGTCGCTTGCATAATACACTCATACACACACACACATATATATTATATATAAGCATAATATAGTTAGAATGCAAAATATGTGAAGTAAACGTTTCTGAATATTTCCGAACATTTTTGCAAATCGTACATTTCGAATTCGCTGTCAATTCTCCCTTCGGACATTCCTAGCCTGGCGAAAGAGTTATGAACGCGCATTATCGCAACTCGTACCGTAATATCGGCGTGAATAATTCGCTTTCTATGAGGACCGATGAAATATAGTCGACTGCTCTAGATGAATGGAGGTTTTCGGCCGTAAAGTGTATAAGATTAGGCACTAGGTGAAATTTCGAACATCGATATCCGGACAATCATCATGATGGCCTGTTGCCCTAGCCGAGAGAACCACGATTCTTAAACTTATACTGAGATTATCAGTGGATAAAATTGTATTGCATCTGTATATTTATTTATTTATTTATTTATTTATTTATTCATAAGCAAGCCGTAATCAATAATAATAGATATTATTTCAGGCTCTTGTCAAGTTCCACAATTTATCTGATTTATCTGATATGATTCTGCAGTTCCATAATTTATCTGATTATTCACGTATATGTATATGTTAAACTCTATTTTACAAATAATACGATCATGAAATTATATCTGAAAACAAATATGTCAATAAAATTCTGTTCAATACCCGAAGCTCTTTATATTTGCTATGAGTATTCACCTACAAATGGGACAAAAGGATGATAATTTATTTTGCACTTATATTTATGGCAGTTTGATTATAATGTGATGTAAAACGTATAATGTTTACTGCAATGCTGTAGAAGTTAAGATCGTTTATATGATATCGAATGCATCAGGTTTCAAAATAATTTTATCTGCTATCAAATTGTGGAGTTTCATCAAACCGCTTAAGCATTATTCGAGCTAATTACGTTTTAAATCAGTTTACTAAATATCAACTTCTACATCATAATTACATGAGCAAACGAATATTATTAAATATATCACAAGTTTCGCAAATAATACGCTTATAATTATAGAGATAATTATTCTCACCGAATTCTGGCTCTACGTATACAAATCAAAGATTCAAAATATGAATGAAAAATATTTTGAATTTCAAATCATTTTATTTGTATAATTTTTGATGACTTAAGGAAGGAAATAGTAATCAACACTTTGAAAAACAACGTTCCAAGCCGAACCAGAACTCGAGTGGCATTGTACAACCGGTGGCTATGATCTATTACGGTCGCGAAATATTTTTTTTGTCGCCATCCGCGACTATAAATCAAGAGAGAAAAGGAAAAACGGCCTAAGTCTGAATGCGATATTGTTTTGTGTGAACCATTGTAGAATATATATATATATATATATATATATATATATATATATATATATATAGTAATATGTATACAGATAAAACTTTTTATACAGGAAGGATTCAAATTGAAAATTAATTGATTACAAGAAAGCTCGAGCACATTGTCTACTATGAAATATAAAAGAAGACATAATACAGGATATAATACATACTTTATAACGGATTTATAACCATAATATTTAATTTTTTGACTAAAATACTAAGAGCAATAAATTTCAAATTTTTTGGAAACATGGTATCAAAATATGGTACAAAATAATTTTCAAGTAAACCATTAAAATATGTGATCAATCTTTACGAAGGTATGTTCTAAAACAATCGAAGAAGAATATCGGCTTCATTTCGGAGCCATTTAAGTGTTTTCGAGCTGCGATAATAAAACCTAATGGTCCCAGACGTAAATTCTATCAGAGAATACTGTTAGGAACACTCAGCCGTACAATGTTTCGTTCATATCAATGCCAACTCCAGGTACCCCAATACTTTGTTTCTTATTCCCCTCGTTTCTTATTTCATTCAGCAACGGCAATGATGATAAATTCAGACACTTTTGGTCTAAGGTTATATCATACCAGAAATGTGTTAAGTGAGTGATTAAGTTGAGAAGGTCTGCAAAGTAAAATATAAAATTATGGAAAATGTAATAAAACAAAAAATCTACATATCTCAACTTGCTGGATATAAAATATATTTTTATTAAGTTACAATATGCATTGTTTAGTATGCTTGGAAGATTTAATTAATGCTTACTTTATGAAATATGTATCAACTGTTTTATTCCATGTCATAAATTGCAACTTATAGAGTTGCATTTTCGTCTTTACAAATATATTTAATAGTTTCTACTATTCGTCACACATCTCCCGGAGGAATGACATCATTCAATATGTAATTTAGAGTTGTAAACCTGAAATTGTTTTGTATATTAACAACAAAATACGAGCGTTAGATGAACGTTTCGCTAATAAGCAAAGTTTTACTAGTTTCGGTAATACTCTCGTTGCTTATGAGTTTTGTATGCAAAGCTTGCATCGCAATGTACAAGGCAACTCCACCGCATGCTTTAATATACGCGCTTCGGAATTATTTTCTTGCATATATGGTTATTTATAGGATTTAAATGATTCAGAGTAAATTTTTTAATAGAAGTCAAGAAGTGTAAATTCAATTTTTTACATTCATCATTTGATACTCTTGGAATCAAAAGAAATAAAAATTTACTGAAAAATCTTCAGCAGTTTCAATATTTAGATGGAATGGAAATTTGATACCGATTCCTCCAAATTTTGTGATTTAGATAAACTGTTAAACAAATTGATTTATATTAGTCACAAATTATCAAAATTATAAAAATTTTGGAGACAAACGTATATTGATAATACATTTGGGGTGCAACGAATAACGTATTTTTAAGTTTAATTTTCAGTGATTATTTACATGATTTACAAACTTCCATTATTCTTTGCATTTTTGTTTTTTTTTATTGCAATAACGTTTAGGTTTTGTTACATTAATGATCCAACTGTGTTTTGAAACGCTTGTTGCTGTACAAGGTGCACTACAGAGAACTATCTCGACTCTCCTCTCCACTTGTGCGATCTAACTCATGTCGCGATGGTTAGCAATAATTTCTGATTCAACCTTAAACTCTTGCCGACGATGTCACGTATGTTCTCCTCGTCGAGCGGCATTGTCGATGGTATATTCCAGCACGTTTCCTATCAAACTAGTTGCCGCGAAGCGGTTGCAAAGTTCGGCGTACTCCGAATCCGAATCCCCATAGGATAGGACTTGATCCTAATGCCTCGTGAACCATGAGGCCAAGCCTGAACGGAGTTCGCAAAACTGATTTTATCCATATAATCGACTAGCAGATAATTTCTTCAAGACACGGTAACGACGCGCCTGTTTATTTATGGTTTCAGGCGGTTTTAATTGAAGATTACGCAACGCCAAGGTTAATCGCTGTTTATTCTCTTCGTTAATGAACCTTTGATAAAATGATTATGTAAATTATTTTGTAATTGAATATATGTGCAGATAGCATTTCCTATTTTATGACAAAAGCGACAAAAGTTTTATGAAAATAAAGGACTTTTCAATGTAATAAATATAAAATCTTTTTTTTAATTACGCAAGCGAGATTTTTCATTTCGCCAGAAAAACCGATTTGCTAATTTTATATTCTCTCGGTGCTTCAAATATTCCTGAATCAGCTGACACTAAAATTGGAAAAAGTATGTATTGAGACAAATTTTCGTGCATCAAAGACATTTGAATGAACTCGATTAGAATTTGCGTTGAATGGCATTGCAAGAAGATCAGCCGCCGTCTATTAAGAATAAGCAGACTGTAAAATATTTCGTCGACGTTTTTTCAAAAACCAGAAACAAATATGAAAATTGTAAACCCTTTTGTAAGATATCAAATAGGAGTCGTGCTTATTTGTTTTTGATACAAATCGACCGGACTATTTTTCTAATCCCTTCAGAGAGATTTCAGGCGAAGATTTTACCTTCTCTCTTAAATTGTCCGAAGACTTCATTCAATTTCACTAAATATTATTACAAGCCTGTAATAATCTTACCCAAAATAAATCATTAATTAATCAGAATCGCGAAACTTACTTGATGTTTTGTGTCATAGTATTAAGCGTATCATATATTGCGGAATCCGCTAGAAATGGTGCCTTCATTCATCTTATGTACATTAATTATTAAGAGACTGTAATGCACGATCAAATTTACCTATACAATGTAATCTTAAACACGTTTATTATTAATGTTTCGCTCATATAATTAATCTTGACGTTATATAGGCTTGTCGATGTATATAATATTCAATATTGTTTTCCAATAAAGAGGAAGTAGTACAAGTAGAATTTCAAGAGGTTTCAAAATTGGGCAGAAGATTTAACTTACATGTTTCTATATTTGGACAGCTTTCATATATTTTTAAGATATCTTCACTGAGTTATTCCCGAAATACATTATAATCTGTTATTCAGTACATATGACTTTTCATATTGTTATAAAATTAATGCAAGTTCTTTGTCATATTCTCAACAATTGTATACCACTACAAATTTTTCATTAACCATAATATTTTATATAATAATTTAGGATTATAAAAGGCAAATATTGAATTAATTGAAATGATATTAAATAGAAATCCATTTTGTAATATGTATCAGTGTTTGATTCATGTACATAATAAATAAATTACAACACATAATAACATTTTGATATTTGTTTGCATTATTTTAAACTGTTATGCTATGCCATTTTGTTTTCATTTAAATTATTTTTTTGCTACAGTTTATGAACCAACCGGAAATAAAATGTTTGGAAATGAAATATTTTGACAGTATCATGAACCAATTGCAACTTATATTATTAAAGTTGTTCTATATTTTACGGTTATATATGAATTTTGCACACCTCATTCAATACTTATTAAATAGTATTATCTTTAGTTATATAGTTTTTCGTTCTTCGTAATTTTTATTATGATTAATAAATTAATTCAAGTTTCTAATTGAATTGGTTTCTGTTTAAATCTAATTTCTCATTTTGTATTCGTTTTTTACACCAATAAGTTCTAAATTACGATTCGATAGTATACTCAAATGCTTCTTATGTAATAATTAAAAATCAAAAACCCCGTTTTCCCTATTTAAAACTTTTTCTTTGTGGTTTCGTACAAAGTTTCATACTAAGTTTGAGAGAGAAAGTACATGAGTCCGAATGGAAAATTGATGTTCAGCGTAGAGTTCCGTTTTCATTACAATCTTTATTGAATTCTGCATAAGAACGATTTAATATGGAAGTTTTCTGAACATAGTATCTCGACCTAGCATTTAATTGTAAAAAATTTATGGGTCCAATTACTAAAACACTTCTCATTCGTAAAGTAAGTTATTTCAATTCAAGAATTTTTAGTTGCAGGCTAGCATGTGATAGATCAAGTGTGGCATTGTTGACAATGCAAATTATATCAGAAAAATCTGAAATATAAAAATTTTAAATTTATACTTCTTGTCTAAATGACGATGTGGGAATAATAAATCATTCCCTGCGGCCGTTTTGACAAATCACATTTCTAACGAGCTCATTCTCGCGATTGTTATTTCATATGCGTATAAAAGAAAAATGATCATTTTTAAAAGCGACGTCATATCGTACAAATGAACAATGAATACTTCACGAATGACTAGACGTTTTGAATATGTTTCGAATTGAGTGCAATAATCGATTAAATGAATGGTTACGACAATGAAAAAAAATCTAGTGATAGAAAAGCTCAGAATTGTAGAATTTAAGTGCATTGGAGTTTTGACGCGTACAGAATAAAGCTTTTATAAAGTTCGATGGCATCTAGCATTTATTTTTATACTGAATCGACATCGGACAATTCAATATAATATTTAAAAAGTTAACAAAATAACTACGTTATCACAAATCTAACTTTCTTATTTATGAATTTTTCATATGAATTAATTTTTGTAATGTCTCATGATCTGAATTATGGAAAATTCACTTCCTACAGCTATTATTATTTAGAATAGCAATAACTAAAAATTTAGTACATATATTCAATCGCGTTTCTTCACAAACATTTTTAATTATTTCATTGCTGGCAAATGTAAACTATACTAAAATATTACTTACTTTCTTCATGATCGCATGCAAGCCACTTTCGTAAAATTGTTGAAAAATATTTAATTTTCAAATAAATATGTGTTAACAGAAAATTTTCAACTTCGATTTTCTTACTTGATATACGCAATTTATTACTGATTTGTTTGAGACGAAGTTCCAAGAAAATGTGATACTGAAAATACATAAGATTTACATTGAGTAATTGGCGTGTCGAGCAAAATTAATATGTTTTTAATGCCAAGTTATTCTTTGATGTCAATAGAAAATTACCGTGTGATCAATTTTAAATTTATTAAGAAGATCAGTCATATTATTTTTTGTGTTATTAAATGTATGAGTAATAATTGACAAATTTTATATCAATTTTATTTAGATAGGTCAACTATATGCAAAAAAATCAATTATATTAGGTTTCCTGTCAGCTATATCAAAAAAATAATACAATTAATTTTTAATCGAATATTTGTTTAAAATTAAATTTAAATTGGTATGTATGATGATAATATCTTCAGATGTTTATTTTTCTGGAAACTGTTAATAATAACAATAGATATTAGCACTAACCTCAGAATTAACAATGTAAAGCTAAAAATTTTTTTAAAGATCATATTATTCACTAAGGATATATAACTTTAAATCCATGCATTGGCTTTGAGAAAGTATTTCCTATAGTTTCGAAATTTCAATTATCTTTATTCATTTACTTACAACGTCGAAATTGTCATTTCGTTGCGGAAATTATAATATCAAATGACTAGCAAAACCAGATTCAATTTACTTTCACATTAACTTTACAAAGTGAAACTGCATACTATAAGTAAAGCTTTGTAATGGATTACTGAATTCATATGGCTCGAGGAATAAAGAAAAAGTTACATACATTTTTATGACATATGTGATTTAATTAATTCTCATAAATACTTGGGTATGGATGTTTCAATTAATTAAGAAATTGTTCATTGTAATTATAGAATGAGACAAGACAACAAAAACAAAGCTATAGAGTAAAATAATGGATTATATATATATATATATATATATATATATATATATTTAACAGCAATCAGAACCTTAAGTCCTATAAGCTGTTAAGCTGAAACTTCTCATTACATGGAATTCTTAAATGGTAACCCAATCCATCCATATTTCATGATTTTTTATTATTAGAATTTTTCTAATAGGACTGACATTTTTTTATTGGTGCAGCAATGCCGGATTAAGGGTTATTGTTACTTGGAAACATATCTATATTTTCAAATGAAAAATTGTTGTCACTGCTGCCTGGAAACAGGCAGCTCAAAGTGAGTATCGAACCCGAGACTTCTGAATCAAGTCCTATCTTTTTTTTTTAAATTTACATTAATATAAATAGTCATTTTTTTTAACACGATTTTGAAATATGTTAAATATGATTATTTATACAGCCGTCTTGAGTTCACTTTTGAGTTTTTTATGTTTTTATAATTTTACATTTTGCATAACTTTGAGTGGAACTAGTTTGTGAATATGGGGCGGATTCAATATTTGTGAACATTGTCAATACTATTATATTTCCTTATATTTTGTCTTCCTATTTTCATATATTTGTACGAATAATGAGAGCCAATTTGATATTTTAAAATTATGATAGATATCTCTTTATTTGAAAAGTTTTTTAACCATTCCCACTCGCAAATTCCGGTTCTTATATGTATTTTGCCGCCGGAAAGGTAGCGTCCGAGTCGAATCGGTGAATATTAATGTTATTTGAAATTTGATTGTTTTATTATTCAATTATATTAACTAGCAAGAAAAAATGATTAATACAAAATGTTTTAATTATCAAATATACACTATGAAGTAATAATGTATTTTCATACTTTATCTATATCCTGCGCTTCAATATTGAACAATGGGTTCAATCCTCTCTAATACCACTAGTGCATATATTTGCATTTAATACACATGTGTGTTTAATATATGTTAATTATGCATTAGAGAGCAAACATAACAAAGTGAAAATATAATGCGGTTCGAATCCCGCTATAACCGCGTCTTTGTGCAGACTCCCGCCGTATAAACTTTGGGCTGAGTCACTTCCAGTTATTGCTTTTATACGAAAATTCGGCTGGTGTAATACATTACGCCGACTTAACGTCTGGAGAAGAAACTCCGAAAGCTCGAGTCTGCCGACTTTTAGGCAAAACAAGCGCTTGTGCATATGAAAACTGATATGAAGTAATGCATTGCCTAACCAGGGAGAATTTCAACCTGCACTGATGGTGGTTGCTGCTTGTTTGTTCCTGGTTATTGTGGTACCAGACTTATTTAAGAGGTTTTGATATATAATTTAGAAAACTATAACATAATTTTTTGTGGCTATTAGAATAGAAATGATAAACAGAACATTTAACTTTTTCACAAACATTCATTCTTCATAACTTATTACACTGTACACTGGCACTCGGTACACTTTTTGACCAGAATGGAATGACCAGAATTTTTTTTCAATTTCTTGTTAGGCTGGATCGGACCTTTAATAACTAATTGATCCGGAATATGATTCCCAAGGTTGTGAAAATATATTGTTACTCTAATGTAAAAAATGTTAGCTATATTTGTCAACTGGCGCAAATAAATGTTATATTTATTCCGTATCATATGTGCACTTTTACTTAAACAATATGTGTTTTTTTACGTAAAGGTGAAACAGGTTTTTTGAGTGTAAAATAATGGCACAGTATCGTTATGGTATTTATAAAAATTAATTTGGGGAAATGGAATAATAAATAATTTATCAAGGACACGGTACATGTTAAATAACGTACGTCCATTGTTATGTGAACATCAAAAAAATACAATTGAAGTTTGAGTATAATAATTTGGTGTTTGCGAGTTTTGGCATGTAATAGAATTTTAAATCACTAAATTGATAAAATACATAGTTAATGTTTCTAAATTGAATAGTTTAAATTGTCAACAGAAAAAAATATTTTGCTTAGTATTATTTCAATAATTTAAAATATATATTTGAAATATTAATTTATAATTTATAATAATTTCTCTATAAATGTATTATTATATAATTAGTATTATTTCAATAAAAGTTGTTGTTTCAATCATACAATTTCCATTATCTAAATGAGCAGTTGTTCTTGTTCATTACTTCGCCTTTAATTGATACATTAAGATTTGAACATCATCTCTGTTCAAATCTAGTAATTTATTAAACGATGTCACATTTGAAGCATGGCTTTACATATTATATATTTCTTGCACAACACAGCTTATGAGATATCTGGAATTCATCCTGAGTTTGTGGCGAATAATATATATGGGTTTGTAAGAGGGGTCATGGTAGTGAAATGTCGCTCACAATAAAATATTCTCAAATAATGCCTTACAATAAAATCAGTGATATGAAACATACAATTGAGAACGTTTGAAAATGAAGATAATTGATAACGAACAAATTCAAATCAAATTCTGTATTCAGTACTGGTTTGTTACATTCATAAAATATTATAACTGATGTATTCATTACTAAATAGTGAGATCTTCTCAAAATCTTTTCAATGTTTCACTTAAAGTATCTCGCCTCCAATTAGTAAAGAACATTTCTCTACTGCTACTATTAATGATAATTACATAATTATAAAAATATTGAGAAATGGTTGTGAACTATACAAGCATTATATACTTTATACAAATTCAAAACAATATTAGTCGATATTATATAAATCATTCATAAAACGATTACTTTCTATATATGAACTAAAGAAAAAATCGGCACTGTGAATTCTAGTTTGTAAATCAATATATACAATTTAGATACAATTAATAGAAAAAGTTATCAATTACGACTGGGTACGGTTGTGCTAGGGTAAGGTAGTACCAGTCGTCATAGCAGCTAAATTATACTGATTTTGAGATAGAGCCCAAAGGAAGAATCATGAAATATGTTTGTTCGAACAAGTTTTCAATGAAGAGTCAAAATTTAGTTTTTTATTTGATTTCTTTTTATAGCTATAACATAATTTATATACTGTAAGTATATAAATTATAGGAATACAATAATAACTACGCAATTTACAAAATCTATGTGATCCAAAATTCAATGTCATCGCCTCTGAGACTAAATATATCCCCCGGCAAGGCGTTGATTCAAGACCTTGAAAATGAAAAGGGTAAGCTTACATATAATCGAGCGTGGTGCTCATGTGACCCATTGTGCTGCAAAAAACCATAGAAATCCCGCAAGTGATCAGAGATATCCTCGAATGCGTTGATGTTCGCACGCAGTTCGCAAGCAAACAATATAATGTCTTAGAGGAGCCGAATTCCGGTTAGCCGGATCACTTGAAGAAACACTTAGCCTGACAAGTTATTACGAGGGACTGACGTCTTGCGGCGGCCGAACGAGGCGTCAGATCATCCGAGCGGAGTTTGATCTTTTTATTAAAATGACGGCAGAGTTTGGATAGATGTTAGAGAAATTGTTCGAACTGTACAAAATAACATAATCTTTGGAACGAAATAATAGATTACGTTATGACTCTATTGAGAAAGTACTTGAGGATATTTTTATTTCATGAACTTTTTGAAGGAGATCAAGTTTTCGATAGAAATTCTAATTTCGTAATTTTTTAACGTTACAATACCTGGTCTTAATAAACACCCTAAAATAGTATAGACCTGCAGCAAATACATCACTTATTAGAATTGTAGATTTAGCTTAATTAACACAATTTTAAAAGTAAATCAATATCAATGTTTATTAATTATTAATTAATTACATCGATTATTTATGCAGACGTTCTTGCGGCTGGCCTTAAGAAAAAAATACCGCTAACATTGTTGAATTCTTACAAAGTCAATTAATAAAACTAAAATAAATAATATGATAAAATAAAATTGTGTATTGACTATTTTTTATTTTTTTATTTGACATGATTCATATCTCACACATCAGACAATTATTCTGGTATGAAAGTTCACAGAAATCTTATAACAAAAATCTATTCTTAATTTTTCTATAACAAACTTACATTGTGATTTATATATTTATTCATTTACTTACATATCTACTAACAGAAACATATGATACACATATAAATAAAATGAATATGAAAACAAAAAAATATGATGAATCATATCATAAAACCTAAAATCTTGAATGAAAAGAAATGAGTAAAATAGATTTCAAGAGTTTTGTTTCATTTTGGTGATATTATGTGAAAAGATATGTTGCATGTTCGATGACTTATAAAATAATAAAATGAATTTGTTTTTAAAAATCAACTTGATGTTAGTTGATTATTATTCTCTGTGGACCAAATGCAATTATCTTGATGTTGTGTTCAGAGTATGCTACACATTCTTAAAAATTCCTAAAAATTGTAATGATTTCTTAATTCTAGGAGACCTTCTAGCTTTTGCTTATTATATAATTAGACATTTCTCTTAGATTTTTTTCTCTATGGTTACAGGGGTAAATTAACTCATAAATATATTCATTTTTAAATAAAATCGTCTCACCTATTCTTCAAAAAATGGAGAAAAAATCTTAAATATTTCAAAAAAATATGTCAGTGTTTTTTTTCTCTTTTCCGATAACATTAGTTAATCCTATTTCAAGCGGGATGCCCTAATAAAATATTTCTATTTGAAGTAAAAATTAATATAACTATGTTATTACGTTTCAAATATCTCTTCATATAAAGTGTTCTTTTAAATAAATTAGCTTTAACAATTATTCAATTACTATTCCCATTCAGTAGATATTTGCTAGAAGTACTAAGAAGTACACAAAGAATAATTTTAATCGCCAGTAATGGACCTTGTGCTCACTTCTATGTCGGATTGTTTATTTCTAGCAAACAAACGCTAACACGTTACGACGTCGAAACTAAAATCATTAGGAATTAGTTTCACTTATATACACGTCCAGGGGTACTATGTGCAGCCTGAGAAAAATACGTAAAAGTACTATATTAAATGAATTAGTTTTCTTTTGCTGCCATTACTTTTCTATTTCTTTGTTATATTCGAGTTGCATGCAGTTTTCCTTCTTGCCATGCTAGGGAAAGCTGCGTCTCTACGTGCGGCTATGTTTTTGCCTTTTGTATACATAATTTACTTGCGCAATTTTATTATGTAAATTATTTTAATGCCGCCGTGCATGAAAATTATGTCGGAGATTGTATCATTAGCTTGGAATTTTAATGTATTTTACTTACGTATTAAATTGTAATTAAATATTTGTTTTTGAGCTTTGAATTTAATTATACACTCTATCCGATGAAAGAAAAACAAAATTCAGGAGAAAATACATGATCTGTAACTAGGTAATGTCTAGTTTTGCAGAAAATACTTAGAATACACTTTCTTTTGACTTAAATATTATTCTTAGATTACACATTGTTTTTTTCAATTTGTAGTTATACATTATATAAATAGAAATTCTAATTTCGTGAGATGATTTTATCACAATTCTAAAATAAGCCCACAATAATTATATATTATGGATTTCGAATAAATTTTTAGTATTTTGAGTAAATAATTAAAGATTTTTTTAGAGAGTGTTTACGGTAAAAAAACGATTTTGGCTTTAGAAAATTTTACACATTTTTTCTTATTTTCAAATTTATATTTTATATACCCATTCGTCTATGTTTATATAGCCTGTAACTATTGTTCTAATATTCTGTAAAAATGTAAATTTTTATTCATTTGCAGTATATATTATATTAATGTTTGTTTTCTTTTCTTTTCAGGTATGAAATTTCATGTAATGATCTCAAATATATTCAATCACTTCCCAATGTGGTAAGAATCTTGACATGTTTTTTAAATAATATATAATTTACCAATAATGTAATTTATTCGTAAAATTGAAATTAATAATGAAAATGTTAGATCTTGAAGCAAACTATTTTCTTTCTAATTCACACAAATTTCTCTATATAAAACTAATTGTGAAGTACTTATTAAATTTCTCAAGTGCATTAAATTATCTCAACTTCATTATTCCGAAAACAGTATTAAGATTCTGAATAAATTCCGTCGAAAGCCGAGATTTTGATTTAATTGGAATTTCAGTCACCGCCGAAATAATTAAGAAACTCGCAAACTTTGTTTTCGGCTATTTTGTGTTTCAACATTCATTTTCACATTATATAATAGTTTTGCCTAATGAAAAAACTTTTGGTAATAAATGCAAAACAAATGAAACAGGTTTGAAGACACAATTTAGTCTTCATTAGTCTAGCATCAACACTATGAAAGATAAATATTAATAAATTTGAGATTATTGGCAATACGCCTTGCGACATAGGCTATAATAAATATTGGTAATTCAAATTTTACTGCTTTTATTTAAAATAGAGTTTCATATATTCTGAAATATATCACACTTTATATTTAAAAATTATAACTTCTTTAATGAAATTTATTTGCGTTGACTACTACTTCGTTTTTCTCCAAGAACGATAATTTCATTCGATTCAATTTCATTCGATTCATATTAAGGCACTTCACTTCATAACGTTTGCCTGAATAGTTGTACGACTCATTTAATATTCCACCGTGAAATTTCCAATTAGATTTAATTTTAAATGCAAATTTTATTATTTCCAAGTGAATGTGCGAATTGAAATCTCCGAAGCGGTGACAGAGGGAATCTATGGTATTACTTAATGATAGTATCGACGTTAACGTTTAATTTGCATACGATACAGAAGAAATAGAATTTTAATTGTTTTGCATTTTTTTTATGTGGCAGCTTTAACTATTTAGCATTCTGGAATATTCAATTTGAATATTGATTAAAGCAAATAGGATGCATATCAATGAAATTAGAGCAGAAACCTAGTGAAATAGTTTATACTTTTAAATTAGGCTGGTTTTAATTAATTATTTGTGTAGTTCAAATTATTTATGTAATTCAAAATATTTCTAGGCAAAGCTATCATTTTCAACATTTATTTATAACACTTTCATTCATAGAAATTCAGATTACCTCAATTTGTATGAAATATATTATAATAAGAGAACATACCATTAAAAAGAAATTATGCAGTTCTGAATATATAAATCTGCTAACACACATTTAAAAGAATCTGTTCACATACACACACACTCACACATACACACATACACACGCACATACTTTTTCCAAATTTGGTCTCATTCGATTCAGAATGGCTTGAAACGTCGAGAAAACATATAATTAGCGAATCGAATTTTTTTATGAAAACATAAACTTCTTCGGGAAGTTAATAAGCTACATATAGGAAACTAAAAGCGGAAATTTTAATAGCATATATTGTATTCTATAGTATGTATCTAATGGCAAATACTTTATCCCGAGTCGATTCTGCCGTAAAATAGAGCAAGTGTTATGGCAGGGCTATGTAGCGTAGCGTTTTGCATATAAAATGGTAATAAAACTGTCAAAATGTAATGTATTAGCTGTGCAGTAAAACATTTTACACATAGAATGTAAATTCACTCATATGTCAGAAAGATGCATTTATGATAAATATGATAAGATTCTTTTTTTGGCGTTTGTGCGTTGGTAAATAGAAATATCTAAAACAATTTTTGGTATCACTTTATATGAAAAAACGCTACTTAACACAGCCTTGCCTTAACTTCGGTCTACTTTATGGCAGATTCTAATAACGATAGAACTATTGCATCTACAAAAGCAACCTGTTGATATAATAGCAATAACAAATATATTAGTTCTACAACTATTATATATCTTTTTGTTAATAATTATTTCAATGATGTACTCATAATAAGCTCATCAATGTCTAAACCTAGTTGTGTGATTAGATCTTTAAAGCTCAGTGATTGAATGCAAAACGATTTGTACATTTATCTGCATCCCATATTTCAAATATTTTTATTTTATTTTATAAATAATAAAACCTAAAAAATATCATCGCAGCTGTGCTGGCACGTACTCATTTATCATATACGAGTACGACACTAAGTCCGATATATTTTCAAGTTGTTGATGATGAGATTACGCGTAGGACATCGTCCCAGATAGGCGAAAACTGCTCTCAACGCGGGATGCGAACGTTTAATGAAGCCGAGATAAAGGAAAAATGAAAGTTCCATGACGACCTAGTAAAGAGCTTTTTGAGCGTTTTGAATTTTGTTCGAATCCGAAGAGAAAAAGGATTTTTGTTTGATCATTAAATAAAACCTTGTTTGTTTTTAGGTTTGTCGTGTTTAAAAGTGAAATGAATATTCATAGCGTACTTTGGAACAGTGAATCTCTTGATATTTTGTTTATGGGATTTTTTAATTTATACTTTTATATGTACATATATACATATTAAACATTATTAATTAAATTTATTATGGTGCTTGTTTTTATTCATCTTTATGATAGGATTCAAGCAAAATAAAAGTTTTACTTTATAGCAAATACTAAAAATATGTGTATCATTATCTATTCTTAACATGATAGTTTTTTGTGACATATACAATATGAAACGAAAAATTATATAAAATAAATAATTTTATTTTTTAGATTTTGGATGCGATATAATTGTTTGCAAAATATATCATAGTAAATTTTTTATATAATGCCATAAAACGACGAAATTGTGAAATGTCATGACACGTATCTAATTTAAATTTTTTACTGCCTAGCCAACTCTACACTCATGTCAAACTTATGTTGCCACATCACTCTCATTTCAGTGTCCTTATCACGTCAGGGTCATTAATGTTGTAAAAGTATATTATCAAATAATAAACTTATTAGAATCTCTGATCGTTTTACAAATTCAAAAATGTCATGATACGTATCTTACTTTGTTTTTCTACTACCTAACTAACTTCGCATTCTTGGTCAACTTATATCGCCACTAGGCTAATAGTGGTGTTTTAACAATTTTTATTTAAAAAGTATATCTAGTTCAAAAATCAACTAGCCAACTCTACACTCATGTCAAACTTATGTTGCCACATAACTCCCCTTTCAGTGTCCCTATAGCGTCTGGGTCATCAATGTTGAAAAAGTATATAATCAAATAATGAAACTGTATTAAAATCTCTGATCGTTTCACAAATTCGGAAATGGCATGATACGTATCTTACTTTGTTTCTCTACTGCCTAGTCATCTTTGCATTCTTGGTCAACTTATAATGCCACTAGGCTAATAGTGGTGGTTTAACAATTTTTAATTAAAATGTATATCTAGTTTAAATATCGGTGTTCTATTATTATACGAAAAGAAAATTTTTAACACACAATTAAATAAGAATGCTTTTTGAATCATTCAAATCGGTTGAGCGTTGCTCCCGAAAACGTCGATGAAAAATTGTATCCACACATACATACATACACATACAAATCCATAATTTCTAAGGTATGCCAAAATATTCAAAAACGTAAATATATGCCAAGATTTTCAATTTCGATTTTTGGACAATTACAATAACTTACCCTACGGGAAGTTAATTAAATTACGCACAGCAACTTTTGTGAATCAGTCACCATAATACGTAAATTCAATATAAAAATATTTAATTCCAATCTATCATCTAGTTTGTAAATTCAAAATGTAATCTGAATAGTGAATACCTTTTAATTCCTTGAACGTCTTTTCATCTCCGATTTTTATCCTTTCCAATATCGTCCTTAATCGCTCTGTTTTTATAATAGAAATTCTTCTTGAACTATCTGGAATACCTCCTTTTAGCTGTTGCATTTCATTGAGTCGTCGAGTCGCTAGTGGTTCTTCGGAAACTGGGTCGCCTGACGTTTAATCATGCGGTTCGTTGGTGCTTTTCCCTTCCGACAGACGCGAAAACCACGGTATTCATTATTTGCGTGAAGTGCCTCGTTTTAATAGCGTGAGAGCTGAAAGATTAGAGAGATATTTAATGGAAATTACAATTGAAATTATTAGAGTGTTCAATACATTTTTTTAAGTCTCATTATTGCATATGAATCATTATATACTATTTATTAACGACCCTTCACAGCAAAATGATTTTTTCCTATCTTATTTTTAGCAGCAATTAGAATGTTAGTGTCTTGAATTTTGAATTACCAAATTACTCATTCTACCATAACCTAATATCAAAGACTATTTTGGTATATAAATCTTCTGATAATAGTATTAAATTTAATTATTAAATATTTATTAGTATTAAAACAATAGAATTCTAACTTGGGAGACTGGGTGCGGTTTTTAAGGGTACGGTAGTGACAGTCGTCATATCAGCTAAACTATACTAATTTTGGGATAGGGTTTCAAAGGAGAAAGATAAAGTATTATTGTTCAAATACGTGTAAGTTCCCATAGCAATATCACTTAGTGCCTCGCATTAACATGATTGCATTTTAGTATACTGCTCTAGATTGCAATGCTTTTTAAGAGTCAAAATTAAGTTTTCACGGTTGATTTCTTTTAATAACTGTAAATTGTATATAGATAGATCCCTTTGTTTATTATTTTGCAATAAGTTGAAGTTGTTTTATTTAACATTAGTTGTTGTTATTCACCAGTAATTATTTTTTTTATAATTGATGAATAATGATAATTTAACTCAGTAATAATGATGATTTGTCTGCAAATGTGTGCGTTGGGTACGGTTGTGACAAATTTTGTGAGTACGGTTGTAATATATATTTCTTGTCCTTTTCGGATGAAGATTAAACAGACAAAAAAATCTAACTTAACTAAGACAAAATACAAAAGAGAAAAGAAAAGAAAAATCCAATACACGGAAAAAAAGATTTGACAAAGAATTCTTGATAACTTTGTTTAAAAAATTATGTTTGGTTGAATAATGTTATATGTTATTTGTGAACTTTATTTTAATATTTGTTATGTTGTGTCATTTTAATCCATTTTGGTATTTATACATATCGTCTTTAACCTATTTTTATGCCTGTCACAACCGTTCCTGGAGGTGCTTTTTTCTTGTATGAGTAATTTTATTTTATGACTAATCCTATGAGCTATTTGTTTTATATCATTCACTCACACACACTGTCGAACACGCACAAAATTGTGATAAATATTATATCGATAGTTGGAAAATCACTCCAATGAGTAATTCACCAATTATGGTTATTTCTCCAACGATATGGTAGTGCAAAAGATCTTCAAATATTATCTTTGGGCAGCTTTCCTTTCAGTCTTCTTGAAGTTGGTGCCCTGAGAAGCTGAGTGACTATTGAATTTGAATGATTTTCCAGTTTTTGAAAACTTTTTATTTTTATAACTTTGTTCTTATATTATATATTAAAATCATCGTGTGAGGTTTCATTGCTTATGAATCATGGAGCATTAGTAATCTGTCTCAAAATTTTAAACTGGGCACGTTGCATTCGCACACTGTTTGATTTGCTCTCACAGAAAAATTATGACCAATCGATCGTATTTAACGACGGTACTTCAGTATTTTCACCTATCACAACTTTCATGAATTAAATTAAAAGCTAAATTAATATAATAAAATATCTAAACCTGTTTTTGTACTTAATTACGTTATTAGTTATAACTCTCATTTTAAATCAATATTTATAGACTTGATAATAATGTATGGAAGCAAACGAGCAAAATCTATAGTTTTTATTCCCTATTATATTTCCTAGCTCTTTGTCCAAATCGTTAACACTGCGGATTCCATCATTTGCATGGACTACTGCGTTCAGAAGAAATAAAAGCGTTAGTAAAAAAAACTCCGAAAATCGCGATGAGTTCAACGCAAAATAGCACGCCCGGTCTTATTTTCTTTCGGCGTGAGACCCGCCGATGCGGAAAGACGCGCGCGTCGAAAAGTTTTTCAATTTTTTTTTACAACGCGTCGGAGATTCTGTTGTTTTGATGCGTTCAGTTCAGGAAGATTTATATATTTGAGGAGCTTGTCAAATATTCTTTACAGAAAAAACTTTCAGACTATAAGAAAGGTTCATTTAACTTGGATAAAAACAACTGAAATGGGTAATTTGAATCAGAAATCATTCAACAGTGTATGATAAACAAGAAAAATGAAGACAAAAATATGGGAGCATTAGTTTTGTGTTCATCAATATCAATATAGGGAAGAGCGGGGCTTATAGGTTTGCGAGAGAAAAGGTTTGCCATCAATATCTCAAAAATAGGTAGAGTTAGATTTTTTTATTAACAATATTTGCAAGTGAAGGATAAAGGCTGTGTAACCAGCAATTGTCTTAAATCAAGCAACTTTGCGATCAGAAGATAAACGGTCATGTTAGAAAATTGATAGCAAATGTATTTTCTTCCATGGATAGTTTTTTGTGGGTAGGGAAAAAAGCACCAAATTAACCTTTACTTTAGCAGAGGTGTAAATAATAAAAAATAGCGAACAACAAAGTAAATAAACTTCTGCAAGAGATAATTTAAATTAAGAGTTACTCTACCTCTTCTAATGATTATTTTTGACGAAATGCCAGATCATGGTTATATGCAGTGTTATATTTGTGAAAAATGTTTCCACAAAATTAATATTTTATATTTTATTTATGTGAATGATTCATTTAAAATTAAAAATGAGACATCGGATATGTTTGATCCCTGGCTGTCCCATTTTACCGCCCACTCGAGTACAAATTTTCTAAATGCTTTTATCTAAGCATCGATTGAAACAAATTCAACTACATACTTCAAAATAACTAATCGATAATAACTGTTTTTCTAATGAGTCAATAAATATTTCTTTAGTTTTTTATCTTATCGCTTTGAGAGTCTTACGGGACTCGCCCGAGGTAACATATGTGGCGGAAGAATAATCTCCGGATTGTAGACGCGTGTCATTTTCGTTTTTCTTCAGACTTTTTTTCCATGTGTGCCTCAAGCCCATGAATGACAACGGCCCGTGAAGTTTTTCTATTACTGTTGTACAATAAACTGTAAGTAATGTTCTTTAAAGCTTTTTGGAAATCTGCTTACCAATGGCTTTAGCTAAATTCTTTTACTTACTTTAGCTTGCCTTGTACGAAGAGATTTATGTTAAAGAATCGCTGTGTCATCGTTTTCTATTTACATGGTTCGATTTTTATAAACTTAGGTTTGATCTGATTAATGGAAAAATATTAGTGTAATTGAAATCAGTTACAAAGGAAGAAACCGAATTATTTAGTATATTTGGAGCGGGCTATAAGATTCTTTTAGTAAAATATTTTTTCAGTTATGTAATGATGATATGAAAAATGCTTCTGCAACCAGAAATACAAAAATTTTTGAAGTTGCCTATATATAACATAATCCAATGTCAATCATGTCAAAACTCTGCAAATGTCGTTAAATTAATTACATGTATCAAAAACAGGTCTCACGGATTTTTCGTTGCAACTGTTCAAAATTTTGTTATGAAATTTTTAAATTATTCTTCAATTAATCAAAGCAACTTATTTTCAGGAAGTCATTATCAAATACATTTTTTC
Source organism: Ctenocephalides felis (assembly GCF_003426905.1). Classification (NCBI taxonomy): domain Eukaryota; kingdom Metazoa; phylum Arthropoda; class Insecta; order Siphonaptera; family Pulicidae; genus Ctenocephalides; species Ctenocephalides felis. Next base: position 35,686,100 of record NW_020536999.1, on the reverse strand, counting down.
CTTACTTGTCGTACTCATATTTTTTTCAATAACTGCAATTGCATTTCTGCTGATTACTTTTTGATATGTATTTTATCAAGAAACAAGCAGGAGCGAGTGTGCTGCTCTAGAAGTTTCTTAATCCTGCGCTTGCCTGCAAATATGTAATAGTACTTAAGTTGTTATGTAATAAACAGAAATAAAACCAAGCTTTGAGTTGTTGGTATAGCCCAGTTGTGCAGTTTCCATTGCTGACGTGACTTTCTGTACATGCGCTGCATTAAAACTAGAGAAGTTACTTGGAGTAAATGTGTTTTATAGCTTTTTTGTTCAGCTGAAGAGAGTACTTTTTTAATAATTTGCGACCACGTGAATTTACGGAATACGAGCTGCTTGAAAATAAAATACGAACAAATTTCTTTAAAATATGGTGGCATTATATTTTTTTTTAACATTAGATTCATATTCTCAAATGTAGTCGTATTTTCTATCGAATTTTCAGATTTATGGCTCGTGTTGATTGTCATTTGCGATAAAACTATTAAGCACTAGTGCGATGTCGTTATTCATGTACGTTGACACTAATGTTCCATAGAAAATACATCTTGCTAAATATTCGCTTATTACCATAAATGTATTAGTTATAAATGGTAACGTAAAATGTTATAAAAGTTGTTTGCTACACTTTGCGGTGTTGGCACAATTTATTTGATATTTTTTCTTATAGTTATAGAAAATATTGAAATGTACATCTAATTTTCAATACACACAGATATATATTACATTATATTTTATTTAACATTTCTGTCCTTGATACTTTTAAATTATTATATCGACGATGGCCTCAAAATGTCGCTTCGAAGTCGTTGTTATTTTAAATATTTAATTACGGATTTCATCGCATTTTTAGAATTCCGCTTGTTTTCAAATAAAGACGAATTCGAAATAAACCTATATCACAAATTAGAAATCAGGCATTATTTCCGAACGGGCGGACCCGTTGAAAGCATGTTGCCTTAATCTATAATCATCCATGTCTATGTTGCGTCTTTGTATTTCCGGACAAACGAGATTTCTCTATTATCTCGACCTACTGTCAACTGGGACTCCGGGTTCTTCCAAATATTGCTAGTCAGCCACTACAAAACTACTGTTGTTTTAAATAAGAAACTTAAATTCGACATATGTATTAAATATTGCAAGATAATATTAGTAGTGTATATAAATATAAATTATGAAACCTGTGGCTTTATGATACTATCATTTGAATATTATAATATATTAATGTTGATTAAATAAAATTCATCAGAAAATGGCTGCTTAAATATTTTTCTTTTATTTATTAAGGGGCACAACTAGTGTGAAATTTTCAGAATATCGAATTTTCTTATTTCGATATATACCTTTGAAAATAACATACCAAAATTTTAAATCGATATCTTAAATAGTTTTTGAGTCACAGCCATTTAAAGAGTATATGTATAGTATGTAGTACAACGATAATTTAATCTTTAAACGCGTTTTTCTCGAAACAGCATTTTCCGAATTTGCTGCAGCGATTACTCAAAAACAAATAATCCGATCACTATCAATTTTTTTCTATATGTTCTATTATAGTTCTCTGTAAAATGAACTATCGATTTTTTGATCGGATCAAAAGTTTTAAAAAACGCTGTCATTTTGTCAATTTTTGATTTTTTTTCTTTATCGTAGTTCATTTTACAGACAATATTATCTAGTTTAACGAGATTTTTTTTTAAAATTTCATCCACGTAGAAGGCCGGAATCACTGCAGCAGTGAAGGGCCTTTTTTTGTCGCGCCGTTGGAGATCGACGATAACTTAAAAAATATTAAATTTTTTTTCACAATAATTTTACTATGTATTCTTCTATGTATAAATATATGCCTGAAATTTTGAAATGATTGATAAAGTTACACTAGTTGTGCCCCTTAATTCTGATTTATATTGAAATTGATGTTTTTTTATTTCTTAATATTTATGAACTATTATAAACTAAAGCACTCGTGTAATGGAGTTTCAGATAATTATAATGGATATTCATACATATTCAAGCAACCCAAAATTATCTGAAACTTAGTAAAATGTATATATATATATATATATATACGATATATATATATATATATATATATATTGCTTTTAAAAATAGTAATAATAATAATGAATAATCCTGTCTGAGGACAGAATTATAAGAGGAGCTAACTCCATCTCGATTGAAATAAGTTATTGCAGAATATTTTGATTACTTTCTCGTATTTTTTCCTATGAAATATAATCCTTTAACAAGAATGGACAAGATGTTATATATAAAGGATAATATATATATATACATATATATATATATATAGATATATATATATATATATATATATATATATATATAATAATGAGGTTTTCTATAAAATTTGTTATGAACATATCATACATTACAAAAAGTGATGAGAAATAATTTCTTCAAAATGTAATCTGTATCTATCAACTTTAATAATTTTATTTTAAATAAAAAAATAATTTTACTTTTTTATTATTATTATACACAAGCAACAGATCAAAATTTCATCAGATTTTATTACTATTACAGTCCTTATTACAAATTTTGCGATAGCACAAACTCTTTTCACTACACTTAAAATTACTAAAAGCAACATTTCACCTGTTCCTTTTGAGTAAATAAGTACTTGAAATGTAAAAAAAGCACTCGCCAAATTTTATTAACTCCTTTGCTCATCAGCAATTCTGAGCGCCATTACAAACACTCTCTTAGCGCAAAGCAAACCGTGGAAAAAAGGAACCTATGTCTGGACAGGGCGAAAAAAAGACGAATGTGTACGCATTCACAAACACTGAGGAATATCAACACACACATTTACAACTTAGAGAAAACGGATATTTCCACTCGAGAAAGCACTTCTTTTCAATCTAGTGTAGAAGGCACGATTCGGCTTATCTGTTGCCAGCGAGGTTTGCGCACTCGAAACGGCGATGTCCGAGTGAGTATTATTATTATTCACTATGGATAGTAAAACACGGTTTCGCTTTTTGGATTTCTTAGTGGACTCTGACCCTTGCGGAGATCGGACATGTCTTGAGGTGTGTTGCCTGAAGCGGTTTCTTAGAGCGAATTTTCCATGGAATACGGATGCGAATACTTGCATTATTTATTTAGTTTATGCGTTTTAGAAATTTTAATGAATGGGTTAGATCACTTGCTATATCTATAAAGTTACTCATGGCTTTTATACGATATATAAATTATCATACGTACTTAATGAAAACCACTTGTTTGTTAAATGAAGAAATAATTCGTAGTATGCCAATAACTGACTTTTTGCTTAATTATTTTTGATAAATCTGTTATATTTTTGTGGCTTTAATTTTAAAGATAGCTTAAACAGTTTTCTAAAATTATACCAATAATTAGGGCATTCCATGGTGTAATGGTTAACCCCGCTGTGGACAGTAGCGAAGACCATTTTTACTTGAAAATATATATGAAAAATATGTTTTCAACTCAAAATAGACTATGAAATGGCAATGGAAAACAACTCATCCTAATCTACTCTGAATCGTGTTGGACTTTAACCCAGCTCACGGGCCCGTCCTAGTAGGGCAGTATTACCCTTTAATTATTATTATACCAATAATAAGGGCCAAAAAATATATGAATGCTTGCATGAACTTCAACATTTTTAACGATTGTAATTTTTAATATACAACGTGATAACGTTCAAATTTTTTAAAATGTTTTTTTTTCTCTATTAGATTGACTATGATTACATTTATATTGAATGGCTTCACGCAATGATTCTCAAGAATTTCTTTGACTTTTCACATTTTTTAACTTTTTTGTTCATTAAATTTTGAACAATAAATAAAGAAAAATTATAGTGCCAGTATACATTATTCCTATGTTTAGAATCTAAATCCAGTAACTTCAGATAGGACAAATAAACCTTTCACTGGTTTTGCTGTTAGCACCTACACTTTCATTTTATAAATGAATCACTCAATTAAAAAAATAAAAAAAATAGATAAAATTTTATGCACCTACTGGATTTAATATTGGACACAAAATATTTTGTTTGTTTTGTTTATTATTTGCGATTGATTTTAAAAATACAATTATGAGTATGTTATAATTATACAGTGAGCTACAATTAGCAATCGATTCCAATTAACGTGAATTTTTAATCCGCAATAAAACTAACCAAATATTACAATTTTTGATACTGTTGCATATTAAAACTAAATAATGATACAATATATGAAATAATTACTTTTAATTCTACTTCAGTATGAATGCAAATAACGGTATGTTTGCGTCGGGTAATCAAAATGTAGATGCTCAGAGTGGATGTACTTAATAAAATCCGGTATAAAAATAAAAAAAACTCATTTGTGATAGAATTTATTTAAATATATTAATAGCTATGTGAACGAAGTGCAGATCGCGTTCCAATGTTATATGCTTAATGAGTTTTTACCCGGTCATCTGGCGAAACTAGAAAACTATTCCGATTCATCTCGTTAAATGCGTTGATCGTTAGGCCAACGACTGACCCATTTAATAAAATGGAACGGATATCCGTTTTCCACCCGTATGGACCAGGCTGCTATATGGAGTCAGAAGTCGAGAACCCATTTTTACAATAATATTTGAGTGAAAATTATTTTATTTATTTTAAATCAATCTGTTAACATCTGTAATTATCTGCATCACGGACGTGAATTATTTTTTATTGTGATGCAGAATATGAATGCTATATCATTCAAATTTTAACGTTAATTATTTTGAATTTAATTCTATATTTATACGTTTTTGTAATTATTATTTCTTTAGGTAATTTTGGAACTACCCAATCATTTTTTAAGAGTACAATTAATTTTTCATTAATATTTACATCCATGTGTAAAGAACTAAATTTAGATGGCATCTAGACTTTTATGTGCCTTAGCTTTTTATATATTTTTAAAGATTAAACTATTTCAGAATATGTGTTTTATCAACATTTAAATTATTTTCAGAGATTTTCTGACTATTTGAAATTTTTCTGTGTATTCTTAAAATGTATAAAAAATTAATAGTAAAAATATTGTTTGCTATTTTACGGCCTTTTGAAAATCACATATAATTCACGCTTCTAGACTAAAATATTCTCCTAAAAAATATGAATTGATAATCAGCAACTTTGCAAATTGCGACGATAAAATTTTCAAGTGTTAATATTATTTATTTATTATTTATTTTTACTATTCATATTATTATGATATTATTATTTGCTCTTTCCTAAAAACTAATAAATACGATTTTCAATTGACATATTTTATAAAAATCTATAATATTTGTAATTATATTAATTAAATTTAATTCATTGTACGTGTTCTAACAATGCACTTTATAGAAAGTACACACATGAAAACGTTCATTATTTCTAACTTTATTAAATTTTCATATAAATGGTATTTTACAAATGGTTGCTGCTATTATTGAGAAAACGTAGGAGAAAAAGCTCAGTTTTGGCTGACATACCTACATAAAACATACATTTTTTAATTTGAATGGTTGAAACTAATTAGAATTATTTGAAACGTCGAATAAACAGACAGTTAAATCTGATTATCTGCCTATTGATCTGGTAATAGTGACAGCATTATAGCACTGTACTTTCTACAATGCACTTGTGATTTTTTTTTGAAATTTCAGTAAAAATTGTTTGCTAGAAATTTTGATTATTTAATTATAGTATATACAAGGCAAATCATCTAAAATTTATATATATATATATATATATATATATATATATATATTTTATACCCCAAGAAAATGTTTCTATATCCTGTATCCTTCTCATCTCAAGGGTATATCTGCGTGAGATGATTCGAATCTGTCGAAACTTTGCTGATGGGCACATCCTTCTTGATGTGTACGCACGCATTACGCAAATCAATTATTTATTGCAAAACTTATGTTAACCTCTGACTTATTTACTATATTTCTATCTGCCGAAATATTTAATAAAAGTTTTCCTAGTTAGATACTGTACTATAACGAACCAGACAATCACATACTAATAATTGCACTAGGTATTGATAAATATTATGATGCTGCTGATACTTTCTGGTACTATATTATTATATACTTATCCATAAGTTACTTACTTTATTCCTTGATATAAGCATATATGCAAGCTACCCCTTTCTTTATTACTAAACAAATTATTAACACGTATTTATTAATATTAGTTGAATAAGTCGTATCAGTTTTTCCATAATTAAGCAAAAACTAATTAATATATATGTAAGTCAGGCAATTACACAATTATTCATTAAATTTTAATTCATTATTTCAACCAGTGTTAATAGTAGTCATTCGAAAAACCATATAATTTTATAAAAAATTATATTGATGTACCAATCGTATATAAGTACTTTAATGAGCCAATATATTTAATTATAAATAAAATTTTCAATAACAATATTGAAATGATTAATTTTAGGTATATCGTATATTTATTTTTTCATAATTATTAAAATACTTTAAAATATATTTACACTTTATAAAATTATATATTCATTAAAATTTAATTCAATATTTTTATTATGCTTTATAATAGGTAGTCTTTTATAGAGCCACAACATTTAATAGAAAACCGATTTTTCAATCTCATATTTATTATAACGAATTTATTTTGTTATTATTGAATTGATTTTGTTACTTCGATCCATACTTCCTTTCATATCGATTCTATTGATATTCATATAAAATTTTAGTAATACTATCAATACGTTAGTGCTTTATATTAAAATTCTTTTGAATAGTTGCTTCTATTTTATGGTAACAATTACTGCAGGATTCCGGTCATAATGTATGATCGAAACTGCTCCGATGGCTTGGTTTGTAATAAATGTATGCAATATTAAATTGGACAAAAGAATTAAATAATGTATGGGAGAATGTAGAATTTCATTTTGCGGAAATATGCACATAACATAGTAATAACCAATATCGGATGGTTCGGATATTTTTGGTGGTTTGAGGAGAATTTGAATTTATATCAGAATTTGTATTTTAAGAGATAGATATCCAAACACCTGAATATAATAGTAAAAAAAGATATTTAATTTTAGTAATTTAGATGCAGTCAATTTTAAATTTATTGTCTGGAAAATAATTTCCGATATTTTAGTGGCTATGTTGTTAAAGTGAATTGTTGCTAAGGTTGGTCACAAGTCCAAGTATTTAAAGTCTGTTTATTTACTTTTTTAATTTTATATTCTATTTTAGAAATGTTTACGTACTTTTTGTCTCAAACAGTAGCAAACAACAAATATACAATTACAAGTCTTGTGTCGTAGTATCATCATGTCTACTCTTACATGCGTCTTCAACCTTAGGTGGAAACTTAGTAAACTCTAAGTGTCACGTAATTCTGTGTTCATTCTTGCACAATCGTTTGTAACCCGTTTGTTTGCTTATTTGCGATAAACAGATGTAACATTGATGGATTTAACATCGAATTCATATTGCATTTGTAGAATTTATATACAAAAGGCAGTACAGAAATGACTAGCATTGGATAACTCAAATATAGTAAATACGTAACTTAAAATGATTTGAATTGTAATTTTATTAGTAATAGTAAAATTATTTCTAATTTAATTATAATGGAAATTAAGATCAATAATCTTATTTTGCTATGGATTGTTTGGAGCAATAGTTACTAGTGAGCAATGATTTAAAATAGTAGTGATCACTGAACATAAATTGATTTGATTTATTGACATATAATTTTTTCTGATACTAATATCTTTTACCCCTGTAATAGCTATATTTGAGAAATATTTTGAGTGAAATCTTTTTCATTATTTCGTGATTTTAGAAAAGGCAAACCCATTAAACATGGAACTACGTGATCCGAATCACTTCAAGCTCAGCTTCCCTTATAAGAAAGGCGGGCAACATTAATTAATCATGTTTTTAGGCACAGATACGAATATTAAGTACAAACTTCACAAGGTCAAAAACAAGATACTGAATGACAGATTATCCGCGAGTTTCAGTCGACTGTTGACAGTTGAAGTTAATCTTCCTAAATATTACATAAAACGGAACTTCCCTTAAATATTCAACGTAAGCTCTCAGTCTTCATAAAAATAGACATGTTCCCGGTATATTGATCCGATAATGTAATTTTGTAATAAAGTAGAATTCTCAATAAATCGGATTTGGAATATTCAGTTTTCCGGCGTAATTGTAAAATATCTACTGCAAAGACGCAATTTATTACCAAATATTAAGATGATTTTAAAACATTTACTGTTAAATAATATTTAATCAAATTCGTTATTCGATAATCAAAATATAGAACAAAATCGTTGAAAAAAAATTGCCTATAAATATGTAACTCTATATAATAATTATAATCAAAACTGGTATTTTACAACTATTGAGTTGTTTTACCAACATGTCAATATAGTATACAATGTTCCTTTATGGTTGACAATTGTAAATTCCCCAAATTTACTTAATGTCTTTAACTGGACAGTTGTAAATAAAATAGAAAAAAAAATGTATTTTTGCATAAATACAACAAAAATTAACTAATTGTAAGCAAAATACCAAAAAATTTTGGTATTTAATCATTAATTGTTTCTACTACTTATTTATTTTATTGCTTTGAAATTATTAACTTCTTGTAATTTTTAGAAGTTATAACATTCAGATTGTTTCTGATCTTGCTGAGAAGTCCGAATTCTATTTATTCAATATACATTTGGGTCTTTGTGGGAGGATTGCAATAGTCTTATGTTTATTAAATTACAAAAAAGTGTTAAAAATATATTAACATATTGTAGAACTCCAAAATTTACTTTGCAATGCAAAAGATCCTTCGGAAAGTCTTAAACGATCTCACAATCACTTCTGCAGCTGTAAAGGAGTGAGACTGCTAACTTCAGTAAAGTACTGGTTACTTTAAAATGATAATATAGAATGATTGAAGGCTTTATTATCAAATAATTAGCGATTTTAGAATATCTTCACTTCTTCTCTAAAAGTCAATTTGTGAAACAACCATTTTGCAATAGTCTGTAGTAGGGTTTGTCGGTTTTCAAAAACCGGTTTTAAAAACTGTTTTTTGGCGAAAATTAAGGAATTCTAAAACCGGTTTTTTAGTGAAAAAAGTCGGTTTTTACTGTATATATGGAAAATGACAAGTACAACCAAATATAAAAGGTAGATGAAAGCGTTTTGATTCTTGAAATCATATCGGTTCATTAGCATTTCATATCTTATCAGTCTGCGATGGTTCCCAGAAAGGTTTTGTATATATTAATTTAGATTTTTATACCAATGTTTATAATAATTTGAATCAGTGTGACTTCTTCTTGAAGAAGTAACTTCCTCTACTCAAACTTAAAAAAAGGTTTAAACCCTAGAAGCCACCAATTAAAGAACAAAAAATTTAGAATCATTAAATCAGGCTTTAAAAACAATTAAGCATGAATAACGAATAATTATTTTCAAAGTTATTTAATCAAGATAAACTATTATTTTTTAGTTATACTAATTAAAATTAAAATAATTATGTTTACTATCTATAAAATTGAACAATAAATACATTCAGTCAAATGTTGCTCTAAATTACACTATATTTGCGAATAAATTACATAATATCCGAGAAAAATTTATTTTCTAAATAAAATTCGAAAACCGGTTAGAGCCGGTTTTTTAGTAAAATTAAAATTCGAAAACCGGTTTTCTGAAATGTCGGTTTTTGTATAAACCCTAGTCTGTAGTTAAGGACGTGGCGTCGGAGTTGTGTGCAAGTGATAAAATTTTACTAAAAGTTTGAGTATTTTTTATTGTTTGCTGATTCCGATAAAATACTGATAGTCGGATTATTATTCCTGAAAATTGAAATAATAATTAAAGAAAATTTTTATTATATTTTTAACTTCCCGTAGGGCAAGTTATAGTAATCGCAAAAAAATCGAAAATGAAAATTTTTATATATCTTTACGTTTCAGAGGTTTCTGAACATTTTGGCATACCTTAGAAAAAATGGATGTATGTGTGTGTGTGTGTGTGTGTGTGTGTATGTGTGTGTGTATGTATGTATGTATGTATGTGTGTGTATGTATGTGCGGATACAAATTTTCGTCGACGATTTCGGGAACACGGATCAACCGATTTGAATAATTCAAAAAACATTCGATTCGTATTGATAAGGAGACGTGCTGATTAGTTTTTGGCAAAGGCAGGTCAAGCCGTTCCGAAGATACGGGGCAAAAAGTTCCGAAAACGGTAACTCAGTTTTTAAGAGAACGGAGCGTCCGATTTCAATAATTCAAAAAACATTTTATTTGTATTGACAAGATGAAGAATCGATACAACTTTCATGAAGGTAGGTCCAGCGGTTTCGGAGATATAGAGGAAAAAGTAAAAAAATGAGCCATTTGGCGGTCAAAAATGATCATTAGACATATGCACATCAAATTATCAGACATTTTATAGAGATTTTAACAATAAGTATACATTTTGTTAACATTCCTATGGGTTCCGTACCAATGCTTATGCGTTAGACAGCGACGCGGCGCTTACGCGCTTTATATTTTGTCTCTATGTAGTTAAAGCAGTACGATTGCTTTGAAAAAAAAGTTCAGATCTTCCACAATATGTCAAAATAAAGAAAAAAAAATTTTTTTCAAAAAAAAAATTTTTTTTAAAAAAATTTTTTTTAAAAAAAAATTTTTTTACAAAAATTTTTTTTTTCAAAAAAAACTAATTTTTTGTCCAATTTATAGTTTCTCAAAAATCTTATTTTTCAAAGTAATTTTTTTTCAAAAATGTTAATCGTTTTAAAAAAAAATAATAATTTTTGGTACGGGAAGTTCCAGCAATTTGCCTTAAGGCACGATGCCCTAATTGCCTCAAGAAAGAATTCCACTTACAGCTAGTTTTAAAATACGCTTGATACTCTTAACGTAGAAGTGCTTGTACTCTAACCCTAGAAGCCGATCCGTTGATTTGGCAATGGTCTGTGTAAACGACCTCGGTGTTGGAGTTGTAAACAAGCCAAGAATCTCTTTTAAAGCGATAGAGTTAAGGCTCGGACGTGAGCATATAAAGAGTTTCTTTACTGGGACAGAGATAACGATTCAACATGGCCGCGCCAAGAAACGACGAGTAATGCGTTTGAAGCATGAGGCTCGCTCTCCGAAGAAATATTGACAATTATCGGTTCTCACAATGCCGATAAAAGTTGAAATGGCGACTTTATAGCGATACCGAACTCTGCGCAGATATTAAGTGAAATATGTTAAAAGATTTATAGACGACGAGAGAGAATATTGTAAATGGAGGGCAAAAAATATATTTCCAATAATCAGATTTACAGTCGGCCGAACGGTTGTAGGCCTTTGAACGAACGGTGTTTAAGAACCGCGTAGGCGATCAGATATTTCTGCGAAACTCACAAATGTGTAACTCGAAGAAACCTTTTCACAAAGTATAAATATATATAAATAGAATATTTATAAAGATAACAAAAACATCAAGACAAACATGATTTTGAGTTAACAATTCCAACAAACTTCGGACTCATATAAAACATAAATTTAGTTATTAATTAAATGTTAAAACTGAACAAGCATTGTGAGCCTCTTGATTTTTGTATTACTATAAAAATATCAGAAACTATTTTTTTTACTGAAAATCTATCAATCTTACAAAATTTTATTTTCACATTAAATAAAGTCTTCTATCTACATCTGTTACATTTCAATTCAATTCTTTTTATTTCATAATTTATTCAAAATTTCTCAAGTTGTCTCATCATAGCAAATATCAAACACTAAAAATATTTACTGTTTACCAACTGTTATCATAACATACAATCGTATCACATTTAATTTGTGCTTTAAATAGGAAAAGCTATTGCAACCATTTGATTGAATTTTTATGAGTGTTTCTGAGTTATTCCAAATATCAACAAAAATAAAAACTATTACCAATTACTGATTATTATTAGAATTTGAAAATTTTATCATATTTCAAATGAGAAAGTTTCGTACAATTTCGTTAAATTATACATCTTTTATCTTTCTATATTTTAGAATTGATTCTCGTTCCTATTGAAATTTTGTAGAACTTCTCACATGGTTGCATAAAAAATAACAAATGCACCTATCAAGTGTTACTAGTTTTTGTGTTGTTTTCTAAGATTTCTTTCCTGGGCTTACTCGTAGGTGAGTGGATAGAATGATTGGACTTGAATCAGGTGTACCGGGTTCGATCCCGCTTCGAGCAACCTGCTGTCAAGCAGCAATGACAACGGATTTCACTTGGAAATATAGAGAGCAATATGTCCAAGGGAAAATAGCCCTTATCTGGCATTGGTATGAAAGATCTATTAAAGAAATTGTAATGATGATTTATTGCACAGAGATGGGACGATAGTTAGTTTTGCCATCTGTCGTACCGACTATTATTGAGTAAAATTAGTGCAAAAGCTTATAGGACTCTTGAGTTCTGATAGCTGGAAAAATAAAAAAGAAGAAAAACTTAGTATATTTTGCTTATCTATTTTACAGTTTTCGAAATTGATTCTAGTTTCGATTGCCATTTTATAGAGTTTTCTGATATTCAAAAATGTCAAAAGCAATAATAATTACTGTTTGCAAATCATTATTGGATTTTTTTGTAATTTATTATATTTGAATTTTGACCTGGAGACGAGAAATTTATACAACTGTTACATTTTCAAATATATTTCCTATATTTTAAAATTGATTCCCGTTTCGATTGAAATTTCATAGGAGTTCCCCCGCATCATGTTGGACACAGGTCGTTCGCAAGTAACAAGCTCCCCGGTAGCGCGTTCCTATTCCCATTCGGTTCAAATGAAACATGTGTCCGTTTCACATCGTATTATACATGCGCCGAGTTACGTAGTATTACTCTTCTGGGCCACTGTTCCTGAGTCAATTTTCTTTCTATGGTTGGATGGATTCACTATCTTTTTCCAAACTCTCGTTCTATGCTGCAAATTAGCTCAGCAGCTGGTAAATGTTTTATAAAGATCGGATAGAACGCTCGAAGGAGATATTTCAGAGCTTGGAAGTGAAATATTTTACTATGTAGTTTAAAACGTATGTTTTCGGATTATTCATATTGCAGATAGTAAGAATAAGTGAATACTGTTGATATAGTCAATATTTGCACATGCGAATGGATTGATGAAATTATTATAATTTTTTATACTAACATTTTGTAGTGAAAATTTGATGAGCAACTGGCGAATATTTTCTGAACCTCCAGAATATATAGGGATCCCATCGATGACAACAAATTATGCTCGGTTTGCTGGCACCAATATGTGGAAGCGATGATCAGTAAATACAAACAAAACTTATAATTATTTATTTCATATAACTTTTGCATTTCACACAACCGACGTAAAACTGCTTGACTTGTTTTCTATAACTTTCTGAACTGAACTTTTCTGACGCATTTCCTATACTAACTGAACCGAACTCTACTAATTTTTACATCTAATTGATTTTTCGTTATTATGAGGTTTTATATACTATTTTTAAGCACGGTGACTTATTGCATTTTAAGGTAACATACATTTCACTATTTTGTTCACTATGCACTTGATGGTTGAGTGCAAAAACAATGTATAGATTTCTATAACGTTAACAATAGATGACTAGCAGATATTCTGAGTAATTCCTATGTGCTTTTTGGTAAATGTTGATAAAATTGATAGATACAGTGCTATGGATGAATAATCAAATATAAGGCGTAGTTTATATATTGACTGTTAGTTATAAGTATGAAGAAGGCACGTAGTATCTAACATATATATATATATATATATATATATATATATATATATATATCTGAGCTAATATACTTTATATAAAAATATGTATTTCTAAATTATATGGCTATTCATCTTCTTCTGAATTATCTATCAATTCTGCTCAAATGATCTCAGATGCGACAACTTTTATTCTTAAGAATTGCACCATTTGAAACAGTATGAAAGTAAAATATGTTACTATGTAATTTGAAAAGAATATTGCGAAAATATTCACATTGTAAGTAGTGAAAATGAATGATATATGACGCGTCGAGAAATATAGTATTATTCTGCTGGAATACTGTTCTAGAGTCAATTTTCTTTTTATATCTGACTCGATAAATTTGCTATCTTTTTTCGAAACATAAATCTAGATTTCAAGTTTATATAGTAACTGAAGCATATTATTATATTCAAACTTCGAAGAAGCAGTACCAACATATTGATCAAATTTATTGCTAAGATTGGAAGATAATAATAGAATTTTGTATGTTAACGAAATTCACCAAATTGCGATATTATGTTAAAATAACTACATCAAGAAAAAAAAAGTGGAGGTTTTAAGTTCAAAAACTTTGAATAAATTATTTATATTACGTCTATATGATAAATAAATTATTATCTACAAAATCACAAATTTTTTACGCCGACGTTGTTATGGGAGGAAGCACCTGATTTCTATCTCGGACCTCGTTTGCATATATTTTCTTGGCGACACATCGTAAAGATATCTCAACTCACCGTAATGAGAATTTTAGTAGGCAAAGGCGAATAAAATGTCATGACGTGGGTGTTGTTTTTGCTTAGTCTACGGAAATGGTCAATGTTTTATGAACAAGGTACCAAACAACGGATTATTATAGAATGATTTGTATTCAAAGTGCACTTTCTAAAATTAGATTTAAATATGAGTAATCCCTGGAGTGAAATTGTGTTACAGAATAAAACTCCACAACTGATAGTCAATTCTTGATTTGCCAGTATAATTTGCTGAAATCATAAACCTATAAATGTATCATAAAACGTATAAAAAATAAACATGAAAGCAAAAAATACAGGATTTTAATCCGAATTACGTGTGTATCCAAATCGGATATATGTTTTATTGCTGCAAGAAATCTAATATCGCTTTAAGTATGTTCAATAAGATTTATATCATAACCATGTTTACATCAATCTCCCTCAGGGGTATTCCTAAATCTAGATCTGTACTTTAGAATTGGTAGCTTCGTTCTTATTGCCTATAGATACTGCTGGTAGATTCCACTAGGGTCCGAGTTAAACCCTTCGAGCGCTTTTGTAAGAAAGATATCATATAACACGGACGTATCCCGGGCCCTTGTAAGAGGTTTGTTCGGACAATACTGTTTATTTGCTCTCAGTTACTGATTTCCGGAATTCGTTTTACAGATAACATAAACAGAAATAATTTATCGTATTTTTTATATAAGTATCTACCTAAAGCTTAAATGCATTTGTGAATTTTTAACTATCCTGAATGCCAATTTAATAAATCAGTTTGTTTTTATTAATTTGTAAATTATTATTGAAATGAAAAATGGCATTCGAGATATTTAAAAAAAATCTAATTACTCAGACCTAATGGTATGAAAAATATTTTTCAATTCTGGTTCTATGTGTCATTTCAAGAAGGAGGATACGCCGTAGTTCCAAAGCGAAAAATGACTCTGCAAAATTTTCAATATAGTTTTTTCTCGATATATCAACTTACAAGAAAATAAGGTTTACTCGTATGGTAATTTGGTAAATATTCGCAAAGAAAACAATTTATTAATCAAAATTAACACATCGCTAATTTTGATTTGATTTTACTTGCGAATGAAATTACTCGAGAAAAGTTTTCCGAAATATGAGAAAATTCTCAAAACATGAGTGTCACTTTTATTGTCAATTTTACCATTTCAATGTCGATTGTATTTAATTTCCTTTTGGACAGAAATCATTCAGTAGGAAAAATATTGAACGAAAATATACTCTAAATAAAAAATAGATAAACGTAGTAATGAAAATAAAACGAGTTATATAATACATAAATAAAACGAGTTAATAAATACATAAATGAGTTATATAATACATAAATATCATAGTCGTCAAATAACCACTCCAGTATTAAAATATTTTGCAAATATATATTTTACAACCAAACACGGATTTATTGCTTTATTTGATTGTTTTTTTAATATTCCATGTTTATTAATGAAATTCTCAATTTCATGAAATATATAGATACTATTTTTGTGTAAATAGAACTTAAATAAACACATCAATTTATTTTTGTGTGCACATACATCGTTTTAGTTGGTCAATTTTTATTAAGATACAATAAGCTGCTTTTGTACAAAACATTATTCAAACCAATTTGGTGCTATGGAATACAATTATGAGGTAGCGCGCATAAGACTAATATAGAAATAATACAAAAATTGCAAAACAAATGTCTGAAAATTGTCTTGGAAGCATCAAAATATAACCAATTTGGTGCTATGGAATGCAAAAATGGGGTAGTGCTCATAAGACTAATATAGAAATAATACAGAAATTTTAGAACAAATTTTTGAAAATTGCCTTAGGAGCAGCATCCAAATATATCCCCATCTGGCTGATTCATCTCGATACGAACACACCTACTATGATATATGTAACAACAAAAACAGCGCATAAATATAGAAACAAGCTCATCAGTCATCCAAATTCACTAGCAAACTCCCTAATAACATAAAACTGCCACTTGATTTAAGTCATCAATTTTCTTGACACAGATTGAAATTTTTAATTATTAATTGTTATAAGAAATTTTTTTATTAGATTTATTTATAAGAAAAGAGTTAAGATTATATTATTTTCATTAAAATATTGTTAGTATTATAACGAATAGAAAAGCAATTATTGAGTTGTTTTTTCAACATGTCACTATAGAATACAATGTTCTTTCACGTCTGACAATGGTAAATTCCCAAAATTTACCAAATGTCCATAACTGGACAGTTGTAAATTGAAATAGAGAATAAACAAAACTTTTATTAAGAAAATAAATATATTATTCTGAATCCAGTCTTATTCTTGTAATAAACTTTATAATTTTAGTATTTATTTATAATTACAAGACATTTTAGTACATTCTATAATATAATAAAAATGAGATAAATAAGTAATTTTGAACCGTGTCACACACAGAACGTTTTTCTTATTAACATACATTGTTTCTCAAAATTAATTAAAAACAAATCCGCAGCTTAACGTATGCAATTGAATACCAATGAGGCGATGTTCATTCTCCGCCCTTTTGCACAGCTTTTAAACATGGCACTCGACTACAACCCTCGGCGTTAGTGAGCAGTACATTTGCGACGCCAGGACCATTACACTCGTAGAATCGCTGACAGTATGCATATTGGCCTCGAGTTTTTGCATCAGTTTTCTCTGAACTGCCATGTGTTCTGAATGCAGATTGCATTTGTTATTTCTAATGCCTTTCCATTTTCTATTGCACAGTGTGCGCGATCCTGCATGCCGGGCACCCACTACCGTTGACCTGCGTTCGATCGAGGGCTCAGCAAAGAGTATTTGTATGAAAATATATTTTTATATTGTTTTTGCATGCTACGAAAATGGTTTTATGATATCGGGGGTAGATATTCAGTAGGCGCCAGTGTTGAGTTGAATATACAAAGTGTTTAAAGTACTGGTAAATTAAGCAATTTGTATCTCTATATTAAGACTTGTAAACATACTTTCTCTATTATGATTTATGAACGAAATACAGAGATGTGATTTGCTCTTGTACGATTTAAATGCATTGTGTTATTATCACAATTTGCTAAATGCTTCGACGTTTTATAAAATTTTTTAATATATGGATATCAAATTTGATCATATATCACGAAAACATGGCTTGATTCAATTATATGATTATTTGTTAAACAATGAAACTTTTATTGCCATAATAATACAAACCACATCAGAACGTTGATATTACTTGATTCATTCTCAAATGGCTAAATGCTCAAAGTAAGAAGCCAATAAAAAAATTGATTTATTCAGGTTAGCTTGATATAGACCATGAATTTTTGGGTTGCGATAATATACTTTAAATATTAAAGAAAACATATACTCGTTTTAGAAATGGGTAAACTCAAAAAAACTATAACTCTATATATCTCGGCTATATAACCTGGTATCATATCATTTAGTGAAACGTTAAATGCATATGATTTTCTTTAAAATTTTATATGTTCGTCATTATTGGAACTTTTATTTGATTTTACATAGTTTTTATTACTTTAGTACGACAATAGAGATTTCTTTACTGGATTATGAAGATTTTTCATTACATTTCTCGATATATATATATATATATATATATATATATATATATATATATATATATATAAATGTATAATGGATAAGATACACACACACACACACATATATATATATATATATATATATATATACATATATATATATATTATCCATTTATTTTTATTTTTAGTTTTCAGAACTAGCATATTGTAGCACTTAAATCTTGTTTTTATATTATGAAATTATATGAAACTATAGCAAAGAAACTTTATTTCCGTGCATCGCTCGAAGCCATGGATTTATAGACATCACTAATACCATTGTAAGCCGTAAATCAGATTGAATATAAAAACTGCACAAAGTCTCTGTGCAATACGGATTTTATTTTCCACTTTTGTAATGCAAATGCGAAAGTCTTCTTAAGTAGCAAAGCAATTATAAATGAAACTATAAATAAAGTCGTTGTTCATTACATGACATAGTTTAATGTTTCTTTTATTATTGAATTAAATACCATGGCCTTTAAGAAAATTGTATCTTAACAAATAATACAACAGTAGGTCAATGCAAGTATATATAACTATTTAAAATATTAATAATTTATACAATGCCACTACTGCTAAATTATAACCATAACTGTATTTTAACTTTAGAAAATGTTTTTTTAATACATCGATTCATTAAATATTTACACAATCGTCTGGACCAATTGGATGAAAAGCTAAGGTCAATGCACATTCTATCCATTACAAATGACCAATCCTAAAACTATACATTCTACTCATTTATCAGAGTACATTTTATGCCGATCGTCTGCACATTCCTTTCTACAATTACTATTAAAAATAGATCTTTATCTATCACATTCCTGACAGACAAACATAAAGATTTTCTTTATAAGTTCGATTTACTGAACGATGTCTATACGATTTAATCTTAGCGAAGGAAATTTATGTCGGCAATTGCGACGAAATCGTCGCCGAGAATTGGTATTGTATAAATGAATGGGTCTCCATAAATGTTGATATCAACTCGTGCGACTAGCATTCGAAATTTATGCAGTTTGACCTCTCAGAAAACGTGATCGATATGATATTAATAGATCTGTAATTGTCTATAATAAAAATGTAAGAGATGCCATACTGTCATGCTACAATAATTACTCCGCGATTAAATGGAATATCATAAATTTTGAATGTTACTGGACTAACTTGCCATAACATATAAAGTTGACAAAATTTATTTCAAAACTTTGAATGATCTTGCATTTAAAATACGAGCCGAAAAAAAAGCTATTTCTTATAAATATCTATCTAAATATTTATAGCTACGAAAAATTAATCTGAATATTACTTTCCTCTTTCCTAACCTCTCAAAATAATATTGTAATAATTATAGAGATTACTTTCCTGGTTTCTACATTAAGTTTGTTATATGCAAATACTTCTTCGTTCCGCTATTTACAAACTGTATGATTATTACATAAGTAACTTCAATTTTACTAAAACTTTCCTCCGTTCATGCCTCGATGAAATATGTAAGTTTTCAAAGTATATACAATACGTTTTAATTAATTACTAATTCTTTAGAGTTCTTGGTTGCGCTTTCTCACTGTTATGATAGCAAGAAAATGATTATCTCTCTTTTGACACAGGAGACCGTTTGTTTACGGCAAACTTTCCTCACTCTCATAATCAACGGCAGCATCAGTTTTCCAATTGCTTTTCATTAATTAAGTATGTTGAAACTTCAAAAAAAAACAACTCTAATAATAGTATTTGTCATCATATACTACGTCAGAAGAAATGAAATAAATTATACGCATTAACCATAGGATGCCAGTAAATTTCATTATAAATTGTTATATATTTTAATATATCAATATTAAATTCAAAGTCACATAATTTTCTGTTATATACTCACTTTTGACTATATGGTCAATGGCTTATAAGATTATAAATCAAAAGAAAAATTATATTTCTAATTTATTTATAGACGACATAGATATTATAGTCATAGATTTATTTATTTATCATTATTATGAGAAAATGTTTGATGAAATTATTGAAATTTAAGACTACCAACACTAGTAAAAGTCACAAATTAGTAAATTTGATAACAGCATCTATCGTGAGCCGGTAATTTTAATATTATCCAAATAATTCTTACTAATATGTTGGCAATGGTCAATAGAAAATGTTCACATTTTTGTCATTCTTCCTCAGTATATAATTATCAACATTACGAAACAATTTGTAATAATCAAAATGTCATAAAATGCCAATAAATAAGTCTGCATCTTTTATCAGTATAATTTTAATACTGACCCAAAATATGGGTATTGATGAAAATATCAGAGATAATTCATTGAATTTTGAATCTGCTATTGTCCTTTACTAAGTAATAATAAATTACTAAATATTGAGCTGTATAGCATAAAAGTTTCTCAAAAATACTCAATTGTATTTCAAATATTAGTAAGTTCATTGCAAATAAAATTAAGTCTAAGTCGAATTGTTGATCAACGCAGAAACTTTAAGGGGCACAACTAGTGTAGCCGCCAAAAAAAGGTGATTTTTGGGAATTTATATTAAAAAAACTACTTCATAAATCATTTCAAAATTTTAGGAAGAGATTTATACATGTTTTAAGAATACATAATAAAATTTTTGAAGTTAAATATTTTTTTAATTATCGTCGATTTTCAACGGCGCGACAAAAAAAGGCCCTTCACTGCTGCAGTGATTCCGGCCTTCTACGTGGATGAAATTAAAAAAAAAATTTTTTCGTTAAACTAGATAATATTGTCTGTAAAATGAACTACGATAAAGAAAAAAATCAAAGATTGACAAAATGACGGCGTTTTTTTTAAAAAAAAGTCGAATTTTACCCAAAATTTTGGTCGTTTTTGGACTGCCAAAATTTCACACTAGTTGTGCCCCTTAAAATTTTTAACACATGTATTGACTGGTGGATGTAGAATACTTTCATATGTCTATTCTTGTTTGGATAGTTAGATCTTGTTTTCGAAATCTGAAAGGTTCCATCATTACAGCACGATCGAATTTCGTTCGGGCCCGTATTAATTTGAAGCGTTAACACTCATTTTAATCGGCTTTATAGAGTTACTGCACCGGTGCATACAAACCAAAATAATGATGTTTGCTTGTTAAATTGTAACCCATTCGATTCGTCGATGCATATTTACGGCTTGCAAACACCCATTCGCGAAAATCCAACCGGCAATAGTAGTAATAGACTAAGCTCACGCTAACAGAATACTGGCTAACAGATGTTTGATCAGGATTCAGGATTACTTACACTTTGAGAAATGTGATACACAGAAAAAATCTGATATTGATAGCACATATGGAGATTTAAAGAACTGAACTAAAACTATTTCTAAAGCTTCTGAATTCTTGTTTACTCATTGCGACATTAAACTAGTGGTGTATGGCATCGTATCTTATGGCAAATTGCTTGAACTTTCCGTACCGTAACGAAATGTTCGAGGAATATTAAATGTTTTCAAATAGATTAATATAAATACTGTAATATTGTCAAATATTTATAAAAAATATATAAGTGAACTTAAGAACTGTATCCAGAACTATAATCATAATATGAATTATTTTCGATATATAAAAAAAATTCTTTTTCAGCAATAAAAAATCAATTTTTTTTTTCCAAAAGCAATTGTTTTGTCAATACAATACAAGCTGAAAGTTTTTTGAATCATTCAAATCGGATGCTTAGTTCTCTTTCAAAAACTGTCATTATTTGTAGATTTTGCTCTATATCTTTGAAATGTCACTACCTGCCTTTGCCAAAAACTAATTGCCACTTCTACCAATCATTACAAATTGAATGTTTTTTAGATCAATCAAATCATATTCTTTCAAAAACTCTATTTCTATTGACTTTATATCTCAATATATTTATATGCACTCTTTGCTCTATATTTCCTGAATTGCTGAACCTGCCTTTGCCAAAAACTAATCAGCACATCTCCCTTCAATAGAAATCGAATGTTTTTTTAACTTTTCCATTCGGTTAATTCGTGCGCCCGAAAACGTGGACAAAACATTGCGGACACACAAAACACACACATTCATTTTTTCTGAGATATGCCAAAATGTTCAGCAACCTCTGAAACATGTAGATATTGTACCCCAAGGATCGAGTTTTTCTGTGCGTGTGAGAGAAAATTTCGGTATTTTATATTTCATTTATTATACCTCTATTTAAATAGTATTGATCAATTCTGAATCCCAATAATACTCTATAAATCATTTATTCGAAATAATATTGAATTATAATAGTTATTTAAACTTGATAGAGTTGAATTGAAAATAAATAGCGTCGTGTGAACCGGTTTTAATCTTCTATTCGGGTGTCCCTGTACACGGCAGGGTCTCATTAGCAAAGTTCTTTATGGGGAAGTTTATAGTTTTTAACCTTGTGTACGTTTTGAATTCCGGTAATTTAAAGTTTTGTACAACGTAGATGATTTTACACAGTTAACTTCTTTGTGTGCGTTAATTCGCTTAAAATTAGTAGTATACAGTTGTCGCGCGACATAATAACGCTAATGTGATTATACAAGTTATTGTGTTAGTCCATGCGCAATGTTTGCGCACTAATTAGAGCCGCTTTTTTGCAATGTCCCATCTCAATAGTAATTTTTGTTAAAGCTCGCTTTCATATTTGTCAGTAAAATATTCATATGAACAAAATGCATCCGTGAAAAAACTGCAAATGCGTGGTTTTTATAGAAGTTTTCATTACTTGTGCAAAGAGTTTCAACGACCTAACGACTTTTGATTACATTTTTAGCAATGCCAATCATTTCATTTTTTATATAAGATTTTATGAATATAGAAAAAACACTTCTATCTATTACTTCGATTTGTAAAAAATCTTGAGAAATAAAATAACTTGCAGAGAGTATTCAGAATTTGTGTTTGGCAACACAACAGATTATTAATTCATCTAGATATAGTCTTACTTACAATTCGAAAAATTCTCAAATATAGAATTTAAAATTGTATAAAAAATATTATAGAAGTTTATGGCCAAAATTGATCAACATACATTTCTTATTAATTATCCAATTTAGTTCAATTCCTATTTTTCAATGTTCTAGTTGATCGATATCTAATGATTCTATGCGAAGATATATTCCTGTTCAAAATTGTTTTTTTAATATTATTACAGACAAATCTGATATCACGAAATATAGATTAAAACTATGTTTCCGGGTAAAACCAGCCCTTCCTCGTCATTGTTGCATCAAATTAAAAAATATATATTGAATATTAGATTAATTCTGATAATAAAAAATATGAAATATATATTGTACTGTTAGTTTTAAATTGTCATATGAAATAATATAGAATTATGAATTAAAGGTTTAACTTGTCAAAAGTCATTTACAAAGTCGTTAAAAATACAATGACTCTATCATTCTCCATTTACAATGATGGTTTCGGTACGTTTTATTTTGCCAAAATCAATTTTTAAAACATGTAGATAGGCGAATGACATTTGTTCATGAATTGCAAATACATTTTATTTAACATTGGAAATTGTACGGGCGTTTTTGTATTAAACTGAACGAGTATTTTTCGACGTATGTAGATTTATAAAGTAATTATTTATTCGTACAGCTAGTACAAATTGTAACGAATTTTCTGTGTTTAAACTCATTATTTTAACTGGACACGGGATGCGTGCATAACATGTTAGCTCATTATTTGATTTTAAAATTCATTTGCTATTTAATTTATTATCTGTTTTTGAATAATTCACTTTTAAATGTAAAAAGGATCCAATGGTTTTGGAGAAACTTGTATGCTGTTACGCAGTGTAAATATAATTTATAAACACTTATTAATAAATTCATAAAATTCACAATATTTTATTGGTTTAGGATTTATTAAAGGAATAAAATAAAATATCTAGGATGTGTTTTGAATTATAAAGATTTTTTCTTTTATCGCAGTGTTAAATTATAATTTACAGTTATGCAAATTTTTAAATTATCTCAGTTTATCTAAGTTATATATAGGTATTGTATAATATAAGATGTCGAAACGACTAGCAGAAATTATATTGCATATGAGAATTTTCATGAAAACTTTAAACAGAAGAGTTTCATTCATATTTTCATCAGAACAAGAGCATAAATAATATGTGCAGGAGATGGTATAAAACCAAAATGTCCATGCTGAAATTTTTTTTTTTTAATAATTATTGAGTACGTTCGATGGACAACTGGAACTCTAAATATATTAGATGTTTTTCAATTTTTCTACACTTTGTAAGAACGAAAGCATTTATTTCTATGTATAAGCTATCTGGAGAAACTATGTATCCACAAATGTGCATTACGAAAACACGAGAAGCAGTTTACACGCCGTTATTTACAGTACGTGAGCGTCGCCATAAAAACAAGAGTGTAAGAGCAGCCGTGGATTTATTTGTTATTTAATTATTTAATATATTCAAATGACCTTCTCTTGAATACATATTAAATTTGCAACAACTTGAAAGCGGCCAGCGCAGCAAGCGAGGTTTAAACATACACATCATTTGTACGGTGGTGGAGTACTCGACAAGTAGAGCAAATAATTATAATAAAGTACAATTAAATTATCTATGTAAATTATGTATAGAGTTTCACATAGATATTAATGCTATTTATGAGATTTTTCATCAAACATTGTAGTAAAAAAGTTCACACTCATCACAGAAATCCAGGAAATCATGGAGAGAAATCTCAAATCTATCATATTGAAATAGTAAACGCATATTAACACTTTCCACTCGCAAATTCCAAGATTTATATGAATTATATAAATTATATCGGCGGCATCCGAGTTGAAAGTTTTAAAATAATTGTATACAATTGTTTTTATAATGAAAAATCTGATGTAATTGATGAGTATAAAAAAAATATTTGCAAAGACTAAGAATTCATGATTATTTCCTTTCTCTTACATGTGGGCGTTATTTTGAGCAATTGGTTTCCCCATTTCGCAGAGTTTTGTTTTTTCGGAAGACTCGTTCGATGTAATATTTTCTGTGATGTGTGTGTAAATATTATTTGAACCGAAAGCTACCTTGTAAAGCAGAAATGCAAGACATAGTCAAATACCGCCATATTCCCAAAAAAAAAAACAAAAATAAATAGGTTCTTTGATGAAAGTCACATGTGAATGAGTGGGAGAATGAGAAGACTATATTAAACTCATTCATATTTGTGGGCGAAAAAATACTTATGTATATATATATATATATAGTACAAATATAATACATATATTTCCTATTACACAATCGTAGCGGTTATTTATGAATTGCGTGGTATTGAGGACATTATTAAATAACCACTTTCTTGAAGTAAACGTAGAAGATTTTCATAAAGTAAACGTTGAAAATGTTCTGACGATTTACATAGTAATCAACTTCTCATGTTTTAAATTTTATTTTTTCAACAGAGTTAGAAGGATTGCTCTATTAGTAGAAAGGGATATATAAAGTTAATGAATTAGTAATTAATTTACAGATGTATAATATGAAATCCTCTTCCCAATGCTCCGACATTAATGTAATAGTACATGACAGTCCACCTGTATTCTCATTTCAAAATTCCATTGATCTGGAGTATTTGCTTCAAGATGCACCATTCTAATTCATTATTATTACCTTTGGCAATGATTGAATACAGTAAACGTCTTAAAGCATATCTGCCAAGGGGCACTTGAAATTAATTAACAAGCGATTTGATGACGATTCAGCAACAACACTGTTCGTCTAAACAGTCTACAATCATTCAGAATGCTCTGAAGAATTTGTATGGTATTTAATTCATTTCTGTCATAAATATATTATACTTTGCTTCAAATTAAATCCCTGAAGAGGCATTAGATGGGATCTTATTAATTTTCAATATCGGAGAATGAATTTGTAGAGGTATATGCTTAATTTAATCAAAGCAGGAATGTACTGTGATATATGGATTCTGTTCGTTGCTTTTGATGTGAATTAATTTGTCATTGTCATGCAATTTCGGGATATCCGATTTATATTTTAGTAAACCATTTTGAAATAATATATAAATTATTCATAATGATATAATTTTTTGGTAACATTAGTATTTAACTGCATGCATTGTTATTCATAATTATCGTAGTTGAAAATTTAAGCTTTCTCGGTCATTACGTAAGTTTCAAATTTAAATTTATACGTTTATATGTACTAACAGATGTATTTCTAAAATGCATTTAATCTATTAAGAATTTAGACTATTACATTTCAAATATTTTTTACACTGTATCTAATATACGAAATCTGTTTCTCTCTCAATAAACATGTATTTAACCGACTAAGAATTAAGTTTTTAATTAACGATTTTTCAATAATATCACACATCTTTCACTTAAATTGATTGTGGATGCTACTAAATTCAATGGAATGAAACATTCGATTATTACTTGACCTATTACCTTACTTATTCATTATTTACTATTGATTAACTTATTTACCTTCTCATATATTATTTAATGTTGATAGTCAGATTTTTAAAAGTAATAATTTGCGACATAAGTCCATTTTTCTCGCATGCTTATATTTTATTTATCAACAACGAAAAGCATCCATCACATCAAAACTTTCTATTGCGCTATTCATAAACATATTCACATAAATATAAATATGCATAGGTAATATAATAAATCTATATTTTCTTTAAAGTGTACTCGTATAATCGCATTCGCACTTGAATAAATCCATTGTTAATGTTTGAAAAGTGTAGCTGTTCTTTTCTTCTTCAATGTATCATTGCGAAGGAGAAACTAAATTTGATGCCGTGCTGAAAAGCGTTGAAGCGTACTTTGATACGAAAAACATTTCCGTAAACGAAAAGTGCTTTTGTAGTACTTAAAAATACTTTAAAATGTATTTTATCATTTTTGCCACTGTTGTGACGAATTATGCATATAATATTAAACTAAATTTTCAATAGAAAAATTTTGCATTTGAATACACAAACTACAAAAAAATAATATTAACTTCCCGTAGGATATTGTAATCGTCCAAAAATCGAAATTGAAAATTTTTACATTTCTCTACGTTTTCAAGGTTTCTGAACATTTTGGCATACCTCAGAAAAAATGGATGTGTGTTTGTGTGAGTGAGAGTGTATGCATGTATGGATACAATTTTTCGTCCACGTTTTCGAGCGCACGGATCAACCGATTTGAATAGTTCAAAAAACATTTGATACCTATTGATAGGGAGATGTGCTGATTTGTTTTTGGTAAAGGCAGGTCCAGCCGTTGCGGAGATA
Organism: Ctenocephalides felis; assembly: GCF_003426905.1. Taxonomy (NCBI): domain Eukaryota; kingdom Metazoa; phylum Arthropoda; class Insecta; order Siphonaptera; family Pulicidae; genus Ctenocephalides; species Ctenocephalides felis. Next base: position 35,658,555 of record NW_020536999.1, on the reverse strand, counting down.
CGGAGCAAAAAGTGCAGAAAATTGAAATCGAGTTTTTGAGAGGACGATTTGAATGATCCAAAAAACATTCAATTCGTATTGATAGGGTGATGTGCTAATTAGTTTTTCGGCAAAGGCAGGTCCAGCCGGAGATACTGAGCTAAATGTGAAACAAATGGCAGTCTTTGAAGAGCTAAGCTTCCGATTTGAATGATTCAAAGAACTTTCTGCTTGTTTTAACAAAATAATTGCATTTGTAAAAAAATTTTTTGTTTCAATTATTTTTTTTTTCAAAAAAAAATTTTTTTTCCAAAAATATTTTTTTTGTATATCGAAAATAATTCAGACTTAATTATAATTCTGACTTAAGTTCTAATATACTTTAAAAAAATATTTTCAACTTTACAATTCAGTTTATATAATTCTTATAAATATTAGACAATGTTACAGTATTTATTTATAATAATCTATTTGAAAACATTTAATATTCTTCAAACATTTCGTTACGGTACGGGAAGTTCCAGCAATTTGCCTTAAGGCACGATGCCATATACGCCACTAGTTTAATCTTATTTTAACTTGCTCATATGTACTATTTTTATATAAAATAGTAATTACCTTCTATTACCGTCAACTATTACCAGTTATGAATAATTTACGGAATATTCAATTTTAGAGAATAATATAATAGAAATTATTACAAACTCAAGTTATAAACATCATATTTATAAGTTACCTTTCAAATAAAAATATTTTACAATGAAAAATCATTCACAAATATTTAAATAAGTTACGATCGTATAAAGCGGTGGAGACGCCAAGTAGAATAATATTTTACAATATAAGAATGAATGGAATTTCAGCTGGTTTAAAATAGCTTTAGATGTACAATTTTTAAATCCAAATTTATAAATATTTTGTACACTAATATTAAAAATTCTGATATTTACCAGAATTTAGTACTAAATTGATTTATGTTTGATTTAAATATATTCAAATTAACTATAAGCTTTGCTAAATAGATATATAGATAAACGTAAATAATAACACTTTTAGAACAATATTCTGAAAGTATTCTTCTATACATAAATTTTTATTTTCGAGTATATAAAATTTGCAGAATCCTAAATATATTCGGTTATATATTTACTTCAGTCCAATGTATAAAATATATAATAGTTCCCATCTCTCTAGCGTTTATGCAAATTTTCTTGGAACACTACGGTATAGAAGGCAAAATCATCAATAAACCGACCTCTCACTCCCGAACGAAATGATCCGTCTACGGATCGGTGTAATTAAACGAACCTGTTCGTTCTTACACTTGATATATACACCTTCCATATACATATGTATGCTGAACGTAGTAGATTGCGGTGACGAATTGAACGTATCTTGTAACTCGATGCTGCTACACGGCTCTTGATCTTCTAGCTGAAGAGCTAGGTGGCCAGAAGGTGACACAAACTATTATTGTTAATAATAGTACTAAGTAGAAAAGTCTAGCCATTGAAATTATAGCCGGTTTTGTAGTTAAGGAAATGTCAAAAATTCCAATTATTAATTCTACTCTGCAGAAAAATCGAACAACATAAGTGGTTTCGTAACCAAACAGATGATACATCAGATATTATTACTATTATTGACATAATAGTCTGTGTACATTATGGCAAAAACGGAACTATAAAGTCTTCAAAGGCCAAAGATATGAACCTTTTTTTAATAATAATAGTGCTTTGGTTAATAATGATCGAATCACGTCTAGAGTCATTTGTACAAAGGGATGGCAAACTATTATTAATATCATTGATACCACGTGTGGTAGTATGGTACAAAATCTTGATATTATTAATAGTGCTTTGCACAATGGCTGGAGCTTTGTGTAAGTAGATATATGGTGGAAGAGATACCAAAGTATTATTATTATTAGTAGCAGTAGTACCACCCATATATAAAAGATTTTGTAAATGGTGACACATCTATAATATTATCAGTTATCATAATTACCGAATAAATTTCTATGTTGTGTTATTAAGGGGGTATTCTAGTGTAGAAATTAAAAAAAATCGATTTTTTTTATTTCATATTTTCAAAGTTTAACTATCTAAGAATATGGGTACGAGAAGATTTTTGAAAATTTGAATTATTTTCGGAGATATAGACATTTCACTAGCTCGGTCTCCATACTGGTTTAGCTTCACGCAAAACTTTGAATGCGTTTTTCTCAGAACAGACTTTTTCAGTACTGTTGATACGATTTCTCGAGTTCTATTCGAATTTATAGACTTATCTATAGCCCGAACTAGGATTATCTCCAAATTCCAATTTTTACTATTTTCAAAAAATATGAGAAACTCAAAAAACAGTTAAAAAAAACACTTTTTTTCAAACAGTCGCTAATTTTTTAAAAATATTTTTTTTTACTCATAGCCAGTTCGGGCGATTGCGAAATCATTGTAGATTAATAATCTCTTTATTTCTTTTATTTCGGATGGCTAGGAGGGCTGAAATGGCTAGGAGGTGCCAATTTTTTGAGACCCCCGACTTCATCAGCTGGCAGTTTCTTCAATTTTCAACTTTTGTTTTTTAATTCTTGTATTGTATTTTAATAATATTAATAAACAAGTAGTAAAAATGAATAGTAAAAACATTAATTGCTTTCTTTTACGACACTTTAAAAATGACCTAAAATTCATCGCTCTACACTAGAATACCCCCTTAATATTCATATAGACTCACATAAAGGTAAACTACATATTGTATGAGAGTACCAAATTTTTCATCACTTTCCTCTACTTTATGGATAACTCTTTAAAAAGCGCTATTTTTTTGAACTTCTGTTTCCATTCCTTTGCGTCTAGCGTAAGAGTGTCAATCAATTGTATTTTCTATAAATAAACGATTATGTATTAGTGATAGTACCTACATATATGTATGAATACATCATTTCATCAATTCAATTTCTGAACCAATTTTGCAACAAAATTGGTATCTAAGAGTTTAGCTTTTAGCAATTACATGATTAGTTTATGATGAAATAGACCCTAAGCAAATTTTCATTAATTTTACTTTTATTTAAAAAAATTAAATTGCAATATTTAATAATATTTCAAATTTATTCTAAAAATACATGACCTGTAATTATATCTGATTCAGTTTGTGTATATTTTTCTAGAAAAAATCTTAATATTTCGAGTAAATCACATGATATTCTTATTTTGTAAAGATTCTTTTAACTTTGATCATTAATAAGTCTTCATTATCTAGATAATTTCATATATTTTTAAAAGTCGCTCTATTTTATTATATATACTGGATCCAAATTGAACGTATATTTTAGAACTAGTGATGAATTTTACAGTGCAATTGCAAAGCTTTTAATTTAATCATTCTCTAAAATAATTTAATTATTATTCATGCAGTTTTTGCTGATAGCCATCGAATGAATTATCGCTATTAAATCTGCTCTAATTAATACTTGTCTACAATTTCTCTAATAATGAAAATTCGAAAGGTAGATTTTAAAGGCTGACTAGATCTTCCACTATTAGTGCATTTAAATCTTACCCGACGATAAAGTTTCCGCTGTCGAACTCGGAATCGAGTCACTTCGGGCGAGACGCATTTGTCGCTACGGAGTCTTGATGCGATGCCCCCGCTTCGTAATAGATACACGTACTGTATCAAGAAAAGTTAAGTTATTTTCTAGATGAACTTCCACGGAAATACACTTTCTTCAGTATAATTGAGAAATTTGCATACCTTTAATCATATTTTGAGGTAAAATTATGATTCAAAGAGGCTAAAATTACTTTTGTACCAATACTTTATAACTTTTATATTATAATATTATATTTTAATTCTATAATCATATTGTTGTGGCGAAGGTCGTTAACGCGCAAACTCATGTGAATAGGTAACACATGCCCGATGATCATTTCTACTTGAAAACATAGATCAAAAACTAGTATCCAAAATCAATTATTTTGTTAAGACAAGCAGAAAGTTTTTTGAATCATTTAAATCGGACGCTTAGTTCTCTCAAAAACTGCCATTTTTTGCACATTTAGCTTTGTATCTTTAAAATGGCTAGGCCTGCCTTTGCCAAAAATTAATAACCACTTTTCCCAATCATTACTAATTGAATGTTTTTTAGATCATTCAAATTGAATGCTCTGTTCTTTCAAAACCTCGATTTCTATTTTCTGAACTCTTTGCTCTTTATTTCCGTAACTGCTGGACAAGCCTTTGCAAAAAACTAATCAGCACATCTCCCTGTCGAAAGGAATCGAGTGTTTTTTGAACCATTCAAATCGGTTAATCCGTGCGCGCGAAAACGTGGACGAAAAATTTTATCCATACATACATACACACACACACATCCATTTTTTCTGAAGTATGCCAAAATGTTCAGAAACCTTCAAAACGTCGAGAAATGCAAAAAATTTCGATTTCGATTTTTGGGCGATTACAATAACTTACCCTACGGGAAGTTAATATGTTTCTAATCTAAAATAAGCTAATGCGGGCAATACGGTGAGAAAGGAAAATGGTAAATACTCTCATACGTCTACTTCCCTTATTTGAGTTGCAGTTTACCTTAGCTCACAGACCTGGCCTTGGGAAGTACTATACATTATTCTTATTTTATAAATATTTCAATACCAACCAATAAATTTGTGAGTTCTTAGAAACTTTTTATTATATCAAAGTAATGTTTAAGATCTATGATGGATTTTTGCTAACAAATCTTGATTTTTTTAATTAAATCAATTCCTGCAAACAACTCCATAATTTATAATTTAATTTGAAAAAAAAAAGATTACATAATATCACAAGAATCTGATTAGTTATGTAAAATATGTATGTAAATATTAATGAATTATAGTAATATATCATGTATATATCAGAGCATTCTGAAACACTTGGTCTGTTTGGTCTGTTTACTGTGTCTATTCAATTAATATTATTATTATTACATATTATTTTCACATCGCCTATAAAATTATTTATCCATCATGTTTCTGCAACAACTCTAGGATTGTTTCCACAAACTTCCTAATCATTAATTATTTCATAATAGAGAAATTACTACAGAGAATGCAGTGAAGTTCCAAGAATTCAGTGAGTTTAGTTCTCTTTGTAATAGAAATACATTATTGTGTTATTACAAACTTCTGTGCATTATTGGATTATATTGTTATTTATTCTTTTTACTGGCTGAAAACGTATTATTATATACAATGATTCAAACATTATGGTATGAAAAATATGGCTACCTGCCAATTTGCTTCTGTTGAACAATTTGCCAATAATTAATATATTAATAAAAAGTTTATTCTCAAATTTTCAGTTTGCGTTATTGTAATGCTATTTGTTGGCAATCAATTTTCAAAGCGTATTTACATAAAATGTATTATTGAGTATTTACAGGCGATTCCGTAAAAGTTTATGCGACCGAAAAACATATTTTTCCATATTTGTATTCAGAAACATAAATTTTTATATTATAACCATATAGCAGCCGAATATATCACGCATGTTTGACACATTCGAAAACTTTTCTTTACATATGTAAAGACAAAAATATTGTGTTTTTCTTTATCACTTATATAAACATTCAAAAAGTTATAAAACTTAGAAAAATTGGATTTTTGGGATTGTGCGATATGTATTTACAGAAGTAAAACAAGATATATATATATATATATATATATATATAATTTATAAAATTTTGTAATAGTTTTTATTTCATTTCCAATAGATTTAGATATATATTGATGAACGTAATATACATCAAACAATTCACAACGATTAATTAATAAACAATGTGTGAAAAATATAAAAAAATTCTATAAATTATTCTCCTGTGTTTATTTATTCATGCCATTTTGTTATTTTGTGTTTTGTAATTTTTTAACGTAATTTCTGTTGTTGCTCTCTTATGCTTAAAATCTTATATATGTCGCATAATATAAATATCATATTATAAGTTTATGACAAATATATAATTTTATTTATAAATTTGTATACATATGTTATTTAAATGTCAATTCGAAATATTTAGTTATGTTGAACGTTTTATATCTAACACCATAGGTGTATAACAGTTGTCAATCGAAAAACTTTATTAGTGTATATAAAAAGAAGTGATAGTGTATATTGGAAACCAAATAAACAACTCGACCTTATACATTCTTTTATGTATAGGGGGAAGTCCCGTAAACCGGACACTAAGTCGTCTCTTAGCACCGGACAGTAAACATATTGATATTTCTTGTGAGAATTGACGTATTTTATTTTATTTAATTTTTTTCTGTATAAATGCTAAGGGTCACTACATACCCCTATTTTTGGTATTTCCTAGTCAAAGAATGAAAAGCTTATGATGAATGTTCCAGCTGAGAGCATCGGTGTGGCCCAGCCAAAAGGGTGGATGAATAAATACTTTTTTTGCAATATCTAAGAATATTCGCCAAAGACATATGTGCAGACACTCCAGTGTGTGGAGATGGCTACCTATGTGTTCAATACTGGTTATTTTGAAATGTCCGATACTAGGTGCCACTAGAATAAATAGTAAAATAATATTTCTTGTTACCAAAGTTTAATTGATAGTATTAATTATTTTTTAGCAAAGGTTGCGTTTTTGTTAGTTCGATTTCTAACTTTGTTATCTAACATAAGTCATAATTTAATAAACATTTCGTAAAATATTTTTTGATTTATTTATAAATAAGCTTAGGTGTCCGGCACTAGGAGACTTTCCCCTAATTTTAATAACACAATTAATAAGTTAATTAAAATGGGGAGATGCTTAATTTAATTTCCAAATAACTTTGAATAAAGTTATTTCCAATAAGCTTGAAATTGATCAATGAATGCATGGCATAGAATTTTTTCATAATATCATACGACAACAAATATTATATGAAGATTGGTGGCTTAAGGCTATATTTTTCTTTACATTAAAAGTTCTTCTTCGAATAGAGCTCTCCACCTCATGTTGTGTTTCTTACCGTGATATCATTTCTATAACGTCGGCCCGGAAAAGCTTCCATCGTTCCGGCACCAACATAGTTTTGTACTTTACTACCGCATACTGAATGAAAGTTTTGATGAATTGATGCATTGTGGTGCATTTTCTTTCCGGGCGCATCGTTTGATAAACGATATAGCATTTTGGATTGGACTGACGTTGGAAAGACTTTATATTCTTTACCGTATACACTTGACTTAAGTTGAATAAATATTTATATCTGGTTCAAAAATATGGGATGAAATATTTATTGAAACAAGTTCTGAACCTTTAAACTATTATGTTCTAATCATTATCATATTAAGATACCCAGGCCATTCTCAAAACCAACTAAAATTAATTTCATTGAATGTACAAGCAACTTTATGGTCGACAATAAAAATGTTTGATGGCACCATTAATTTTACATTGTTGTATTAGTCTTTATTATTCATGGCATTAGTATTGTCGGAAATGACAATCGAGCTTATTTGGATACAATATAAAATGTAGTTGACGATTGCGCATTAAATGTGTAACCCGTTTTAAATTACTCATCTGTTACCCTCGCAGAGTAATTGCTGCAATTGTGTTTTATTAATGTGTTTTATCTGTGCACCTAACTTAAAAATATAGTCATAGCAGAATTAGTTAGATTTATATTTAATTAAAACTTGCGTTAACACTATTCCTACCGACATTTCATGTTTGCTATTCCTACCGCGACCGGTCAAATGACCGGTCATGCAAAATCGGAATTTTTCAGTATTGAATGAAGAGTTAATGCTAGATTAAGAGTTTATAAATACAAATACAATATATTTCTTTTATTTTATAATGCGAATTCTACATTTTATACTGTTTTATCCAATTTTTCACGATTTTTTTTCTTAGAGTGTATTTTCTGCACACGCATTTTTTACGTTTTTGGCTGATTTTGTTTTCTCTATCATCTTTCTAAAGCATTATCTGGAATAGTTTCTTTTAGGGAATCTGTTTTGTACTTGTACTTATTTGATTTTTTTCTGAATTCTTGTTGGAACTATACGGCAAGTTAATTGGAATAGAAAGTTCCTACCTTGTACATTGTCTTCTCGTAATTTCTTTATGTAACAACAATGGATTTATCCTGGATAAATCCAAAATAATGTAAATCCTTGATGAATTCTCTCTAAAATTCATATTTTACCAAATGATTTCTGACTATTTTATGAATGGCATCTACACCAGTCCCGACGCCAATACCAATAGAATTAACTCCCGTATTAGTGTAATTTTTTCAAGATATGTGTATGTAAGTGAAAATTAGAATCTTCTTTCTTATCTTCCAAAATTGTAAATATTATTTGAGTGTTGAAGTCTTTGATTTTTCGTTCTGCCAGTATTTATAGGTGTTATATTGCTTCAATTGTACCTACCATCAGCTTTCTTTTACTAAAAGTTTAGCTATATGTAGGATGGTAAAAACCTTATATATTTTTTATATCGTACTAGCGATTTTGATAATACGGTTTCATCAGTTATAAATCTTCAAAGAATATCTCAGTTTGCTACGTATACTGGATGGTTACCAAAATTTTACACCCCATTTGTGCGATTTGCAGGGCATAATTATATTTACATCGTATATTGAACAGTTACTAATATTTATCGTTTTCCTAAATACTATTGAACATGTGTTGAATAAATTTACACCTTACCTTTATGGAAAATATATGTTTGTCGATAGTAATACGTAGTCTTTTACAACAATTTTGATTGCTGTCAATGTAGTTGAACCAACCTTTGGATTCAAAACAAAACCTATCAATTTGTTGTTTGGATACCTTCGTAAAAATCTGTCTACACATAGACATTGAGAAAATTGAGAAAACCCACTTTTTATACCGTAGAAATGCAATATTTATACTCCTTGCCTCATTTGCGCAACGCTCATACAGAATCGAAAAAAATGCATATAAATTTGCAAAAGGCAGTTTTTACCAGTATAAATTCTTCTGAATTTACATTTTCTTGTAAGTTCCAAAATATTCTTAACAATTACTACAAAAAATCCCATCCGAACATCGTCTTTCGTAATACCGGTCAAAAGACCGGTCGCGGTAGGTAAGACAGCATATAATTTTTTTTCCAAAAATAAAAATTGAAAAAACAAATTAGCATTGGAAAACGTATCATACTCACATATTAGGAAAAGTCATAAAGATTGATGACGATTCAATTACGTTTGATATGAAAAATACTAATCGAAAAATCAAAAACGGTCATTTGACCGGTTCCGGTAGGAATAGTGTTAAATGTGTATAAAATTTTATTTTGTACGAGTAGCTTCATATAAAGCAGTAGTGGCATATAAAATAGATGAAAATAAAAATCTACTTACGATCGGGCTTTTAGCATCACTAATAGAAATATCTAATAATAACTTCAGCACAGGGAGAAACCATTAGTGGTCGTTTTAATACCAATGTGGCAAAAAACCAAATTTTAATAGCTTATAAAATATGAAATATTGATTAATACAAAATTGACAATATTTATACAATATATCAATTTTATTATGCGTTTATTTCTCACATTGATTAAAATGTGATAGTAAAATGAAATTTATATATCTAGCAATAATCAATGCTGAGAACGAGGAAGACCTTAAATTAAAATAAATTATAAAAACGTTGAACTTACAAGTAAATTTTTAGTGAAACTAATGAAAGATAATAATTTTTTGACCAGCTCCAAAAATTTACAAATTAGCTATTATTTTCTTTCTAATTAGTTAATATTTGCTATGCAGTTTTCTTCAAATAAAATGCGAAATAAAATAATATAAAGTAGATTATAGAATTTTAAAATAAGGTCATAAAAATTGTTATTAATGATGAAATTATAAAAATAATAAATGATGAATTTTTCATATGTATAAAATACATTATATCTGTTAAATATTCTCGTGATTTCGCTTCATTGAATATTTTTGATTCAATTTGTAAGGGCTCTCAGTTAAGCTAATATTGAATGCCAATTAATTGCTACAAAATTTATTTTTTGACCAGCTCCAAAAATTTACAAATTAGCTATTATTTTCTTTCTAATTAGTTAATATTTGCTATGCAGTTTTCTTCAAATAAAATGCGAAATAAAATAATATAAAGTAGATTATAGAATTTTAAAATAAGGTCATAAAAATTGTTATTAATGATGAAATTATAAAAATAATAAATGATGAATTTTTCATATGTATAAAATACATTATATCTGTTAAATATTCTCGTGATTTCGCTTCATTGAATATTTTTGATTCAATTTGTAAGGGCTCTCAGTTAAGCTAATATTGAATGCCAATTAATTGCTACAAAATTGCAATTACTGATGTAGTAATGGTATAAGTATCTAACGATTCAATTATTAGTATTTCTCATATTCTATTTAGATAAATCAACTAGCCTGTCCTTATCAATAACCAGTCATTGTCATTTTAAACTGTTTTGACATTTAAAGCAAAACTTCTGCCAAAACTAAGTAATTCAATTTGTCTTTGAAAATGCAGTTATCTGTACTATATAGCAGTTGCGTTGACCGAACAATATCTTTATCTCTTCTTATTAGGCCAATGTTTCCGTTTTGACAATAAGACATTCCGGAAGCTTGGCAGATGTATACTGAGTGAAAGACAGTTGAGAAATATACACAGATATTAAAAATAGTTACACATCTCTAGGATTTCTAGGTTTCCGTGACACAATTCCCGCTGTCCACTGAAGTGATCCCTAGAAATTCGGTTTCGATGCCTGTTCAGTGAGAGGGATAGACACAAATAAGGTTTATTACTTCACCGGACGTAGTCGAGACGATTTTAGATGCAATTTGGAGAGCAGTTCGGTTTCTATGCAAACCTGCGGTTATCCAGTATTTGATCGTGATTGTTTAATTTGTGTTTGAACTCTGAAACAGTTTATAGAATCATTGATTAAAAACATAAGGGGTGATGGATTATTTTATTATACTCATGTTAAAAAATAATTTATTTCTATTTCTACCTTTGAATTCTACCCAAAATTAGCTATATATGATACTAAATCCATCTAAACTTAAATAAAACTTTCAAAGATTCTCTAATTCTTTTTAGCAATTTGAACGAACTGATATCAAACCTAAGAGATATTCAGCTTTTCGAAAAATTTAGGTCATATTGGTCCCTGTGAAAATAGCTCTACTACATTGAGTATTATTATATTATCACAAATAGAAAAATTCCAATGAAAAATATATCAAATAGCATAATCATTAAATTGCCTTCTAAGAATGTTATGTATTTAGGAAGTGACAACATGTCATAATACAGTTAAGTTCTAATTACTATTCAAAGAAAATATAAAAATAAATAAAAACTGTAGAGTTTTATGTACCATTGAAACTTTAAAATTTTGATTTATTAGATTTACATATCTCATTGTAGGGTTCTACAATCTTAAAATAATTTATTTTTTTATTAATTAAAGCTCACAATTTTTAAAGATAATAAATAAATAAAAATACAAAACAACGAAGAATGATTAAATAATTCAATATCTTGATGTTGTGGTATGAGGTTTCATTTAAAACATTTTCAAAAAATGGAGTACTGTATATTCACTAGTTTGCAGATTGTTGTAAGTTTATAAACGTTTTTTAATAGCAGTATCAAAGACAAAGAAATGAAATGATATATGTAGTTGATAGTAGGTCTAGGTATGATGGTTTACATTGATAATTTTGACTCTATATATTATGTACTGGACGTGACAAATTTCCGGAATGGCGTGCTTCCGCGTTCATGCAAAGATCTTGGACTTTGAACAATAAATTTATATTTTTCTTAAAAACACGTACAATCATGTTATTACAGAACAGAAAATATTTTATAAATGAGATATTTAAATATTACCAAAAATAGCTATAAATAAGACATGACAAGTAATTCGTAAACAAATTCTAGATCATGGAGGAGTTAGTAGCTTTATTCTTGACGTCACAATTTATATATTCAGAGATAAAAGCCTTAGACTTATAGTAATTTAGTCAAAACACTGTAGGTTTAATGATTTTTTAGTTGACGTATTTGTTTGTTATTTGATGATCATTTCTATGATGTTATACCTATAAACTAATGTATTTGCTTAAATGAAAATTTGGAGCTTATGCAAATAACTGTATGTTGGAGACCTGATATTAACGTTCTGAAGAAGTATATCGTGCATCACAAAGCAAAGGTATTATTTCACTTTGACTTTTAAGAAAAACCCGCCACCTAATTTTGAAATAAGAAACTTGCATGAAAACAAAATTCGTACTTGACTTATATGTATTAGAAATTTAATAGTAAATATATTTCCTTTACCCAAGCGAACCAAATGCAATCAGCTACTTCGATGATGGTTTTGCTTACTGCATCTGAATCCAATTTAATTAAAATTAACCTTCTCTATGCATGTGCTTCTATCGTAAATTCAATGGCATATCTAGTGAAGTAGCACCCATGTTTTTGTCGGAATCCAAGCATAAGATATATATTCTCTTGGTTACGTGTCTGCTGACCACACGAGCCCAGTAATTGCAACATGCGCCACTGTGCTCTGCGGTACAATAATATGAGCAATAGTCCCTTTGGGAAATGCGAGGGCTGCGCCTTTCGCTATTGACACTGATCGTTGTACAAGTCACTGTACAAAGCGTAGGAGCTTTTGTTTTGGCTTGTAGGGATTTCGAAGGGTGTAACTACAACTACGAGTTATGGGACAAGGATTGTCTGCGGATACGGGGTTGTCCTCACTAAAACAAGAGCATCGTAGGAGACAAGTAAGTTGGTGGAAGCAATATCAAAAAATATATATGTAGGAGATCATGAATTTGATTGTGGATATATATATATATATATATATATATATGATTTCTGTAATATATCTCAAAAATTTGCAGGCAACAAGTCAAAATAAAAAAACAATAAATAAAAACTCCTTTAAACATCAAGTACGTTTCATTTAGCAGTATTAGTATGGTTTTCTCAAAACAAATTTAATAAAATGTTCAAACAATATGAATACAAAATGATCATGAGTGCAAACATTATAAAAACGCAAAATCATTTTTTTGTGTGCTGAAACTAAATGTTTACAATAATTATATGTCTCTTTAACATTCAGCATCATGGTATGATTTCAGTATTTTCTTAATTATTCGGCAATCGTTGAGATATTTTATGATAGCTCTAACCGTTCCCGAGGTATTCGCTAAAAACCATTCGCTCCTTTTTCACATATTTAAAATGCGTTTTTCTCGAAATCTATTTGAAGTGCGATCGAAATTTTTTAATAGTATTTTCCTAAGGTCATAAGGTACCAACGTTGTGAAAATTATCAAAATCGGACACAATGGGCATGGTATGATTTCAGTTTTTTGTTATTTATTCGGCAACCGTTGAGAATATTATTTTCACGTTGTTCTAGCCCACAAGACAATTCACCTGACGTTTAATTGAAGCTTCTCCGTGCCCGGGAAGTCTGTGAAAAATTAAAAAAACTAACAAATCTTTAAGCGCTTCTAATTTATGAACGGGTCATCATAGGATGATGTTTTCATATGATATATTCTAAATCAAGAGATTTTTGACCCGGTATAATAATTTTTAATATACCTCTCACCGTTCGCGAGATATACGCCAAAAACTGTTTCAATTTTTTATGTTTGAAGTCATGATGTATATGAATGAAATATGTGTTTTTAAAATATGTATTTAGAATGTAGTATATTTGAGGCAAGCAGTGCCAAATTGTTAGAGGAACTACACTCTATAAAAACACTTATCAAACCCTTTAATTTGACATCAATATTGCAAAATTTGAATTGTTATCCTTACATAATTAGGTTTGTTAATGACAGTAAAATTAAGATATAAGCGATTAATATAATATATATGTTACCTATATATTGTATATTATGTATGTGGCTAAATGTTTACCAGAGGCCAATAAAGAAAAAAAATGTATTTGCATAATATGATAATACGCCCTGAGATATGTAAATTTTAATTGTCAATAATTTGTTGCAATTAATAAAAATTAATTTCTTCTTTTGTCAACTTTATAGCGTTACGTTATTGATTTTTACAAAATTAATAATTACAGCAATTATAAATTAACTGGCCCAAAACTTTGTTAATGGTCAATTTTCTTTGAATGCAATTTATTACATGTGCTTGTTTATAATATGATTTTGGAATATCTCTGTCCAAATATCTTGTTTTTCTCCCAGACAATTTTATCAATAGTTTACTCCCAGTTGTACAGACATACCCTATAGGAAAACATATATTTCAGTGTTAGTACGGGCTGACGGGGTCGTATGACTTTGTGATTTTTGGGTTTACTAAGCGTGAGCACAAAGCGTTTTATTGCCCGGACGTGCAAACTGCCGAGAAATCTCCTCGCCATACTTGTCTGTCACTTCTAGTAGCGTTGACCCTTATATTTACTATATATTTCTAAAAGAAAAATGACCAAATTTTAAAATCTTGAGTAATAACATATGTATATATGAATATATGAAGTAGACAATAGAAACAGTCAACCCTCGGTTTACGCGGCAAGTACGTACCGTGTAATATGGGGACCGTGCTATAAAAAACTCGTATTTAACATACAATTTAGGCTAATTCGTAGTGCGTTCTATGGAAACTTATATAGTGTTTTTAGACAGCTATTATGTAATCAGGCATGTCGAAAAGATAAAAGTCAATAACAAAACTTACATTAGTTGCCTTTTGATATCAAGTTCCTATAATCATTCATAGGTTGCGCAAGGAACTTATGGGCTGTTGAACAAAAACCGTGTAATAGGAAGTCCGTGTAGTCGGAGGGATGTCGGATTTTTAGCTCCGCGTGGTATGGAAACCGTGCACCCAGAGTACCGTGTTAACCGAGGTTTACGTTGACTGTACTTGAAACCTATTGCGAGTTCAAAAATAATAAATGTAAAACTTCGATTCCGATTAAGTCCTTTATCAGACTCATATTCATAGTTCTACTCTTCTATTTATTAATTTGTCATTCTTTATTTGTTGGTCAAATAGGTTTAGTTTGAGAATTTTGAAACTTCATTACATACTTGGATTATTCATAATTTTGTCAGAAAAATATAACTTCATTATGAATTTCTTACTTATAATGGCACTTGGGATGATAACTTTAGCACTACAGATTGTAGTCTATTACACGAAAAAAGATATAGCCAGTCAATTTCATTTACATTTGTCTTGTAATGCGAAAGTTGTAAAGGTAGATTATACGAAAGTTTATTGTGAAATCTTGCTAAATTTCTGATTTTGAGTATAAATGAACGATAAGATCAAGATTTAATATTGGATTCTATAAATTAGTATTTATTTTATTTATTTAGACTTTTACAAATAGTCAAATATTTCTAATGCCGTTGCACCACGATGTTTTTTCTCAAATTTAGTAGTAAGAGTTTGAAATTAACATAAACACTGTTATAATACTAAGTTTTCACAAAATTATACTCAAATAGATTTTTAGGATTTATGTTCTAAAGAACACCTTCTACGCTGAGAACTGAAAATATATATAAACTTACAACTTGTTTATTGGTTTTCTATTCAAAATCAAGCGCTTTTTATATAGGTGATCTGAGAGTTATTGTACAATTGTAGATTATGATAATAAAAGATACAAAATTTGATACATTTATCTGAAAGAATATTTATATCGACTATATTTGTTTCTTCAATATATTATTATAGATGATCTTGATCAAAGACTGCCATAAATGTTGGCAAGGACATATTGCCTCGCTAATACCGCCAACCTTTCAATGGATCTCTCAAATATTTTTCTCTCTCGGTCTTTATTAGATAAACACCGTAATATAGTGTATAACATTTACCCTTCTGGTCACTTACAGTGGGTATTATTTATAAATAACTCATATCAGGGTACTGAACGGCTGCGGCCGTCTAAAAGGTTCACGGTAATGCTTGGCTGATGTGGTTTGTGTGTTATATAATTACTGTATGGAGTACAAAAGTAAGGTCCGTGATAGCCGGCACTTAACGTTTATAAATGTTTAAAGTTGAGGAAGGATATTTCATATGAAATATGAGATCTTTAATCATGTTACAGAAATATTAGATTTTAAATTCGCTGAGCTTTAATGGAAAATGGAGATTTGTGTTTGTGATATTTATGTGGAATATGTTCGGTATTCTGATATTGGATATTGTAACTTACTGAAACGATATTATAATTTACTGAAAGCTTGCTAATATTATATTAAGTCTTCTGTCTTATTTCTTTAATATTACTATTAATAATAAATCACTATTTATAAAATGTTTTATTAAGAAATTTGACTAGATTGGGATTTTATTAAAATTTTTATATTTTATTTCATTTCTCAAAATATTATTTATATTTGTTTGTTTTATTTAAATTATAAAATCTTTATAAGTCATTTTTGGTTTTTATTTTATCACTCAAAATTTTTCAACAATATTGATTATTTAATCATTTTACAATCCTTTTTTTAAGCAAATCACTTTGATACATGTTTTTAAAGAAGGTCTTGCAAAGTTTAACAATTTAATAGAATTAAATATATATATAATTGACTATTTATAGTGTAGAGGCTGATTTATACAAAAAATATGAATTGTGCATTCAGTTATTTTTAATTCATATAAGAGTTTATGATTGTTACCATTAAACTGAAAATATTGTTATGAAAAGGAGTTATAAAATCTTTCATTTTCTTTAACTTGAGAATAACCAAAAAAATTTATATGCGATATAAATATGAATAGCGTAAACGCATTTTTTTATTTTTTATTTTTTATTTTATTTATATATATACGAGTTCTAAAATAACTATATACATTATTACTATAAATATACATTATTTACCTATCTCAGACAGACAGAAGTGCCTGGTATGAGAGATTATGAAAACAGTTTTCATAAACGCAAAAATTGAAATTAATTAATTAAGAAACTTGTACGTATGTGGTTATTAGGTACTTTAATTATTTAGTCTCTGAATAAATTGTTTATTTGATATGCTCAGAAAATTTTACGTTTGTTCTTTATTATTTCTTCATTTCATCACTTAATTTAGAAGAAAATTTTTCATTTAATTATTTCTAGAGATTTATTATGAAATTGAAATTTTTTATTTACTTTTCACGTTTGTGATGACCTCTCAGCACTGTAATTGCCTTAATTTTAATTAATTCATATAAGTAAAATTAACTTCATTTAATTTATTGTTAGCCAGCAAAATAAATTTTATTACATACCTTGAGTCGATTTTCTAATTTGTATCTATTCTCATTTTTTATCTATAAGTAAAACTCATTTTCTTATAAAAACTAGTCAAATATTACGTAAATGGATTTGCTTGACACTTTCTGGTGAATATATTTTTTTTATTTTCCACAACAAGTATAATACCTTGACCGCACTTGACTGAACGAATGCATGCATATTTTATTTAAAATCACATAACTTACAAGAATTAATCCCTTTCACGCATTTCGTTAAAAGAATAATTAGTTTTCCTGTTTTGCACTTTGACCTACTGAGTGGTTTTCCTGCACCCTTAGACTGCTAGTGGAAGTGCTCGACCTCCCTTAATTATGTAAAATGTTGGGTTAGGTTATGCTACATTAGATTACATACCCATGCACGTGTGTATTTATTCTCTCTGAAAGCCTTGTGGCTGTGTGAATTGGTTGTTGGTTGAATTTTTATGGGTCATGAATATGTATTTTGAATAACGGTTTATTAACCTTATAAGAGGGATCATAACGCTGCTGTAAAATACTCTATGAATCCATGGCGCTCGATTAAGTTTTAAATATAGATATGTCTGTTAGAAATATGGTTGATGAATGGCATACAATAATAGTAGTGGTAATGGCTTAATTCGAGTGTTATTATTTGTAAAAAATATTTTATTATTTATATTAACTACGTTTTCATTTACCACTTGTATATGAAGATATTTACAAATAAGCATGGGCCGTATTGTAATAGGTAATAAAGGCTTAAATAAATAAATCAATTCATAAATACACACACTAGATTAAAATAACATTTTCAAAACAAATAACATTCTCAAAAAAAATAACATTTTGAGATATTATACGAAATATAAAATGCTAATATTCAATTATATCGAACGTGATTTATATCAAATATACATGAAATTTTAATATGTTAATAAATTGATTGTTTGACAATTTTTTTATTATACAATTTTCTTCTTATTTCTTCTTATTTTTTCGCTACATTTTTTTATTATTTTCAACAAATGTATGTACTTCACTAGTGTATCATACTTTACTAATCCAACATCATATTTTACTTTCGAGAAAAAATTCGAATCAATTTAAGTATGAAAATATTTTTGATTAAAATAAGGCATTTACTATGATAAAATCAAATTTATTTCTGTCTACTCTATTCTGTCTCTATATACTTGACTAAATATATGAAATCAAAGATATAATTTTATAACATACATTATTCAAATATTCTAAAAGAATATTTATGTATATGTTCACCATTATCAATGGCTTCAGAATGGGATTTGATGTGTATCACATTTTACTATTAACAAAAAAAAATTTTTACTGTTTATTTTTTTCAATTATTTTTGAACAGCAATCAGAACCTAATAGTCACAAGGACGCTTAAAATAATGAATAAAAATTGCTACTGTTTGATCTAAAATTAAGGACTTGATCACCAAGACCTGTGTAAAAATTAATGACAAATCATTACAAATATTAATTGGCACTTACTTTCTGATGTATAAAATTTATAAAGTTGCAGGGCCATCTAATTCAATTATTTCTGATGTTACTAAATAAAATTGTATCAGTTTTTAATAAAAAAACACTGTGAGATTTTAATAAACTCTATACTGTTGATACGAAACAATTTCCATCTAATAAATTCCGTATAGGAATCATATGATCCATTTATTCGGACCGGCTATCCATTTATGAGCTTTTGGCCGCAGTTTTAGTTGCGCCCCTGTCGCCATATCTCATTGTTATATGGAGTGGTCCGTGAAACACGCAGTTTATTGCATAATATAATGCTCCGGGCTATTACGAAGCTAAATTACTATATTTTGATATATCGCTCGCTACGAACAGCCCATCAAAAATAATACGAATATTGTGTACGAGCTAACCAGACCGCTTTTTCTTAAATGCACTGTAATCATAACATGTTTTGCAAACGAGAGATTAAGGATAATGACGAGGAACAATGGAAATCAGTGTGATTTTGGATATTACATATTATTTGCACATCTAAATTATATAAAAATTCATCAGCGGAAGTCATAATTCAGATCTTTGACTATAAAATTTTCAAGCTAATAAAGATATTTATTACATTAATGTTTATTACTACAACAACTGCTGAAGGAATGTATGGCAAACGTTCATTAACTAGTTAACTGTGATTGTTAAGTTAATTTATCATAGAATTTTTTGTATTGGTAAATATATTTGTGGAGCATAAAAACAGTGACCATTTACTATTCCAATTTCGAAAAACACAAGACTTTAAAATTCCTTAATAATGGTGAATATCATTCTACTTCAAAGCATGTTGCATAAACTTTTTAATATTTCATTTCAAACTCGAATCGTTTTTAGATTTATACATATGTGATTTATGCTTATATTAACACGTGATAACATTTTCTGTAAATCAATTTTGTAAAATAAATTCATCTTTTTCATCCGATATCTTACCCCGCTACTCACTCTGTGATCGAAGAATATACTCTCTATGAGCTGGATCCAGACAACACAAAACAGAGCGCCATAGTTAACTGATTAAAGCAAAGTTTATGAATATTATTATATGGGTAGTATAATTTTGTTCGTGCGCTGTGATTTATTTTTTATAGAGTTCATAATTTTATTATTTGGAACTATATTATATATTGAATTACTATACTTCATTATAATATTTTTGTTCCATTACATTTTTTCAAACGCCAAACAATAGTACTTTGATGTGGTAATGAATATTATAAAGTATTATCTCGTTTATATATAATTGTTTTTTATTGTTTTAAATGAAATATTTTTATATCACTTTTAGATAATCTTTCAGTTCAGCATTTCGATCATAATATTTTTGTAAAATAAATTCTTTGAAGTAGTGTCTTCCATACTGTTTAATATAATCATTATTGGGACAGAGCTCCTTGTGCATAATCTAAAATAATTTGTCATAACAATAATAATTAAACATTTGGGTTGATATTACGAAGAGCGGTTAACATAAAATTATCATTTTAGTTATATGTGACAAATTAACGTAGAGTAATATCCTAAAATAAATACCAAATGAGTCATTTCTAAAGCTTAAGAAATTGTACACTATATTTTTACGATAACGTTATATTTCTTACTACCGTCGTTAAATCTCGATATCGAAAGAAGCTGTTATTAAAATCATCGGCTTCTGAAATAAAATACCGCCGTCACCTATATATCTTTACGCGATCCATCAAAAATATAATATTTATTACTCATCTATAAAATCTATCTCAAAATTGTTGAATCAAAGATACGGTGATAAATATAAAATAAATTATTATCGCAGTTTAAATTGTCTTCATTGTTATTTTATACCTCTTGTTTATGTCGTACTATTAAAACGTAACATGTGTGTATGTATTAAAACGGTAAATAACATGCGCAGTTCGTGAAAGATACGATTTGATGTACGATAGAAGCGAAGTCTTTATTTTCTCATTAAATGCAAATGCTTAAATTGGTTCATTTGCATGAGCCTTCGGTTTGCGAACTGTATAAGTAATCACTTACATAATAAAGACATTTGTTGTATAGTCAGTAAAGGATATAAAGATAGAATCAGTGTTTCAATAAAAATATACTAAAATGCAGAAAAATCACGTCTATTGAGGGTAAGCACATGCAGAAATATAATACAATTTTTGCTAAAAAAAGTTGAGACTTTTAGTATAAGGATTAAAAGCCAATTTCATTGAATTTATCATTCTAATTGATCGCGCTTTGGGAAACCTGATGTCAAGCAGTAGTAACATCTATTTTCACTAAATATAGGTAGAAATATGTTTCCAAATACAATGCCACAGAAATAATGAAGTTTATCATACAATGATGAGGAAACTGGGTTGCCATCAGTGAAAACCACGTAGTATTAAGTCAAATTAGCCCAATATCCTATTGGATTCTTAAATACTAATTGCTGTTCAAAAATAAAAAAAAATAATGAAAATAAAAAAAAAATGTAACAAATTGCTTTTTTAAGTCTTCATTCACTTGTCATTTCAAACGATTTATAAATATCTAATATATTCTACACATAAAAATAAGACAAGAATAGCTGTTCAAATATAAAAATATATTTTATTTTCAGTGTTATTTAGTTAATTTATGCACACTGGAATTTAGTAGTTATATTATTTAGTGATTACTTTTACCACTAATAAAGGTGTATTTATAGGTTTAATCTTTACTTGTCAAAAATTCAATATAAATTTATAATATGTCTTGAAGTGGTACATGCTTTTCATTGGTGAAAAGCATTTGTTTAAAAAAATATATAATTCATTATTTAATCTACAAAAAATAGTTTAGTTCGCATTAAAGAATATTAATAACATTATTTAATCATAATTGGTATTATTTTAGATCAAATATGTATATATTCTTATTTTTTCATTTGACGGGGGGGTTTTACGTTTCAGTTTCTGGTACTCGTAACTATCTAGTATCAAAATTAACTTATTAAAACAAGTTAACTATTGAGAATAATATTCGGACTCTTAAATTCAACTGACTTTTAATTAACTTATTATATATCTAATTATTTACTTTTTAAACTTGCATTTCCATTTCTAGTTTTCCTATAAAACCGACATAATTTTCAAACACTCAATATGTTCCTGCGTAGTTTCATATTAGATTAGTTTCAGAACATAGTTCGGTCAACTGCATGATCGTATATTTGAATACTAAAATTTATAAACCTACGGGGAGATATAGTCATATATCGCTGGCGATTTAAACGGAATTGCCGTCACATATTCCTGGTAATAACTGCGATCATTCATGTCGAAAATGGCTTCATCTTTTAAAGTACACTTACATAGTGTTATGGCTTTGTCAATTGATTTGTGAACTCAGGAAATAGACAGATTCGGTAATATTGCATGGAGAATGGTTGTAAATTGGTATCATATTTTAGGTAACTAACACGATACTTTACAGATGTCATTTTATTTCTTGATTTGCTGCACCAACTGAAACATAATTTACAATGGTAATATAATATTCAATAATATAATAGTTATATTATATTTATTAATATAATAGTTCAATATTTTATAAGTAATGCGATTATAAGATTACATCTCTTACATCAATCATTTTTATCACATTTATAGCATCGTTCTGAACAATGTGAATTTTTTGTCATTTATTTTTAATTTATTGGTTGCAGTAAATGTAGCATACAATTTGACAATTATAATATGTATTAGTCAAAACCTCAGAACAATATATGTTTCCAAGTAAAAGTTAGTATCACACTTTGAAAGGACATTCATTGATATCTAATACCAGAAATGAAACTTAAGAAAACCATAACTCGTACAATAACAAAAGCAATGACAATAAGTGTAATAATACATATTTCAATTTATATGTAAATGAAAAAAAAATCTCGTAAAACAATCAAAATTAAATTTTAAAGTCACCAATGTTTTTTTCTTGTTTTGTTTTATTAAATAGTTATAATTATCTATCTTCTTTTTCAATGTTATATAATGTAGTCTAATTAAGACGGTTGCTGCTAAAATTTTTCAAGCGTTTAAAAAATTCAATTATATACCAAGTAGTCATTACGATTTCTTTTCATTTCCAGGAAATATATTTCCATGAATGTATGAATACATTATATCTGTTTTTTCATAACATCTAAAGAAGTCTCACGTTCCGGGTCCTAGTTTTCTTTATCTTCCACGAAATGAGAGATGTAGATAATAAACAATGTGACATTTTCTTGTTTCTAAGATCTTTTTTGTTGTTCCTAATATTAAAGAATCTGCGAGCAAACTTGCGTGACTGCACACACATTACACGTTACATTTTTCTTGAAAAATAATGAAATATATTATTGTTGTAGTATATGTCGGATGTAGAGATATGTAAATGAATTTAGCGTGTTTAGCGAGATTGTACAAGTTTTAATATGTTTATTTGTTGACGTTAATTTTTAAAAACATTGGTCAAGGATTAATTACAGGTGGTTTTATCACAAAACAAACAACAGCAAAAATAATTTACATTTTTATATTTTAACATTGAGTAATTTAGTAGCTATATTTCAGGTAAGACTTTTCCACACAATATGTGAATGCAAAGCTTATAGTGTATTTTCGTTATTACTTCTAGTCATATGCCATTATACTTTGTAAATTTTACAAAACAGGATATATTGAGTTATTATCAAACAATTCATGTATGTTATATACATAGTTTTTTAGTTATTGATCACAAAATATTAAGCTCGAAGGAAAAATTTAAGTAGTCAAAAAGTCATGGACGCCGTAGAAATTTCAATTGAGAATAACAATCTTATTTTATATATTGGTTAAATTAGATCATGTTTTTATATCATCACATTTGACGTTATTTAATGAAGCTTTGATACTTTTAAATTCTCACTTCAGATTGCATTAATCTCTTTGATTTTTTTTTAACATTATATATTGTCCAAATATTATCATTTTCCCAAATATAATGTCTATTTTACATATTGTGCTTCATAATTGATGTAATAAATAAAATGTATCAAGACACCGTTGAACATTAAAATCAGGGATAGAATGTTGATATCATGCATGAAGTTCAAACAAATACTGAGCGGTTGATGAGTTTTGAAAATAACATAACTCTTCTAAGAAAATTGTTCGGAATAATTAAAAAATTGTAACAAAAAAATAGAGTGGACATATGCTTAATAGCACTTAAAATTTGCGCATTTGTGAAAATCCAGTACGTCTAGACTAAACCTTTAATAATGGCGTTTTAATCAATTTTTATGCAGTGTGAATCAGCTCTGTCATAAAAAATAAAAACGATCAATTTATTAAATGAGTTTTAGTTATTTAAACAGTTTCACTGACGACGGTGAAACATTAAATTCGAAACAGTTTCACTTTATGGCATTATCGGGTAAAGTAGCCGCGTCCCATCTCGTTTGTGTTTACAAGGCTATGAACCAGTCTGAGTGCATCGTCGCCCTGTCGTCGTGTTGCAGTTCTCCAAAGATGCGCCAATAACGCAAAGTGTCAACTTATGAATATATATTGGCTTGCATAGTGTTATGTATCCTCATAACTGGAAAAATACCTTATAATTCGTCTGGCGATGAGCCAAACGCAACCGCACCACGACGCGGTTTAAGACCATCTGTATCGACCGAATCGGACGTTCTGCAATATCGATGAGACGGTGCAAATTCGATCTGTAAAAGAAGTAAATTAGAAAAGTTATTACGGTTGCCATTAACCCCTTGTGCGCCGTAAAACAAAAGCGCTCCGTGCATGTGCAACGACGTAAAACAATTCTATTAAAATGTTAATGATTATTTCGTGTTTCCGACCGTAGGATCGCACGCCGTTACTGTATTTACCTCTTCTCGTGTGCAGTGCTAGAAAAGTAATCATGAGAATTGTTATTTTAGGAAATTGGATTATTTCGGCTGTAGATTTTTCTAGGTGTATTTAATCTCTCTTCCATATGCTCGCAATGGAATTCGAGAATACATAAGTTAGTGTGTAATACTGCGGTTGAATAAATATCAGTAATAAAATGTAAAATACTTACACAGGGCTGAATAAAACATATATATATATATATATATATATATATATATATATACATTTAACAGATTTATAAAGAAAACTTGCTAAATAGATACATTACCCAGGCATGTCGACTTGAATAAACAATTATTACCAATATTCACCAGATTTAACCATTGCCCTTGTTTGTCTACTCTCAGCCAACAACTACAAAAATAAGTAACAGAACACTTGCCAAATCCTATTTATACATTCAAAACTTGCTGTTATGTATTCTTGCTAATCTATCATCAGAAAGTAATTCCGAGGAGTGAAGACACCAAATTTCTTCAAATTTAATATGGGGGCAAAGGGTTTTTAACTTCCCGAAGGAGAAGTTTATGTTTTCATCAAAAAATCCGACTCGCTATTTTATGTTTTCTCGACGTTTCAAGCCATTCTGAATCGAATGAGACCAAATTTGGAAAAAGTATGTGTGTGTGTGCGTGTATGTAATGCGTATGTATATGTTGTTTGACAGTAGATACCATAGTCTTCTAGATCATACTAAAATATTACGGCCCTACGACAACTGGTTTAGCTTTAAAAATTCGTCGAAGTTCGCAAAAATCAGTATAGTCTTTTTGGCATTTGTTAAAATTAGAACTTTCATCGACGTTTGCTCAAAAACGCCTGAACCGATTTCAGATATTTAAAAAGCATTTGATGTATCTCGATGAGGATTATCGTTTCTCAGTTTTGTGCGACAATCGGCCATTTCGTCCACATTTAAGCTCATTCTACCGAATCGATTTTAAAAAATCAAAAACTGTTCGAAAGATATTAGTTGG
Source organism: Ctenocephalides felis (assembly GCF_003426905.1). Taxonomy (NCBI): domain Eukaryota; kingdom Metazoa; phylum Arthropoda; class Insecta; order Siphonaptera; family Pulicidae; genus Ctenocephalides; species Ctenocephalides felis. Next base: position 35,632,788 of record NW_020536999.1, on the reverse strand, counting down.
GAATGATACTGATTAGTTTTAGGTGAAGCCGAGCCGTTTTCTTGTAATTAACTGTTGAAACAAAAAATTAGGCCGATTTTTATGGAACTTTTTTTGGCGATATATATAATGGTCTTATAGAACTTACTAAATTATTACGGCCTTACGATAAGTAGTTTAATTTTAAAAATTCATCAAAGTTTGAGAAAATGAGTAGTTTTTTTGACGTTTGTTAAAAATAAAATTAGATGATTTAGTTGGTATAACGATATTGTACTTGGTCTTGAACATAGTAAACCATTAAAGTCCTACGGAAACTACAAATAAGAAAATAACTGGTTCAAATAAAAATCATTTTTAGTCTTGTACAACAAATATATATTCAATATATAGAAAAATATTTATCAATATCTTAATGTTTACCAAATAGTCAACAATGCATTATATTAAACCATTCTAATTAATTTGAATAGAATTTGATATGATATCAATGCATGGATTGCATCAAATCTATGCATTGTTGTCATATCAAATTCTAATAAAATTCCCATCATATCTTCCATCCACTCGCCTACGGTTATGACCAGAATTCGCGGTATGATCAGAATCTTGAGGTCAGGGCTGTCAGACAAAAGTTTGTAGGTCGCGGCTCAGTTGTTCGCGTAATCCTCGCTGAATTTGTACAGCAAAACTGAAACAGGACAGCTGAGATATCCGGTCAGACACATAGAGATGCCTTTAAGTTGACCGCATCCTCTCCGCTTTGCAGTTGTTGCCTTGTTAGCGAGAGTCGAATGCCTTTTGCGGTACTTAAGGGTGACGGGCAGCGGCAGGCTCGGGCTACAGATGTTGAATTAGGAACGAGTATTGTTGGAACTTATTTAGAAATAGAAGTACTTGCTTACTGAACGTGCTATTAATAGATTCTAACATTGATGTAAAAGGTTACTGATCATATTTTTTTTATTCTAATTTACACAAAAAAAATATAATGAAGGAAAATAGTAAAATTTAGCTTTTGTTTATTTGTTCACCACTGATATTTTAATAACGATACTGATAATTCGGCGTATAGTTAGTTTGATGAAGTATTATATTACATATGAAACTCGATCAACCAAATACATTGAAAAATCTGAATAAAACGTTGATGGTATTATTCAAAATTATGCTAAATTTGACAAATAAATAATTTTAGTGATCAATAATAGAAATTGATCTAAACGACTGTTTTATGCATAATATATTTGTATATATTATACATAAGGATATATATTTGTATATTTTTGAATTTGATGTTGATTGTCTGAATATTGGCCAACATCCTATGATATTGGTTGTATGAAGGCTAACTTGTGTCATTGACTTAGAATTTGTGAAAAAAATATGTGTAGTTATAATTTGAAATCAAATAAAAATTGTATTTGTTAAGTAGAATTTGAATAGAAATTAAGAAAAATAAGGAAAAACAGAATTCGAATAGTTGAATTGAATTAGGAGTAAGAAGAGAAATATTGGAACTTAAAAAGATGAGTGAAGAAAAAAATGGAATAAAGCTGAAAGTTAAATAGAATTAGCAATTTGAAAAAGAGCAAGATTTGAAGAAACTAAGAAAAAGAAAAATTAGGAAGAATATAGAATAGGATACATAGATAGATTGAAAATGATATTAAAAATTAGAATGTAAATAAATAAAAATGTTGTAGATGCTAAATGCTCAAAGTAAGCGAGGCCAAATAAAATTTAAAATAAAAGGTTAAGTTAGCTAGCCTTCTATAGCTCCTAGCTTTCATTCAGTGGAATAAACTGTCAAAAATTGGTATCTTTAATTAATGGAAACACTTGTGCTCCAAGGTATGAACTTGGAACGAATACAAATTATACTTGTATTCGTTCCAATCCAAACTATATAAGTTTTGGCATTGCAACAAACCACACAAATAAACATGTATAATATTTAGTAAGTTACAAAACTGTGAACTGACTGTTACGAATTTAGGATATAAAACTCATATTTTAGTTTGTTTCTCAGTTTTCTATCCCAAACTTAGATCTTAGGTTTTTTATTCAAAAATTTTCAATGATAAATTTATCAAGTATTTTAATTTTTTCAATCCTGATTAATGCGCTAACTTTAGATAAAACTTTCCAAAAAACTTTAGTATGTTTTTAAAGGACGGTCGCTTAATGTCAGTCGAGTTTGAACATTTTAAATGCATAATTCAATTAAAAGTGTTAGTTTTTGGAAACTTGGGGCTACTGTGGTATCTATTATTACTGTGGTCCTGAAAATGTTATTCACGCTCACAGTTCCAAAATTTAAATGAACAAAATTAATAAAAATTAAGCACAATAACCAAAAAAGGTCATAATGTCACCAAAGCTCAGGGTTGAACTTAAAATCTTATAATTTCCAAACAATGAGATATAATTCTTTCATTCTAAATTTCTTTTGGAACAGTTTAATGTCAATACAATCATACCGTTTTAACTTGACTTTAAGGTTTGGGACACTCAGTATATATAAGGAATTATATAAAAATTAACCCAATTCTTCAATAATTTTATAACCGAGAGTTTTCGACCAAGGAGTAGTTACTAACTAAACTTTTCAGGATGGTCATGGATGCGCGAGTTAAAAGATCTGATGACTAGGCAATAGTATAAGATGATAATAAAAGCGACTTGTAATGATTTGCACAATCTGTAAAAATACTGATCCTTGCATATATAGTAAGTTGAAAAATTAATCTGATAACTAAATTTTGATGTGATATGTAGAGACAATGGAGTAGCCCACTGGGGTAATCTCCGTCATGTCATATATATAGAAATCCAGTACTGTTACTGGAGTTCTAATAATCAACACAATAGCTTATAGAATTTTTTTTCTGTATATATAAGGATTGCTATTTGAAAAAAGTATGTAGAGACAGTGATAGTGATAAGCACTAGAAAAATAACTGTAATAACATATTTTTGATTAATTCTATAAACAAATTGAAATAGGCAATATTTGCTAGTAATATCTACAAATTCGGACATGAAGATAAAAGCATTTCTCTGCCGTAAGTAGCTTTGAATTCAAACGCACGGAATAATAAGAATGCAACATAATTCCACGTCTCTGTTATGTCTGGGATTTGAAAATGCCTCCATACAATCCCTATTACATAAATCCTATCCCCGGAGGATGCGTTCGCCAACACATGTGTGCAGTGTGAATTCAGTGAGTTATTCGCAGCGCGCGTTGCATCACACAGTGCTCTGCGGTCGCTCTCGAGCATGAGAGAATTTAGGTAGTGTGTTATCCTCTGGCATGCTTAAATTTGCCTTTTACACAGTTACACCACTTTTCACATTTAATCATACTATTCTAATTATTCGGCATATTTTACTGCGGAAATTAGAGATATGCTTGCATCGCAAGAGCGGTATGCGCAACGAAATGACCTATTTTAAATCAAACGTTTGTTAAAGCGAGATGTTTCTCTTGATGTTATATATTTATCCAAGTATGCACTGATATTCAACAAATATTCTAATAATCCACAATTTTTAGGATGCATTGCAAATAGTGCAATTCTATTTAATTTAATTTTTGCATTTTAAAATCCAACACGTATTGCTCTCAGCAAGACTTCAAGCTTCTTAGCACTAATTGTTAAATTCAACTTGGAAAAATAAAATTAACATTTGTTAATCATTCAGTAATTGCATTAAATTTTGTAGAATCATATATATATATATATGCAAACTCTTTTAAGATGAAAGATATGCAATCACACAATTATTAGTAATACCCAAATCGACCTAAAGTTTATTGCTTTTGTATGAAAATGTGTACTATTTTTCTAAACAATTAATAACACTTTAATAACGTTTATTATACTTTTGATTTTTATTTTGTGACTCAAAATTTTTTCAATAATAAAATTATCAAGTATTTTACCGTTTTACAATTTTGATTAAATACGCCAACTATTTATAAAATATAAAAACACACTTTAGTACATTTTTTTAAAAAGATGGTTTTTCAAAGTCGACTTATTTTCAAAATTTTAAATATATAATACACCAAGAAGTCTTAATGTTCGAAAACTTGGGTTATTTAGGTTTGGTTATTAATTTTTCCCGTGGTTCTAGGAATGTTATTTACGGCTACGATTATTTGAGTGTAAATGAAAAATACATTCACATTTGAGTTCCATTTAAAAGTAAATAATTTCCACAATACGTGAGATGTTTATACAGGACAGTTATTAAGGTCAATACTAAAATCCTGTTTCGTCTTGACGTTAATGTCTGCAACACCATGTATATATAATATATATATATATATATATATATATATATATATATATATACAATATATATATATATATATATGCCATATTTTGTGTTGTTGAAATATTTCACTTGTGACACTAACATTCAGAATAGCCACGTGCTTTATTCTCCATAAAACCAAGACTATAAAATATTTTATTTTACGATCATAATATATCACTCAACGTACAGGTATTTAATTTCCGCTTAACGCTTTAAATCTACATACAATTTTGTTATTCCACGCACTATATTTTATCGCCCACTCGGGGTGCAGAATAGTTCCTACATAGTCATGAATTACAAAACCGTATTATTCCTCATAAAATAAAATTCTTGTAATTTTATAATAGATTAAAATAAATCCGAGTAAGGTAGAGTTCTTCTAGCTACCAGCGATTATGAATATATTTCAAGTCGAGAATATTAACAAGTATAATTTGTATTCATATTCACTCTTGAAAATATATATTTTACTTACCTTGAAGAACAATCCTAATTTGCATATTAATTAACTACTACTACAGTACATTCTGAAAATTGCCTTAATAAAAGATGATATAAAATATCCAGACTCAGTAATTTTTAGAGCGCGAGTTTTGAAATAATAGAATTAAATATAAGGAGTCAAAGTTTTATTTTTATTATAATAGAATTATGATAATGGCAGATTTTGGACTTGTTTTCATTTATGGTAAATAATAAAAAATTATATTATAATATAAAATATAAATATTGTAGTTTGAATTATTATGTTTTAAAGCAAAATTGCTATTGTAAAATAATTTTTAAAAATCAAATATATTTCAGTCTTATTATATTTATACAGAATTTTTCATATAAACTTTTGATTAAAATTCGCTGTAGTAAAATTTTATAAGGCAGGTAATTACTATTTCTTGAATGAAGATTTAAATTAATAAATAACGTTTTACATATATTTTTTATATTATTTTTATAATTATTTCGGTAACTATCTGTTTGTGTATTCGGCTGTAGACAAATTTTATGCGCAGAGTTTTTATTTTGCTTTTAGTTCCCGCATATTTTAACGGATGTTGCATTTTGTTCCGACCGGATAATAGCTCATTCATTTATAAACGAGTAAATTTTACAACTGACGTAATTGCAAATACATTCTTGTATTTGAGTTATGATATTATTTTTTATATAAATGAAAAGCTTTTTAAATGTGGAAAATTTCCAATGTAGAAATGAGATCTGTTAAATGATTTTTGACAGCGTAAGCAACAATTTTATAAAATTATTAAATATAGAATAATTTGTTATAAATCTTATACTTATAAAAAAAATGAAAACGATTATGAACTTTGGAAATAAGATTCCTAAGATCCACAAGACAATATGGAATTGTGGTTTCGAATATCATAGCAAAACAGAATCTTTTATAAGTACGGTCCTATCACACTAGCTAGGTTTAAAAATTTGACTTTAGGACTACATTAATATGGGGGTTTACATTCCAAATATTATTATTATCAAAATGATGTTCAATTTCCAAGTATGCGTATGTTTTCTGAACTTAGGAAACCGGATCGTGAGGATCGTATAAATCATAATAGTTGGCATAAGCCTTTTGCAAGTTTGCTAAACAGTTTATAAAGCGCAGTCACATTGTACAGCCGATTGGAGGTATTACAATGGTATAGTTCCGAGAACTACTCAAACTTTACATAATATAGAATTTTCTGATAGCTAAGCATTACGAATGGAACTGAGTTCGTGATAAATTATTGGTTTATGGAAATTAGGATAAAAATGCGTTTGACACACAGTTCTTTTAGATTATTTTATGCGACAGAAATAAATCAAGTTATAAGAAATTAATTAGACTTTATTGTGGCTGAAATTAATAAATATTTATTGTTATGACTATTTATAATATTATAAACGATAATGATATATTAATTATTGAAATGTATAATTAAATGTTATTAAGTGCTATAGATTTTACTCACGTAATGTGATAATACTGTGACTTACATAAAATATAATTAATATAAAAATGACAATATCCTTCAACTATTTTCAAAAATTTCATGCGAACAAAATCGCACGTGCAGTTAGTTATACATAGTCTTATGATATTTACATAATATTTATTTAAGAAAACATTGACAGATGATTAACGTACCCTTGTTATTGCTTACAAGATACCGCCAAATCAGTTTCCAAAGTATTGTCTCAAAAATATAGATTGAAATAAAAATCCATTACAGCATTAGAGGTCAACTGTATCTGCTATACATTGATATATCGATATTTTGATACAACTTCAAATGTTTCGGTCACCAACCGAAGTTCTTATCTATGCATTATGCAGCATTGTTGGTCTATGTTTGTTGATGTTGAAGCAATGATCGAATTGATTTGTTCGTTCCTGCGTTTGGTAGGGACAACAACAAAGGCGTGTCAACCCGGGCGCCAAATGCACCAGGACAGTTTTATATTAGTGGGATTAGCGCTTGTGCTTGACTCCCGTACTCATACAATCTCTTACAATCTCGTTCGAATCTCGCACAATCTCGTTCAAATCTAGTACAATCTCGATCAATTTCATACAATCTCGTACAATCTCGTTCGCATCTCGATGATTCTCGTTCGTATCTCGATGAATCTCGTTCGTATCTCGATGAATCTCGTTCGTATCTCGATGAATCTCATTCGAATCTCGATGAAACACGCTGAATCTCAATGAATCTCGTTCGTATCTCGATGAAACTCGTTCGAATCTCGAAGAATCTCGATGAATCTTGTACAGTCTCGTTCGAATTTCAATGAATTTCGTTCGAATCTCGATGAATCTCGGGCAATCTAGATCATAACCGTGTGTGATGAGTGAGTATTGCATTTTGACTGTAGTTATGATTATATAACATTCAGATATTATATATTGATGTAATAACATTCAGATATTTTTGATTTTAAAATAATTATTTCTTCAACGAGCTCGAAAGTAAGTGATATCTGTGATAAAATGAAGTGATGGATAAAATAAATATTTGACGTTTAACTAATACCAATCTATATACGTCGATAAGTTATTGCGTTTAATAACAAATCAATGAATTTCTATCAATTCCATTCCCATAATCTGGAAAAAAATTCAATAGATCATATCGTCAATCACGTAACTCGTTCAGTAGCAACTTTTCTGCTGCGTCACCGTTCTCTATTGATAATTTCGCCTAGTTGCCCCTTATCGCCCCATATCGGGGGTACTTCGCCGGTGCTCGATCCTTGTTAAATTCAGTTTATGTCATGCTGTTCAAAAGATGGATGAGCGGCGAAATGTGACATTGACAGGGGAACCACTTTATAGATTTAATCACTGTTAATTACCAAAGATCATACTTGGTTTGTAAATTTTAACGATCTTCATTACGTTGATTTTGACTGAAGAGCTTCCTAGAGAGGTACAGTACACATTTGCGGATTATAGATGGTGAATAAAATAATTGTACGATTTGGATTTCACGTTTTAAGAACAATATATACTATAAAATGATATGGATATTTGATAGATGAAGTAGGTTTATTAATTTGTAATCATAAAACATGTTGTTAATATTATTATTATTTATACCCATATCATGAGTATGCAATCTAAAAATTAGATACAACTGCCTAATTAATTTTAAAAGTGATCTTCATTGTTTAATATATAATTTATGCTATTTTTGAATAAAATTGTGTATAACAAAAAAGCAAAATAATTTGCTAATAAAAACTATTTCAGCCGAAAACAAGAACATTTAAGAAAAAGACATACTATGGCAACACGAGTTTGACAAGGGATTACGGGAGTTGGCTTTCGAGAGTTGGATAATAAAAACTTTAGTTAGTTATGACATTTCAATTTTTATTAACGTAATACAGTTTTGTACATTTGTTAATAGTTTATTTTTAATAAATAAATATCTGCTTTGGTGACCCAGACATGATAATACTAGATTCAGATAAATTTTATAAAAACTATATAAATATTTATATATATATATATATACTCGTATATATATATATATATATATATATATATATATATATATTTCTGTTGCGTAATAATCTGTTTTAATTGAAACAAATTCTATTAATATCAATACTCTTTCTGGTAAGTATATTTATAGAATATAAAGAATAAAATCACCAATTCATTTTTTTTCTACATTAGCTGACGTTGTAAATGAAATCTGAAATGAAAAGTATCATAAGTAGAGTAAGAATATAATATTATAAACGACTTGGGTCAAATCAATGACAATAACAGAAACAAAATTGTGACAAAATTTCATGTTGAAAATTGATACTTTTTAATGAGTTTTTTGAATTGTTTTAAATGATGTATATGTGAGATTTGCATGCTCAAAACTATAATCCCCTTTTGAAATATTCTTTATAAACTCAAAAACAGAATTTACTGATAAAAATTATATTAAAACAATTATAACCAATTAGGCAAAAAACAACAAGTACTCTAAGTCCTTTATAATAGTATACCTTAAAACCTTTATATTCGAGCAATATATCATTTAAGGATTCCTGTACTAAATATTTCACATTTTTTGTCGCAAAAAGCTCTTATTGTATTAAATGTTACAATTCGCATTCAAGCAACGAGTTTCCGTAGGGCAGCCGCAAATTATTATGCGAACACCCCCGAAGGCAGGCGCGGAAGCAAAAAAAGTAATTATTATAAATCGTCGCGGAATATATTTCTGCAAGAAGTGGGCACTGCGGAGACTCATTAAGTCCGCGAGTAATTAAATGTCAGAAAAAATATGAGCGATCCCCACGCTGATGCGAAGTTCGAGCAATCGCTGTCAGGGGGATGTAGGGGTGGACATTGGAAATTCGATGATACCGAAATTGAATACTGAAACAAAATCAAATGATTCAATTATATTGATACCCTGATGATTACAAAATTATTGTTACTATTTTCAATATAATGGTAACATCACATGTCTTTAATTCATTAGTGATATCATCTTGAAGATGTTCAATTTCTTTTTCTGTTCGGTTATGTATCTGAGGCTTAAAAATATCTTTTATTGAAACGATTATCTGGGAAAAAATGAAAATATTGTAATGAGTTCGATTATTTTTAATTTTTGATTTCTCGTGAAGTTTTTTTAAGAATTTGTGTAATTTGCTATGATAAAGAGTGATAAATTATTATTAAAAATTGTTATTCTAATTTTTTTATTATTTTATTGTGAAATTATTCTATGACTCTTGTATGAAAATTTGATAGATGTTGTTAATACTAATGAATTTAATTATTTGATGAATCTAAATCTTAAATAATTTAACATTAGTAATTAATTACTTATTTTTTCCTCATTGTGAAGAGTTAATTATCTTATGGAGTGATTTTTCAAATTTAAGATCTGAAATTTCTGTGGTTATATACACGCATTAATTAAATTTAATTCATAATTTATTTGAGAAAGTATATGCCTGAAATTTAAGCCGTACATTAAATCTGCATTGCTGATTATACATAATAAAAATATAAGACGTTTAAGATCATTGCAGTGATGATGTTTTCCAATACAAAATTTTACAAATTTGTATTTTAGCACTGTTAATTATCTGAATATGATAGGAATTAATATATTATACATTCATTACAGTATTATTATCTAAGAACCAACTTTTTTACTTCAAAATATTTCTAACTTAAATCTCTTCAAGAAGCAAAAGGTAAAACCCTGCTGGGTTTATTATATTTTACTTTTGAAAAATAATATTATTTATAGAACAAATATTTTTAATTAATATCCAAATCAATATTATTCATTTTTTTCAAATGTCATTACTGTTTTCGATATTTTGGTAACACCACATGTCCTCAATTCTTATGTGCAGTACTCTTGAAGATTTTCAATTTCGTTTTTTTCTTTTGTTGGCTTGTGTTTCTTAGGTTTAAAAATATCTTTTATTTGAAGACTCGATTGTGAACAAAATGTAAAGACCGAATCATGAGTATTAAATGTTTTTAATTTTAGGCTCTATATTTACATAGAATTTCTTCCGAGAAATTTAATTTGTCTCGAAACACGTACGATCAGAAACAGAACAAATTCATGAAGATTATTATAAAATAATAAATACAAATATGCATAAACGATAGGCTACATTCAATATTAATTATTTTGTTAATAACATATAAATACCTCTATAAAACATAAACCTAAGTTTCGTTATTATGCCTAGTCATATGTAGGAACATGATAACAAAGGCAGGCCATACATTATTCAACAATCTATCAACATAATTGCACTTTGAAATATCTGTTTCAGCAAATGCAGATTATAAGTGATGCTGCCCAACATTTTTACCCACCACTAATTAATTTAAATTAATTACTCCATCTAAAATTTACATGTAAATAATTTCATTACGTCAAGTGAGTTTTACCATAAAATGTAGTAGTCAGATTACTAACCTAGTTCATTTTCCGCAAACTATTTTATTCCACTTCATATAAATCCGTTCTCTCCCTCGACAGGATATTTAATATAAGGTTATTCGCATGAAATTTTCAATTATATCAGCGTGACGTTTATTAACCCATTCATATTACTGTACCCGGTAGTTACGAGTCAAAATATAACTATTGCTTTTTTGTTCGAGCTCGTTTGAATTTAACGCGGCCTGATGCGAAAACGATTTTAAACTCGAGCTGCGGCATATGGCCTAATGTTTCGAATACACGTTTTTGTCATTACATTGCGGCTGCAGATATTGACACAGTCATTGAAAAAATACTGTTTTTGTGTTTCTGATTCGAGTGTTCTGTAAAATACTGTTTTGGTTATCTGTGGATGTCAGACTATCTTGACGATTTTTCTTATTCGAGAAAGATCAATTACACAGCACACACGCACACACACACACACACATATATATATATATATATATATATATATATATATAATATTATTCTCGAATTATGTTATAATTATTATATTATTATCTCTATTATTTATTACTCAACTTTATTCCATTTGATTATCAATTTTTTATTTTTAAAAAGATCTTTAACACATAACATATTTTTATGTGTAAAATTAGAACTAAAATCAGTCTGCTTGTCTAAATTTAAATATTCAATCAGAAATTTATATATTCAATAACCTAAAATGTGTTAGTTATGAAATTGGAATTTATCGGGATTATTAATTTAGATTCTAAATTTTAGAGTTTTGCAATATTAACCCTTTCCACTCGCGAATTCCGAGATTTATATGAATTTAGCCGCCGGTGTGGCGGCATCCGAGTGGAAAGGGTTAAAATATAAATATCTTATTATTTGAATTTTGAACACAATTGTAAAGAGTACGAAAAAATAGTATATAAGTTAATTTTAATTTTCATCATTCATTTAATTACTTACTTTTTATGTTTTATTTGTTAACAATTTTTTATTCAACTTTTACAAAATTAATTAAAAAATATATGGAGTGTGAAGAAAATAAATGTTCAAACTAACTTATTATTAATGGTTTCTTCAAGTACCGGCATCTAAACAGTGTATATGCATCCATTATTCATCATCTTACTGGAAAATTGCAGCAAAATATTATTCTAAAATTACCGAGCTCATACACGAAAGTATTTTACAATCGCTTTAGTGGTTTTAATTAGAACACGCTCCATTTTACTGGTAATCGCATTAGTTGATGCAATTACATAGATAAACCTAAAAAAATATTTGTTTCATCTCGCGGTTATAGTTTCTGTGAAATAATTGCGTTTATTGAAAATTCCGAATTATCTGCAAAAATATTTTCTGCATAATTCGCATTTTTCAATTTGATAACATCATAAATTATTGCCTATTTAATGATTTTATAATATTGCTTATTTTCTTTCATTAATTATGATTACAATGTTATTTTATTAATATGAAAATTATTATTATTTAGAACCTTTATATATAACTTCACTAAAAGGCTCAGAACTGTTACATTAATTTTTTTCACATTTGCATATGCAGATGCGTAATAGAAAAACTAATTTATTCAGAGTACCTTTAATTTATATAAAAAAGATATGCATATGTTATCTAAATTTAAAAATATTAGATTATTCTGAAACTAACATCTTATAAGACTATTTGATTTTAATTGTGAGTAGTTCTGATTGTTGTTGAATTATTATAATAAAAGAAATTCAAATCTTAAAGTAAAGTAAAAATCTAAATACAATATTTTGTTAGCTACTCATAACCATGGCTCGCTATTATGGCTATTGATCAATAGATAATCTATACCATTTCTTATATATTCATAAGAAATATTCAATTTTTCTTAATTGGATTTGAAATTTGAAAATTATTACATTTATATTTTGGTAATATGCAGTAAACAAGTCAAGACAAATGAAATTGATTATTCCTGAATTGATCAGCTCTGTACATTATTAAAAAAATCGATAAAATCTTTGGCACGACAGAATACTTACTCGCAAAGGCGTGTTTACTCTTGAAGATGAAAACTATGGTTATTTTCTTTAAATTTTATAATAAATAGTCATATATCCTAATATTTCATTATTGTTTGTACCTCTCAATATTCATAAATTCTTATAAATTTAGGTGCGTTTGAACAATAATTCGATTGGGGTTTTGCCGCCATTTGATAATGTCAGAGTAAAGCCATCGCATCTAATATTGAGGATGTTTACTAGTTCGAAAATACTTTATGGAACTTATCAGAAGGATATAAATTTAAGTTGTCTGTTTGGTTATATTTAATTTTTGAGAACTAACAAAGGCCTATAAAATAAAGTTTTTTTTTTGCATTAAAATATAGAAAATTATTTGACTGGCAATAATTTCAGCGGATATGCGCTCATACTGCAATGTTAGAATTTCATAATTCTACTTTGCATTTCAAAGCAAATTATCGTATGTCCAAATATCCCATTATTGTCCGTATATCAGCACCATGGAACATAGATAACGTACATTGAGCAATAATTCGATTTGGGTGTTTCCAGTGTGTCGTCGTCACATTGGAGCATGACGACCAGATGTGCTCCAGGCGCTGGATCACTATTCTGGTCGAATGTAGATTACTGGTACCTTGTTTGCGTGATTTCGAATTCAAGACTGCGCTGTCACATCTCAATTTCAGCGCGGCTGTGGCCAAACTATGGCCGTGTACGTACACTGAGAATTGCCAGTTGATGCGACAGAGTTCATATAGGACGTGACGTAGTGGCATATTAGTTAGAAAATGAAGTATTTCCAACGTAGATGAGGCGCATTTGCATGTGTGTCTTTTGTATGTTGTCTGCTTGAATATGGAACACAAAAGGTATTATCTTGTGGTGCATCCGGCATATCAAACTATCAATACTAGCGTACATGATTCATACGAGGTAAATAGTAGTGTATCAAAGAATTTTCAGTATTAACTTATTTTTATTATTCGTTTTTCATAATGTTTAAGTTTACTATTAGGTGTATGCTAATTACAATATTTCTTTAAAACCTCAAAAGGTCGATCTAACATAAAGCTTAAATAAATTAAATGACGTAAATTTATTATGTTGGAAAAAAAAATCAACGTTGCGAATAATTGTAGTTTATCATAGATTTTAAGCTTACAATTTGGTGTTTTATTTACTCAAGAGATTTCATCAAACATCCGTACATGTTGGAAATAAGTTGTCGGGCTCATGTTGTATAAATTCTATTTATATTAGGTATTTTAGGTATTTTTCCTTCATTTTTGTATCGTAAATCGAATATTTCATTCTAAGTCATTATATTAAATTATATGCTAAAACGAGTAATTTTATGATTAAAAACTTATGTTCTTTTATGAGCAACCTTGGTGAATAGTTTACATAATTTATAAACATAACTTCATCAATTGTCTGAAAATAAGTGACAGTTTAAATTCCTTTATAAATTATTTTGGCCTTATTATCTTACTTAGTAAGCAAATCGTAAATTGTTAAGACCCTTATCTCGGCGCTACTTTTTGTATGCTTGTCTACGTTCTACGTTTGTACTTATTTTTGTACTTTTATAAAAATAATTCAAAGAATGCGCATTAATATCGCTAAGTGATAATTTACTAAAAAAATTTTCTACACGTAATAGGGGTACGACTGTGCCAGGTAATACTTTTCAGATAAACTTCTGATATTGTGATACGGTCCAAAGCGAGAAAGATTAAGTATGTTTGTAGGAACAAGTTTCCATTATTACATTGTTTTATTATTACATTGCTAATGTAGGACACATTAGCATGATCTGTAGACAGAATTGCTTTTAGAAAATCAAAAGTTTGTTTGAAATTTCTTTTAATAATAACTGTTACTTGTGTACACATAGGTTACTTTGTTGGTTATTCTGCTGTTAATTAACATTAGTAGTTAATTACCATTTCAACCGTCCTCCGGGTGTGGGCGGGTGTGACACTCACCTTTCTTGTATGATTTAATTTTATGACTAATCCATCGTATTTAAGGATAGTATTTCAGTATTTTTTTAAAGGCAAATGTTCAAATTCTCATATATTTCCTTTTTTCCCAGCTAACTGGTGAATTAGCAAAATTATTGTTGATAAAAAAGGTGCACAACCGTACCCAGTTATTTCTATATAAATTCTCAAAATAAAATTTAAGAATATTGCAGGGATGCGAATTCTCGTATATTATATTATTATTATGCAAAAGATAAAAAGCACGAGTTTAAATTCTGCGGTTTCAATCCTTGCGGATTCTTTGTACCTAATATCTCAGTTCTAGATAAGTACAAAATTTAATTATTCAAAATAGTTAAAACCGGCTCAATGCTTATGATAATAATATAGTTGTCCCTGCGGTGTGTATTCAATTTATTCGCGACATCCATAATTCGCATTCAGACGCGAGGAAATTAATATTCGTTCCACAACTGCAAATAAACAAGGCATGTAATCAGAACACAAGAGCCCACCGGAGCGGCGCATTCATCCCGTTGAAAAGCGAAGAGCCCGCCGTCATCTAGGCCACCTAATACAATAGAGTAGAAACGAGAAAACGTTAAAAGAAGGACTGAAAAAATAAAATAATATAAAACAAAACTCGACGTGGAGAAACGGGCGTCCGCAGGCGGATATTTAATGAAATATCATCATTATAATTTTAAATTCGACGCGGATTTTAATTTGCATACAGAATACTCTTTAGTGCTATTGCGGTAGTTTCGATAGGCAGTTTATGCGCCGATCTATAGCTTTACTCTGTTGACATATTCTGAATAATTTACATGTCATTATAAATTTTATGTGACGGATATAAAGTTTAATGTATTTCACGTGGGAATTAATTTTTTGTGCGTTCTTTCAAAATTACTCATTTCGGTTTTTGTGTGTTGGTTTTAACAAGTTGGGGATTATATGGGTCACTCAAACCATCAAATATATTTCAAAGCGACCTTTTCAATAATTGGTGTATATTTGTCGTATAATGAAAATTCAAATTATATTACACAATATATCAAATTATTCTGAATTATTAGTTTGCTTCATTTATAAATTT
Organism: Ctenocephalides felis; assembly: GCF_003426905.1. Lineage (NCBI taxonomy): Eukaryota > Metazoa > Arthropoda > Insecta > Siphonaptera > Pulicidae > Ctenocephalides > Ctenocephalides felis. The sequence goes on along the minus strand of NW_020536999.1, from coordinate 35,616,911 downwards.
ATGCATTTACATATTTAAAACCTATGGCTACAACTGAATATCTATGACATAATTATAATTATATTTATAACGTTAAATCATTATATTCGAAACTAATTGATAAATCAAAACTGAATTATAGAAGAATGAAATTAAGAAGAATTTATGCTAATAGATAACAAAAATGTAATCATTCTATTATACTAAACTCGTATTGCATTGAATTCTTACATTACTCACCTATTCCTATATAATATACTTATACTTATGAATTTTGTTATTAACTAAAACCAAGAATTTTATTTGAACAAGCTTGGTTCAAGAACTACATTTGCACCAGGTGTGATGGCTTTATATGCAAGACAAATACAAAAACTAGTTGTTCATGGTATTGTGCTCCAAAGAAACTTGCTGTAACGTCCCGTAACAAAAAGCAAAATAGTTAGAAGAGCTTTCAGATTTTTTGAAAACTTTGAAAAAATTAGACTTTTGAGAGTTTTAAAGTTTTTTTGAAATATTTAAATAGGTGTTCTCGAAATTGTCGACAAAAATTCGTTTCCACACACACACGTAGATATATAAATTTATTCTAAAGTATGCAAAAATATTCAGAAAATCGAAAATTAAAAAAAAATCATTTTTGATTTTTTTGCGATTACTATAACTTTCCCCAAGGGAAGTTAATAACAAAAAATATTTAATGACATAAATTGAAACAAATCCTAATTTTAATTTTGTTTTTTATACTCATTATTTAAATTAAATGAACGCCCTTATTTTTTTTTTAATTTTTGTCATCGCAAAATTTCCAGTTACCCTACTTATAAATCTTGAATATTATTACATGATGATTATTACTTGATATCGTTGAGTGTGATTCTGATAGCAACAGCAACTTAACTTTACTAGGATATGAAAAATTGCAATTTGGTACTGATTATTTTGATTAATTTGTAAAAATAATAAAGGTTGTTCTACAGTTTCAATATCTTCGAATTTGCCTACCGTAAACATCGCTGCCTTCAGACAATAATGTATACGTTTCTGATATCATATTTGCACTATAATCGATATTTTAATCGGATGATCGTCAGTCATATATCGTCTCTATATAGTTGAATCAATTGCCTCTAGTTTCGTTGTTTGTAATGTGTTTACCGCGTAACATGATTAGAACGACGCTCAGTGCACCGAACAGATTTCAAGCCGCATAATGGTTCATATGTGCATCTCTAAAATAATTATGTACATGCTATATAATAGTTAATTTGTGGATCGTGTACAGAGTAAGAGCACAATGAAGTAACGTCACAAACATACTATAAAGGAGAGAATTGGATACCGAAACTATCGTATGTCTCGAACACAATGGGCATTTGTAACCAGAATATTGCAATCATATTTCTGGCAGTAATCAATGGAGTAATTCGAGCAATCGAATCTACTCCAATAAACACATACACAACAGATTCAATGCATGCAATGCATCGAAATGAAATGAAATATTTATTTTAGATTATACGTTTTGAGGCAAGATGTGTCTCATTTTCCTGAAAAAAAATGAAATATTTAAGACGCAAATATACAGAGTTATTAAATATAGCAAGAACAGAAGTCAAATTTTACATACCATACCAACAGACAAACTAGGAGTAAAAAATGAACAGATGCAATCAACTAATTAAGAAATTGAAGTAATGATTGCAAGAATATTAAGTAAATAAAAAAATATTGCAGAACTGTGAAACTGCTTGATATAATTTAAAAAAAGGTTATGTTTGCAAGGATGAGCATGTGGAGACAAATAAAAACTGAGCTGAAGAAAGTCCTAAAATGTGTACTAGTTGAGGATAGATTCAGAGAAAATGAATAAAACAGATTTACAAACATTAATTAAATTTTGATCACTTTCAGAATGTAAACAAGATTGACACAAGTGGAATTTAAAAAAATAAAGCACATCAGCAAATCTTCTAAATTTTTTTTAGTTTATAAAATGATAGGACGATTAGTGCCTGTTGCTACTATAATACATATCAATATGTTTTAACTTCGACAAAGAAAACAGAATTTTAAGTAAAAAAGTTTTTTTAAATAAATGAATGGATTATGTACCAGATAAAAGTAAAGAAAGGTATATAAAAGTTCCATTTCTTTAAAAAAAAGAAACAGAACTTCTCTATTAAATATATATATATATATATATATATATATGTGTGTCGTGTGTGTATGTGTGTGTGTATACATGCACAATTAAATTGAAAATTTTACAATTGAGAAATTAATTTATTTTTTATATGTTTCTACCAAGAATTTCTATAATACTCAAAATACAAATCTAGATTAACAACATTTTATGTATAGTATTATACTTGTATATTACTTTGATCTTACAAATTACTCCAACATTATTTCATTCTATTGTAGCACATTACATCAATTATAATTCACCCCAAGATGCGATATCATAATTTCCAAATTCATAATGACTGTTTTATAAAATTAGCGTAACAAAAAAAGCGAAACGGCTACTACCAACAATATATACGATGAAAAACATGCAATGCAATCATTATGGTATGTCGTGAATATTTCAGCAAGTTATTTCAACAGGAAAAAGATTTTGATAGGAGATTACCCATGTCATTTGTATTGTTACATAAATCTATTTGCAACTTTTATCTATTATGCCACGGCTAATCGATACTAATTAATTTGAGGCGAACTTCACTTAAATTGGTAAATGTATTACACCTAAAAGTAAAATATAAAGATTGAAGATTCTAGATCTATCAAATATTTGTTTTTTCCAGTTATGAAGGTGGAGTATAAACACTTTACATTTACTTTCGTTATTCATTTTAATATATTTTAGAATTTGTAGTGTAAGTCTAAAAATAATAAATTATTTTGCTACGTTATAATTTACTGCAAATACCTATAAATTAATGCAATCCATCAAGTATTACTTAATTTATTTTAAGCTGTGATCAATAAGTAAGAAAGCATTTAAACTTTATAATTTTTGTACAGCTCTCAGGGTAGATCTAATTTCTATCTGTAATCATGACACACTGTAGGTCCATTTTAAGTGGTTCAAAAATATCAATGTTGATATTTGAATTTAGAGAATTTATTGTCAGGAAATGTGAAATATAGCGTGAGTAAGACTATATAATTTTATTACAAATAAAAGGCAAAATAAACATAAATACGAGATTGATTTCATTCCAAAGTGTGCTCGGTTATATCGATCTTCAGTTCAGCAAAAACTTTATTCAAAATCATCATTAACGGAACCACTGCAGCATTTTGCTCTCCGTTTTCCTCTCAACCAGTGCTCTATCATTGTCTGAGGTTTTTGTTCACTATTTTCATTAAACGCTTCACGACAAAACGATTTTCCTTGCTCTATTTATAAACGATGAACAAAAGCTTATATAATTTTACGATTATATCAAACTATCTGAACTATCTGAAATATGCTGAGATAATGAGATAGTGATATCTATTAATAAAGAGGATGGAATAGTTTTATAATGTTAGAAATTTTAATACAACCTATGTTTTTCAACGTTAAAATAATACATAATTATTTTGTATTGTCAAAATAATGATTATTTTTGTTTCAATTAAATTCATATTGATGTTAATTAATATCCTTTAATTCTTTTAAACCGTTGTTTACATCTTCGAATTGAATCGATTCAAGTTAGAAATTTAAATTTCTAACAAATATAAAATTAGAAACTCGGATTTTCTGGCGAAAATATAAAGTTCTCCTTTTAAAAGTTAATAATAATTAGAATTTATAATTTACGTCACCAACTTCTTAATTTTTTTCATTACAGATGAACTAAAAATTCTGAATGTTATAATTAATTTATTTCATTCAAGTGTAAACGACATCGTGGTTGTTAATGACATTAAATCCAAGCTTCATCAGCAAACTAAAATAACAATATTCGGCAACTGTGTTCTAAACTAATAATACCCTGGATGAAAGTCACTTTATTACTGAGAAATCGGTGGAAATCCACTCTAAATCGTGCTCGGAAATAATATAACGAATCCTTATCTGTCGTTAAACCGACTAGTCGAACTAACTGTGGACTGGTTTATACAAGCTTAGATTAAATCTGCGTATTTTATTATATTCTGGTACAATTTTGCAGTATGTGCCAAGTGTTATATAAGTTTAGATAATGTACCTGATAAATTTTTGATATTACATTTTTCCGCTTTACTGATATAATTCTGTTTTTAGGTAAGGTTTTACGTGATGGTCAAGGATGTGTTATTGGAACTGCTGTGCAATTCGGTAAGTGATTTTTGAATATTGTTTTAGAAATGTTTATGAATTTCCATTTGCCGGAATAAGTGCATGTATTGTAAAAATTTAGTATTGTTGCTTTATTATATACTACAAATAATATTGTGAATACAATAACAAGACGACCTCAAATCGTTCATCTCACATATAGTCAGATCTTTTCTTTATTTTAAGGGCAATTAGGTATATTAATTAATAGATATAAATATACGAGTTCGAGTAGGCGAACACAATTAACTTTCTTATTTTTGTAGAATAAACGGAAAACATAAGATAATAAGATTATCCGAAAACGTACTAAATCAATCCGTGAATTTTCTAAAAATATGCTTTATCTTATACATATAACAAATATTTTACTTCAATACCAAATATGAATCAAAACGCGAAAAAAGTTAACTTACCACAAACAACTTACATTAATTAAATAAATATAACATTATGCGTACCACAAATTGAAAATATTTTTATTTTTGATAATTTTAGTTATATACTCTGAAACTTAACGTAAGTACACAATATTGCTAATATTGCAATTTTCATTATTAAGCTTCAAGAGGCTTGTCCATACCTTTTATGCGTCATTTTCCAAATTTGTAGAGTTATATATTTTAGTTTTTTTTACACTTATTATTATATAACTCCAGCAGTTTTAATGTGAGTTAAACAGATCATTAACCGTTGATCCTATACGTGTTAACAAGTCGTAACCCTTCAAATGAGGTTTGGGCATTTTACAGACTGTCAAACGGGCTATTAAGAAAACGGGCCGTAATAATATTGCAAGTACCTTCACCTACGTAGAGAACAACCCGTAATCTCCAGTAACATTACACCATCTTCAGAATAATTTACAAGTTCCTAATTGTGACACTTTACATTGCCATAAATGTTTCTTGGGCACATAATGAATACTACCGCATCATAAACGTCTACGAATTGTATAGAAGGCATCCTTTGCCAAAGGTTGAGTGCTTCCTTGCGGTATGTTGCCGTTGTGGATTATTTCGTGGCTTCCATATCGGTTAATGTGGTACTTTGTTAGCGTTTATAATGATCTCTCGCCATGATATTTATTGGCATTGTTTGCTCGTAATGAAGGACCCGTGAATTATTTCCTTCAGACGCGCCTATAAATAAATTTGTCGGTTAGGAGTTAATCTCGCCGGTCGTATTTAAAACCGACAATTCCACTCCGTATTTAATAATCGTAACACTAACTTATTCGCAGTGAAGCAGGACTCTTGCAAAATGATTTAATTGAGGTATCAAACAATATACTAATTTTACTAAAAATGTGAATCGAATAAAATGCTTTATTCGAGAAAACTAGATACATTTTTCTTATATTATTATTACTTGCGTTATTTGTGTAAAATATTTAAAAGCGTACGTTTGAAATATAAAAATAATTTGTCTAATATAAAGAGTGGGCAAAATATGCATTCAAAGTGTTACTCTATAAACGTATAATTAGATAAAAGTTTAGCTGGTCAGTTTTATTAAGAAGAATATGTGATTTAGAACTATTGTTTTCGAAAAATGGTCATCACATGAAGAATATAAAAATATTTAATTAAAGCAAATATATGTACTTTTGACAAAATAGTATGTTTCCTCTTACATCTTCGAGATACTTTATAGCATGGACTATTAAATTCTAAATGGTACATAAAACACTAATTCAATTATTATAGAAGATAAGCGTTTAATTTTATGATACGATAAAAATTAATTTAGTCAAATTATGCTATTAAGATTATGGGGGATATTAAAACGAAATTACAAATTTATACTAAACACATTGCTGGTATTCAACGCAATATATGGAATAAGTATTGAATTAATAGACGCTTAAAATTGTTTATGTAGTTTTAGCTAAATTCAAACCTAAATGTTTAGCTTTATTTTTATTAAAACAAAACATACTTTTTAAATTCAATACTTGACCAATTTCCTAGCCATCTTCCTCTAGCCCCAATATTCTTATGTTAAGACAGCGCTGTTTTGCATTACGCTCTACTTTTTTTTGCATTACACTCCCGCGTTAAGCGGGGTATTACTGTATTTAGTAAATTTTGATTTCATTTAGTTCTTATTGTGTATATTGACTGTAAATAATTATTCAAATCAATATAAAAGTCTTTCGTTTTGTTATAAGTACAGTGTGTTCATTGAAAAAAGTTTTTTACTTATTTGCACTTAAGTTTTATAATTTACTCTTCTCTGTGCCACAATTAAAACGTAATTTTTCACGACGGATTAAAAATTGAAGCATCCCGAGTCATTAATTTTAATTAAAATTTGAACCATTGTCTTATAAATGTAAAAAAAAAACATGTAGCGTGTATATAGTGCACGTTTTAAAATGTATTTATCAATGTTGTAGTTGTATAATTGTTATACCAGGAATAGAATTATATAGAATATTTTAAAATATTAGTATAAATCTTATTATTCTATCTCTGTATTTGCAAAAATTCTTGACAATAATACTTCGGTACTGTCATCAGCTAGGTTGTATTATTCTCGCATTTAATTCCTGAATTTTGCTAAAGCTGTACAAATAATAATATAAAGCTTATCTTTCCATAACGAAGGTGGCAGTGTTCTCAGTTCGACATGAGTTGTTAAATGTATCGTATACAATATTGCCATCTAAGCAATACCCGGTTATGCCCACCGCCGCGTTACTATACGCTTCTCGAGATGCTAATAAGTTCCAGGTGCCAGTGTCGCGTGTCGCTATTCCGTCGTGTTTCTGCCCCGCTGAGCTCGATTTAGTCGACTGTATCAGATGTCTCAACTTTATTGTCGATCGGCACGCTTCTTCCTTCTAGATCTGTTGGAAAATGCTCCCAGCAAAATTTCTCAAACCTTCGACATCTTTAAGAAGGTAATCGCATTAGATGATTTCAGAGACTCGAGGTTCTGCCGAAACGACGATTTGTTTTTATCATGCGAAAGAAATTGACTTTTCGGATTTTTGGAAATGGAAAATGACGTATTAAATATTTAAATGCTATTATTGATATAGAAGAATATAGGAAATGTAATGACGATTAAGAGTATTTAGTTATGAAATGAAATAGATATTTAATATAAATAACATTTGTATGTTGTACTCCAAACATGATCAAATACAATAAATCCAAACCTCATTGTACACATAAAAATATAGTTGTTTGATCTCACATTTATACTTCACATAATAGCAAGACTATCCTAATGATTAAAACAAAAATACTTGCGTTGCCAGAATCAAATCTTTTAATTTCATGCAATGATTCAGTATCTAAACGTAAAAATTATAACTGATATATATATATATATATATATATATATATATATAAATTTATCTTTATCAAATTTAAAAGTTTCAGTTGGTTTTATAATACTGCTACTGCTTTATGAGAATGTAAAATATAATGCTCGGAACTCGTAATTTATGTAGTTCTTAATTTTATCATTTGAAAAAGAATTTGACTATTACAAATATTATATATAATTTATTGATGAGAAATTCTGAGACTACGTGCAACAAAACATATGCGTTTCATAAATTATTTACTATTTCTGGAAGTCATTTAATGTTGGTCTCAATACTACTGCGCTATTAGCACAGAGTTCATGTCCATAAAACTAACTTTCAATGAATCTTCCGAAAGCAAACAATGTATGTTTGCACACATTGCAATAGGTTTTGAGAGTATGTGGTGTTTAACGTTCTATGTCAAGTTTTATTACCGGATTTCAGGACAAGTTACTAAGGTATGATTATAGAAGGAATTGAATAAGTTTTAAAGAGCATGTGTAAGGTCTTTAGTAGGAGATTTGAAAGTTTTCGATAACTTTTGTAGGATTTATGAACAAAATCTATTATGACTATTCAATGTAGAGTGAATACATTGAATAGAAATAAAATATAATAAAGGATTTCATTGGTATTTTCAGTTATTTGTTTTATACCGCATTACAAATTCGTGCTGGGATTTACGGTGGAGACGCCAGGTACTTTTGCAATGTAACTAATTGGTTGTTCAAATTTCAATTATTTAGTTTGTTTTTTTTTATAAAGATATAAATGTTTTTGAAACAACATATAAATATTGATATAGCTTTTATTTTTATTTTCTTCATAATTTAGTGAGACAGATCCAGCTTATTTGATGCAAAATTTATTCCCACATATTAAGCCCATAATACGCAAGCAGTATAAATAGGTCAAAGTTTAACTTTAATTTTGTGCAATGCGTGGTATTTTGTTCAATAAAATTTAAATTAGCATAGTGTATTTCCATGGTAACATAAAAGCTTCAGTAATTACTTCTCTACACACATTCAGTATTTAATTGGATCAGAGAGAAAGTTAAAATTTCTAAATCTACATCAGTTTTATGATGAATTAAATATCGCAGTTGGTGTTTGGCCATGATTGTTTGAATTGTAATTATATTTAAATTACGGCACTCATAAATTTTCAATTTATTATTATTGTGTATTGCGTCGTAATCATATTATTTAATGTATAAATTCGCATAAATAGGCACTGAGTTAATTAGTAGATCAGCCATTAAATTACCACATATAATTTAAAAATATGCAGTTATTTACTGCAATTGCTTGAGTTTGCATATGAAGGTAATTAGAATGGAAATGCATTGCCAGATAAATCAATTTAAATGTGGGTCTAAAATAATTATGGGTAGCTGCATGAGATATCTATATAAATTAAAACGGTCATAAAATGTGTCAATTTCAAATAGGTTTTTGTTTTACGTGTTTGAGTAACAATAGTTGTAAATACAGTCAACAAGTAACTTTTGTGAGTGAATAATTTATGTAAATTTTTGATATAAAATTTTTATAAACATGTTCAATTAGTGGGTATGACATACCGATTTACAAAATTATGATTAGAAAGTTAAGTAAAATATTTATTTCTCTCTATATTAAATGTTAACTTACTTTATATTCTAGAAAATGATTATAATTATCGAATTATCGTTGACGAACTTTTATTCATTCTTTTTCAATTAGAATCTACCCAACTATTTCCAAATTATTGATCGAACTTTGATGCCGATTATCAGAAACGTTATCACGCCAATTCCACGGTTATTCTGGCACAGATATTATTAAGTGAACTTTTTTTGTACATTTTCACGTTGTACTAATGATCGTTCTTCACGCAACTTCGAATCATAACCAACCATCATAAATCATTTAATTGTAATTGGATTACTAACGGAAACTGCGTAGATTTATGTGCGAAATGGGGTGGAAATATTAATTGAAGTGTTGGTTGCGTCTTTGAAGTAATTCCAATATATTCTGATTAAATGCAGGAAATTGTTTTGTAATTAAAATCGCTGTCATTCTTAACTTTATATCACCGTTAGTAGAAATCAAAATCTATATATTATACGTTCGATATGTAAATAGTATTCTAATTGATAAACAGAAATAATTAAATTATAGACTTAAAAATACAATTACTTGGGTAAGCATTCATTCGAAAACAGTTCAAAATTTTCAAAAAAAATTATTATATAAGAAACGTCGAATTATTCATAAAAGTTATTTTTTTATAAAATTTTATAATTCCATGCCATGCACCACTACTTTATCAATAAGTTCGACAAAAATTTATCATGTCGACTCAAGAATAAATGGATTAAATGATTCACTAACAATATTTTTTTTGTCTATCTAAGACATTAATTACTACTATATAATTGACGTTTCACAGATCTGAGCATTATGCAATTTATAGATGGTAGTGTGCCTCTAGCAACAGAAATTAGCGAGCAAGTTGTGTCACTTAGCGCTGTAGTCCCGGGAGGGCAAACGCTCCGACGACGATATTACCGACGTTAACAACACGTATCACAGTTCGTGGTCTTCCGAGAACAGTATCAGAAACTATTATACATTTATATAAAAATGATTTCTAATCTTCAAGAATTGTTTTTCAGCTTTTCGAATCATATCGATATAGGTTTTCCTTCAATTAATAGCAATAATCTCGATTTCAGTTTATAATAAAGCGAGTTAATCTTGAAAGATGAAATATCATTTACTCTAAACTGATTTTATACATTTCATACATATTTGTGCATCAAAATTTATTATCTGCTTATTTTATAAAAAATCAACCTAATAGGGCATAAGAGACACAGCAGCTTGCATGAGTATTGTTCTATTGTAATAATGATACCAAAACATAAAATTGAGATGTAAAATTTCATATTTACATGTATAAATGTATTCTGAGTGGATGATAGATATTAATTTGGAAATATGAACAAACAACACTTTTTTTGCACTAATTCATTTAATAATAATTTTTACAAACGTTTCGAGACTAGGTTTGTCGCATCATCAGTGTATTATAATTTAAAATTTGAAATATGGAAATTTAAATTAACATTATGTGTTAACCATTACACGTAGTTTGAAATACTGTATTAATCTCGAAACGTTTGTGAAAATTACTATTTAATAAATTAGTGCAAAAAGAGTGTTGTTTGTTCATATTTCCAAATTAATATATATATATATATATATATATATATATATACTTAATCATACTAGAGTGGTCCTTAATATGGATATTTTCCAATTTTTGCTTCCAGGGGCTCAAAAGCTTCCAAAATGTTAAAAAAAACATCTTTGAAAGTTTTATCTCTTAATATTATAACTTTTAGATAGTTTGCAATCCAACCAAAGTTTCTCATAGAAATAGCATGGGTAAAATTCCATTTGTTTTTTAGAATTTTATATCCTGGCGACAAGTGAATCATATTGCTCATTTTGATCATAAATATAAATTCACAACAAAATCTTGATATATTTTATTAAATAAGTATTTACTGAGAACTTTGGTTAGAGTGTAGACTTTATTCAAGATAATATTAAGATTTAAAACTTTCAGAGAATTTTTTTATCGATTTGGAAGCATTTGGCCCTTGGGAGCAAAGAAATCTGAAAATATCTATATTAAAGACTACCCTAATATATATTTATAACTATGTGATGCATGGTCTCTGTGATATGCGTATTAGACATATGATCTCTTAATATTTTTTATTCTATTTTAATTGATTGCGAATTCAGTACACAGATTAACTCTTTCGACTCGGATGCCACCGCTCCGGCTGCAAAATTCATATAAATCTCGGAATTCGCAAGTAGAAAGTTTTAATATTGTATCTGCACTCATAACATAAAATATTATGAAAACATGATTTTCTTTTTGTTTACTTTATAATGCCTATCTGAAAGTAAATTTCTATATCTTCTATAAAATAAATAAGTAATAAAATAGCTAATAATTAATTAAATTATATTAAACCTATAAAATATTGACTTAAGCCTAAATATAATATTATTATACTGACGGCTTGTAAAATTAATAAATAAATAAATAAATAAATATCTACTCAATATCTATTCAAACATGTATGAGTACAAAAATTCATGTATAGGAAATAAGAAAATGAAGAGAACACGTAATGAATCTTAAGCAGAAAGTTAATTATGCTTCTCATCTGAATGCTTTTAGTATAAATAACAATATCGACCCTTACAATAAAACAGTTTTAATATAATAGTATCACCCAGAAAAAAGGACAGTAGTATCCATCGTAATATTTTTCTTACATTTTCTTCATTACATGTAATGTTGGTTATTACGATTACGAATACCCTAGACATGTGGAGACCGAAATTTTTACGATGCCCTCATAAGCGTGACTAAACCTAATCGTAATTACATTCTTATGTATCCGCGCGCGTTTTCCTGTATCTCTGAAATCTCGTAATAATTCTTGATTATTATTGTTGACTTGCCACCTTTTGGCTCTTTGGGTTTCTTTATTAGCCGTCGCTGTCCTACTTTTACCACCTTTTGTCCTCCCGCGTCCAATAAATCACTGCGGGCAACGCCAGACAGAAACATGGGCGTCGGTCGTTTCTTGTCCTTACAGGCCATGAGGTACACCTGCCCCCGACTGAGGGTATGAGTCAGGGGTTGTGAAGTCTGAATAGGTAACTGTGGTGTTATGCTAGTAACGAGACTATGTCACGTGATGCCACAGCCTGATTTATAGATACTTCTTAAAGCCTTAGGTCTTTTACACACGAAGAACAGGTTTCTATTAGATATCAGTGGCCCGACAAGATTTGCTATTCTTATAATATATATAATTCACATGATGGATGACTATTAGTATACGATATTCTATCAATGAGTAGGGAATATATTGACTATATTGAACCTCTAACGCAAGAAACTCAAAAAATAATATGAGAAACAAAAAATGATGATTGTGTATATTGTCACTGGGGTTAAAATTTATTTATGATTTAATGAATTGACAAAATAAGAGATAATGAATACTGCCTAAAAATATAACACATGTTTGCCTAATTCTAATAATAAACCTATTAGATGGAAATAGAATATTGTCTTCAATATAAATGTTTGGAATAAATATATTTGCATTAAGATATTTTAGCACATAGTTTTTTATTATATTAGAAAACTCATTTATTTTCACACATAAATGTTTTTCACTTGTTTGTATTAGTAAATTTTATAATCTATACTAATTTGTATTTCATTACCTACATATTATTTACTTCATATCTGTATAAGAGAAATCGCGAAGACAAAATGCAACAATTTATAATCGTGCGAAAATGGTCATATTCTTACTAATAAGACACAACTGGCAAATGGACCGCATATGTCTGAGACAGTCGCATCAAGAATATATTATCAACAATAATTTTACAGAAGGTTTCTAATAATACCTTCAGACAGAGAGTTCTATGATTAACATGAGGATTATTTAAATGAACGGACCGTTTACATAGGAATATAAAGCGTGGTACTTTGTGATTGACAAATCCTGTCTGTGAGTGGAATATTTGACTAGACTTAATAAATATTATCCCTGATAAGGAATGTCATAAATCGTTTAGATAATGCTATATGAGATAAGTGAGATTTTGTTGGATATATTTATATGTAATGTATTATTTACAAGAGATTAGAATTGTACCTTCAACAGAATGATTATCTAATAAAATCTCTTATTACACTACCATTTCTTCCATTTAATATTCATTAGTTCACGCGTTATATATAATACTGAAATTCGTAAAACGTTGTATTAGTTTCACAATAAAATTTGTATAGTGTATTTTTCAATAATACGGTATTTGATTTATTATTTGAGGGTTATATTATATTTAAAGTTGATTAATGATTTTCTATAGATGAAATTATTCGAAAAAACACTTCTCTCAGATGGCACAGCTATTTTCAATTACATGCTCCGAAAGTTCGCCTGATAAATTCTATATTCATTCTTGTTTTCCTTCGTATTTGATAGTAATTCTTGTTAAATGTCTTAATATTTATATATCCAGTTTCATTAAGTCGTTTTATTGCAGATATATTACGTGCACATAGAGATAGAATGTGAGTCGCTCGGCGACGAGACTCGGAATACTATTACGGATTTTAATTAATTGTTTAAGACGCAGGTTGGAATCAGAAGCTGGCTGCTGTTTAATGTAGAACAGTGTAACTGATATATTGTATGAAATAAACAAAGATATACTTGTTCATATTATGTATTATGAAACATTAATGCTGCTGCGTAATACTTTGTAATAACGAGACAGCATTTTGAAACGTGATCTATTGTATAGTGCATTTGCTCAAGGCTGGTAGATTTTAGTGCACACGAGGATAATATATATATATATATATATATATATATATATAAAGTTTTTGAATATCTCATCAAAATACAAAGATTTATAATTTTTCTGCATGTCTATTCATCTTCACCTTTTTGCCGACTTAATAAAGGCATTTGAAATTTGTAATTTTGTTATTTTTTATACAATCAGTCAATTTAAATCAATCAAGTCAATATAAAAATATACTGAATCATTTCCATAATTTTTGGTACAAGAATTATTTAATTTAAAATTAAACATTACCATTATCTGAAGTTGTAAAAGCTTGATTTTATACGACCATTTTGGTTTATGAATTATAGTACAATAATTATATTTAAGTAGAATAATTTCTCAATATAATTATACTCATATAATTATAAAATTATATGCTAAAAGTTATTTTATAAAATCACGATAACGTAATAATATGCTATCGGTAATTCGTGACAAGAAGACGTTTACCATTACATGATAATTATAAAAATCGATTTGGTCGTTGAAATATAATAATGATAATCGATATGTTGAGAATGGCGGTTGTTTAGATCCTTATGGAATAGTTTATTGTAATTAATTCAATTGCTATTCTGAAGATTTAAAAATTGAGTATATTCAGAAAAGAGAAGTTATCTGTACGGCAGCCCAGTTCAGTTTGTTTGGATTATAAATGCAGAGGAAAGGAAATGACTTCTAATAAAATAAGGACACTAGATGAAGCTAATTGGATGATTTATTTTCAATGAAAATAGTAATCCGCAAATAATCGGAAATAATACAGCAATAGTCACAAAATACACGGACTAACAAGAATCACACGGAAAAACAAGTGATGGGGATGATTAAAGCTTACACCCACCTCTGATCTATTTGGAATTGCCAGAGATTTAGCATTGTCTGAATATGACAATTAAAATATATACTACAATAGTTTCATCTAATGTAAGTTAGAAGAATATTTAATTTGTATTTCAAATAATCAACTAAATCTTTTTTGTTTTCATGTAATACATCAGTATAAGTGCAAAAGTATCCGTCTGGGTGTAATAATGAATCGGGTTGTAATTCTGTGCATAATTTATTCTAGCAGATTCCCTCGCACACTATTCCGCATTAAGCTTGGCTTCACGAGGGCAAGTTAAAATAAACTTCAGTACGTACGTAGTATGTGCGCTAAGTGAATTAGATCTTATTATTTTGGAGGAGAAGACTCCGCGCGCTCCGGAGCAGCTAGAATGTTCGTTAACTTACATGCTGCGTGAACAATTTGTTAGAAGCAAGTGTGCAATTAGTGATATTGTTCGCTATACTACAACATCATGCTGCCAATAAGTTAATGTGGTGCCGAAGTAGAGATTATAATATGATTAGTCAATATGTCAATGAATAATTAAAATTTTAAATTTTATTAGAAATTAAATTGTCGCTAATGTCTTGTATTCATATTGGTTAAATCAAGCAGACTATATTTTTATTGTAAAATAATGCAATAACTTTGGTTTTAAATTAAAATTATTTTGTTACTCTTAGTAAGAGTAAGAATGTCTTACTACGTGAATACAAATTGTTAACGATATTTTCTAACAGTTTAGAGATTATAAAAATTAAGTTGAAAGTTAACAACAATTATGAGCTTATTTTAAGTAATGATACATATTAATAATTTTGTATTACCTCAATTATGTTTATTTATACAGAAGAGGTTACATATTATCCATAGAAATAAAAAAAATCATATTTTTCATCTTGAATTAATTATTTATCGTACTATCAGCATATGGTTATAGTTACTTCGAACCGTGATGTTGATAAATTTCCAACTTCTCTCTGAAAGTATTTATACCATAAACACATTTAGAGATTTATTCACATGTTTACTCAACAAAATCATACACGTACTTCTTAAATACCGATACTTAATTATGTTATATTTTCACGAGAAGCTAGTATCAAAGCCCCAAGGTTAGAGTCAAATAAGTTCTGAGTATAAGGAGAAAGAGACAATCTCTTCAAAGTCGAAAACTAACAAAAATTGGATGAATTGTTGTGGATTATTAACACTTTGGGGACGGCTGTCCACCTCAGTGGACAAACATACTCTGTGAAGCACAGGCTATTTTATAAACAATGACTCAGTTTGCATCGAAAAGTAGAATAAATCACATATAGCAGTGATCAACAGTATTGTATTTTGAAAATAATTTTAAGTTATTTTAGTAGTATTTTTAGCCTTTTTCTTTGCTATATGATCTTTTTTTTAATATTTAAAACAACGGAGCGCTTTTAAATATGGCAAAAGGACTGGTGAATTTTGTGGATTAAGCAGTAGTAAAGATGAGTTTCAAATAGACATTCATACAGACAAATTTTACGAAATTACTATTCGCACTGAAGATAGTGATGAAAGTGATGATGATATTATCCAACCAACAAAAAGAAGAAGTTCGGCAAATTAAATGAAGAGCGGAAAGACATTAGCGAATGTGTCGATTCTCCTTCAATAATCGAGTTTGACATACATCAACAAACACCCCGGCTACAAATACCAAGCAATATAAGACATCCAATAGATTATTTTACTTTATATTTTATAAATGAATTATTAGACAATATAATAGAATAAAAATAAACCACTATGGCAACAAAAAATGACCAAATATACTGACTAATCAGTGGCATATTCTAAATGCGAGAAAAAAAAGGGATTGTATTGTCTGTTCTGACAGAAAAGCACCAGGAGAAAGACGGCGAACAACATTTTATTGTAAAACATGTCAAAATCAACCAGCTATGCATTTTGGAAATTGTTTTGAACGTCACCATTCTTTATACAATGATCAAAAATAAATTAATATTATAAATGTATGTCCTTCAATGACCACAAATTTTTATCAAACAAATTGCATAACATACACAAAAAAATCAAGTTTACAGCCGGTAAAGTAGATTGTTTTGAAATCGGTACCGTCCCGAAAGTGTTAATTGTGATATATTAAAAGTGGTTAAATATGTAGTATCATGATATTGTAATCAAAATTTATTAGAGCCAACTTAGTCAATGTAGATGAATCGACAAACATCTTATTAGCGTATATTATGCTAGAAAAGTTTTTTTTTGCTTCAAACTTTTTAATCCTTCAATTACTTTCTGCTCTAAAAATGAGATTTCTCAAAAAAATTGTATGTATCTAATGTAATTATATTTAATGTTTAATTAAATCATTACCGTTGTCATTATATCCATAATGAATTCATTCAAATTTTGTATGATTGTTCTGATTAACTCTAATTCAAACTGTGTGATTCATCAAAATTAAATTTAAATATATACTTTGGAATAAAAATTTTAAGAATTCAGGCTTCATTAAATGGATAAGTATTTTAATACTTTCGAATTTATTGACTTTATATTATTTGCATTCCACAATAAAATGAGAAATAACTCTCGGAAATATTTTGAAAATTCGATTCAAGCGAATATGCACTTGTAGTAGTAGTACCCATACTTGTATATATGTTTTAGACTTTATTACTTATATATTCTGTTCACTGTAATGCTGCTCGCATCTATGGAAGCAATAATCTATTTTTCGCAGCAATACAAAACCCGAGATATATAGAACATATCAGCAGAAATGCAATATCCCTTGTATCCAGCGCAGGCATTATTTTATGATTCCACGAGTCAATCCGCCGGTGTAACGGAACGCACCGTATTTATTAAGGGAAGCGGAAGGATCGAGACTATCTGAAACGGATCGTATTTTTTATTATTATATAATCAGATCACTGTGATACAATCAGCATAAAATATAGTTTGCATACTGCATAGAGATTTGTCTCTTGTTTCAAATTTAAATATAATATTGTAGTTTCAATACGCTGAATTTAGGCACAAAAATCTAAACCTAGTGATGAAATAGAAGAAAATGATACAACAGCATGAATAAATATTATTACAAAATATTTAAAATATTCTTCAGTTTGAGTTGAAAATATATTTGAAAAACAACTTCTATTTTTCAATTTGAAATCTAACTATTCAAACTTAAAAATTAATTAGTAGTGCATTGCATCGTGCTTCAAAGCAATTTGCTAAAACTTCCCTTCCCGTAATAAAATATTTTAGAAATTTTACATGTTTTGAAATAGATTACTTTAATTTTTTGTAATTTTGACAAAATATAATAGCTTATAAGAAAACATTATAGCTTGACATGAAAAATTAATAAATAAAACTTGATCAAGCGGTGTTAGAATGAAGGACTTGATCTCATATTTCTAAAAATTAGATAAATTAAATTAATCATTTTTTATTATAAATATATAAGTGAGCGTAAGTGTGACAACAATGTTTTTTAAATTGTTTTTTCTCCAAAACTAATTGTTTCTTCAAACTGTTAACACAAGCAAATCATTCAAATTGTTTGCACTGTTTTCTTAGAAACTGCAATTTTTAGCACTTTTTACTTTGTGTCTCTAAATCTCGAAAAACTAATCAGCATATTGTCATAGTCAATACAAATCGAATGCTTTTTAAATCATTTAAATCGGTTGAGCGGTGCACCCGAAAACACATGCACACATTCATTTTTTCTAAGGTATTGCAAAATGTTCAGAAACCACGTAATGAATACTACAGTCGGAAAAATTCTATTTATGAAAAAAAATTACAAAGCGGTTTGTAAACTCTATAGTTCTATCTAGTTTGTAAATTCTATGCTATAATGAGATTTGTACATTTTTATAATTCTGATTTCATTTCTTTGTAATATAATTTAAGTTCCATTTTCATATTGCTTTAGAACGATCAAAAGAATTACAAAATATAATAAGTTTTATAAATAAAAATCTGATTTAGGACATTTCATTCAATTCATTTCTGGATCACCAAGCGTATAGAAAAAATGCTAGAGATGCATATATATTCATATATATGATAGCATAACGATCATTTTATCTTTAAACAAGTAGTTTGATTTTAAAAATTCATCAAAGTTTGAGAAAATGAGTAGTTCTTTGACGTTTGTTAAATTTAAAATTAGACAATTTACTTGATTTAACGATAGAGTTCTTGGTCTTAATGAACATACTAAACCATTAAATTCCTATGGAAACTGGTTCAATTATAAAAATTATTGATTTTTGTAAGTTTGCTTTAAATAAAATATTCTGAGTTAACTTGTCGTTCGTTTTCAATTATGTGTAATAAATCCATTCGGAATACTTTTAATCACTCAAAAATTAATTTATTTTTTATTGATTAAGTTGATTATAAAAACGCAATCATAATCGTGTACTGTTTAAAACATCATTTTTCTGTATTTGTCACATCGGTAAAAGTTTTTTTAAAAATTATAAATATTCAATAAATTTAATTTTATTTTAAAATTTTAAATATTGAAAGCTATATATAAAATCGCATTTACTCCAACTCTAACACCCACTGGGAGTTCTTCGAATGGTTCGCATAGGCGTATCGATTTCCTCTAGCACTTTATCGAAGGGAATGTGCGTGGCATGGCATCCGTGCAATAATCGGGAGACTGTGACTGTAACACAGGTCTACATTTCATCAGCCGGCCCTCGACTGTAGGTAGCTCGAGTGCTAATTGCAAAACCTGCATCCGTACACAGCCCGTAGCCGCAGTGGAACGACTGAATAATTTACTCACTATCGGTTTTACTCGCAAAATCCACCCTGTTGCCTGAGGAATTATTATATAGAACAGATATGATAGAATTAGGTTATGACCTTGTTGATTTACAAATTTAGGGTAAATTGTGTGTATAAACTTGTTTGATGATAACAAATAATATGTAAATTTTTAATTTTTGAGTCAATCTTTGGATAAATTTACGTTTAGTTACATTTTTTAACTTTTCGTAGGGCAAGTTATAGTAATTGCAAAAAAATCAAAAATGAAATTTTTTATGTATCTTTACGTTCCAAAGGTGTCTGAACCTTTTGGCATACCTTGGAAAAAATGGATGTATGTGTGTTTGCATATATGTGTGTGTGTGTGCGGATACAACATTTCGTTGAAGATTTCGCGAACACCGATCAACCAAGTTTTTTTTTTCAAAGTTTAAAAAAATTTTTTTTTTAAATATATATATTTTGGTACGGGACGTTTCAACAATTTTCCTTAAGACGCGATACCACTAATTTTGTATACAGTTATTTCCTGAATATTTATTTTTATTAATTAAACCATATCTCAGAGATTGGGGACAAGCAATGTATTTTGAACTAATAATAGGCAGTTTTTTGTAATAAGCAGTGCTCAATACACATATAGAACATGCAAAAGTTTACAAAAAAAGTTTTTGTCAAAAGCTTAAATATAACAAAAAACAACAAGAAATTGCAAATGTTGTTTGATACACAACATACAACTAATTGTTTAAATAACTGAAATATTATTTATTATAAGCAACCGAGTACTTAAAAATAGCTAGAAATGACAATATACTCAACGAGCATATTGGTGCATAAGTTTTGTCAAATCAAAAAAATGCTTTGAATTTAACCTTTTATGCTATTATTAATCAATTTAACTTACTATTTGACAATAGCTTACAAATCGAGTAAAAATTTCAATTCATAAAACTAACCATTGCCAATTAGTTACGACAAAAACGAAGAAGAAACAGAAGATAATCTATTTTGCATTACTGCAAATATGAATCCTATACGAAATATAATTTAATAATCAATTTCTATTGATCTTGCTGCCATAATACATCAATGCCTTCATCTTAATAGTATATTTCGCATATTGATAATTGCATGTTATACATGTGCACTGATGCACAGTGGCTTGGATCATTTAACCCTCTAGATGACATCGAGAAGCCATATCAGCAAAACAGGAACCAGATCATATATATATATATATATATATATATATATATATATATATATATATAATTGTATATCAAAATATGTTTCCAATTGAAAATAGCTTATTTCGTGCACTGTGGTGTGAAAAAGCAAAAGAAAGTCTCACAGTTTTTTTTTTTCGAGTTTTAGTTTAACTCATTAACCCTAGAACGGAACTACCCATAATATATAATATATTATAATATTTGACATATTGTGATAAATTTCACAAATATGGATAATACAAGTCTGTAGATTTTAGAATCGACAGATGACGATGTAGATAATGGGGATTAAAATATAGAATATATTATTTGAAGCATTTCAGTATTCATTGACTTGTAGCATAGGGAGCCTTCTAAAATATATATGTATACATACGTGCGTTCATACATAGATTCATTATTACATATATGTCATTTAATGAAGATGTACAAATTTGAGGTTTTAATAACCTATTTTTTACTATATTATTTAATTTAACGTATTTAATATTTTTATATAGAACTTATATTTCATACGTTCAAGATATTTTTTATTTTTAAATTTTTTATTTCTTAGAATATTTTACTAAGACTGTTTGATTATTTTGGTATAAATTTAAATCTGCTGATGATGTAAAATATTGTTCATATACAACTTCAAAATTTGGTTGTATAAATATGCATGTGAAATGCATGGAATATCGAAATTGTGGAAGTGGAATTACATCGACTTTTGTGATTATGTGTTAGGTGCTTACATATTACCCGTGCTAATAAAAAGTAGTAATTTAATTTTGAATAATTTTTTAGCTATTAATGTGATATTTTTATTTAAGTTACTTTATTCAAACAGAGATAGGTGATAGTGATGAATTTGCGGGATCTATCCGAATGTGTATATAGTATACCATAAACACATATAGAGATCTATTCACGTCTGTACACGTCCTAAGTGCGGGTAACGAGGGTAATTGAGCCGAGTCTATACAGAGAAGCCTATCATTGGCCCGCACAGTCATAAATTTGCGGTTCAGGAACGTCCTAATGCCGTATGCGTGTAACGTATTTGCGAAGCTGTCAATTATTTTACGCAGGCATTATCGCACTTATGATTTACATGACTAAGTGATTGCCGAATGAGCGAGCAAACTAATAAACGCAAACCTATACAGGTTTAGGTGTATTCATAGAAGTCACAGTGCTGAATATGGAACATAATTAGACACATTATATCATGAACCTTGTAGATGACGACTGTGACAGGGTAATCTGCCATTAGCCCTCTATGCAGGATTCCCGTGTGGTTCAAGTAGACGTTTGACAAAATAATTTGTTTCAGCAATTGACATTTTGCTTGTATAGCACATTAGAGTTAATTACTATTCTATATTAATGGGAAAGCAAACATTGCTGTAATTAAATTTTTGTACTTATTTCTATCTCTAAAGTTTACTCTTATATGTTATAATGCTAGGGAATGCGTAACACGGTTCTTGATTTTTTATCTACAATTTGTTAAGGAATAAGGATAACACTATTTTGAAATACTAATAAACTTTTACATCATAAAACAGTAAAATTAAATTGCAATTGAATTTCAAAGCGGATGATCGTAGTGCATATGATGAGAAAAGTATAAAAAAAGACTCTGTTCAAATTTACAATAAATCAGTGGAGCAGAAGTTGAGAAATCATGGGTATCCTATCAAAAAAACTCAAACAGCTATATCTCAATATCTCTGAAAATAATTTGCATTTTGAAAAATGCAATCTTTTGTACCTACCCATATTCTTCAATAGTTGAAGTATGAAAATTCAAAAATTCTAGACTAGAATCCTACCTTACTTATATATTAAATGACATTAATCCTAAAAACTTCTAAGATTTTCTAAAAAATCTAGGCTAGAATATCACTTTATTTATATATTGAACTAGCAAACCCGACGAACTCCGTTTCGCCACCAGATGGTTTCGTGAGAAAGATAAAGAAATTTTTTGTTTGTTTTATATTTGAAAAGGAAAAATTTGATTTTATTGCACAACAGTAATGAATTTATTTCGATTACAAAAATGAAGTGTTTTTTAGTTGAACTTCTCTAAGTAAATGAAAGTGAATCCGCAAATTATCCGTTTCATTGAAGTGCTCTTTGGTAAACCACATTTTTTGTTTTTTGGTCTGACGTTAACACAAACAAAGCGGATGGTTTTCCAACTCGTGAACAGGCAACATATAACTGCTCATGTGGAAAACAATGATTTTCTAAATAATCTATTTGAAATTTATCCCGCAAACACTAAGCGATTGACCTTGCGACTTGTTATTGCGAACGCAAGGCGAACTGGAAATTGCAATCGTTTGAAGTCAAACGGAAGACCAGTCAAAATCATTGGTATGCCACCAAATCGCCAGAAATTTTTGATTGAATGGTGGAATTTAGTGCGTGTACATCATTATTCTTTGCGGCAAGAATTGCTCGTAGACTTGAAGCATAATTCTGAAAATTCTCACTAATGTCATTACTCAAATTTTTAATTACGGTGCGTGAAGTTCCAGCAGCTTGCATTACGACACGATGCCATGCACAACTAATTTTCTTAGCTATAAACCTTGCGGAGCCCGAGACCTTTCTAACGAATGCAAAATTGTCGAAATCGGTTCGTGCGTTCTGGAGTTATTTCGTCAGGAAGGAAAACCTGACTTATTTTTATATATATATAGAAGAAGAAGATAATACTATCTCCTAAATAATAAATTTAAAAAAAATATAATTGTTTGGATAGATGTGTGAAAGTTGCCATGTAGAATTGTTATCATGTAGTATTTTTTTCTAAATACCAATCTTAATAAAAATAATAGTTTCTTTTATATTTTATTGAATTATTTGAAATAGTGGTTTTCTTAGATTTATTTTATACAAAAGAGACAAACGATAAGAATTGTTAACCGATAACCTTTCATTGCTGATGTGAAATTTCATTATTGTAGGTGTTGAAATTCAGTTCATTTTTTCAGGATGTCGGGATGAAATTCAGTTATTTCAGCCGTGTGCTTTGCAAACTTTACCGGCAGAAAGTTACTAAATAATATCTTCTATTCATGGCGTTTATAACAACCGCACAAAAAATATGTCGATTCAATACGTGTTGAAAATGAAGTTTTTTCTTTAGGAACATACTACTGCTGATATCCGCTCGGTCGTCGCGCGTGATGTCGCGTCAGGAATACATGATTCAATGAAAAGTTTTTGCGCTGCTTCACCCCAAGCATAAAACTTTTTAATAAGTGTCTCATCTATTGAATTTTGATCTGTTTTTTTCTAACTAAGTATGTACTGTAATAAAGTCTGGTGTTATTTGCTTCAGAGATTTGCATAACGGAATGCAGCAATTTTGAAGAACTTGATTGCGTTATTGAATATTTGATTAAAATTTATGCAAGTAATCATTTGTAATACAGCTAACGTAGTAAATAGTTTGCACTCGTTTATATTAATATTGCTAATAAATTATTTTAGTAGTTGAGATTGGGTACGTTTATGCCGATTATATCAACCATAATTTTGTTAATATATTAGTTAACTGGGAAAAATTATATTAAAACGTAGTTTGAACATTTGTTTTAAAATAAGATGATATGATCAAATCTTACGAGAAAAGGGCGAGTATCACAACCATCCACACCAAAAGACACATTTAAACTCATAAAGAATAAGAAGCGGTTAAATGTTTTTAAATATTCTCAGCTATCATTGGCGCAATGAAGATTCACTAA
Source organism: Ctenocephalides felis (assembly GCF_003426905.1). Lineage (NCBI taxonomy): Eukaryota > Metazoa > Arthropoda > Insecta > Siphonaptera > Pulicidae > Ctenocephalides > Ctenocephalides felis. The sequence goes on along the minus strand of NW_020536999.1, from coordinate 35,592,197 downwards.
AAGTTACAACTATATATCGAGGCAAATATGTATCATACCATGTGACAATACATTTTATAAGCATGAATAGTTTAAATTGTAAATTTATGTGTCTTTCAATGCCCTCCTGTTTTAATATACTGCTAGACAATTTTTATTCGCTTATAGATTACTGTTCATAAATCATTCTTTTACATACGCCAACCGAAAATATAAAACAAGCACTGGCTTATCTTGCGGATTTCTTTGCTATGAAAATAGAAAAATTTATCGGGCGATAAATTTTATTGCATGTTCTACGCTGGACGATTTACGGTTCCAGTAAACGATCCGAAATAGTAATTGAATATCCTTCCTATTCACATATTTAAGGCAGTGATAGAGCACCAGATACCATTGCGTGGAAGATAAGAAAGTTAGTTAAACTTGAATAACGGAGACGCTAATCATGAATAATGCGCCGCAAGCATTCACGCTTGCATTTTATTACTCTTTGATGGGCAGGCCATGTGGATTACTAACTTCTAACTGGTCAGATCGCAAGTTTTATTAAAGCACTTCAATTTACATATAAGAAATTAAGGGTTGTATTTTGTTGGATTGTATATCTTCCAAAGATTATCACCAAGCGCAATTTGAATGCAGCAGAAAGAAATAACTTCTTCATAATAGTTTCGCTAACGTACAATTTCTTTAAATCCAAGCACTATTGAATACCACCTCTACAACTCACTTTTCTTAACGATATGGTTTTCTACATCAACACAACCAAAATAGTATTTTTGAGGTATACAGATATTAATTTGAGCTACCAAATGAAATGGCAACTGATAATTCGTGAAATGACATGAAAATTTTAATAGTAGTTCGTTACAAACATTACAAATTGATTTTCAATTACAATATATTCAGCCAACAAACTATACCCAAAAATCTAAAGCACTGGATTGAAGCGCACATCACCCGTTAGTCTCATTTAGATACTTTTATACTATTTTTTCAAAATTTGCCTCATTTTGAAATATTTTGATAAAATAATCACCCTCTAGTTTTGATATTTTATATCAAATATTTACATATTATAAGTGCTTTCATACCTGCATGTAAATACCAAAACTACTGTTTAATCATTCTTCCGAAATAATGGTTCTGTCATGCTCTTAGGTGATCAAGTGGTTAAATGATTTTCAAAAAGTAGGTCTTGTAATATGTTTTGTAGATAATAGTGTTGCCTATGATAATTAAGCACTTATTCAAATTACAAGTGTAGTAGTATTTAGATTTGTAATCTCACCGCAGATTTGATTCTAGACATTTTGAACAACTACAAAAATTAAATTTCTTTCTACAATTATATATTCAACAAGTGCATCGTAATCCTCGAACTAACACGAATTATAAAGTCATTCCGTGGGAACGCTTCGCGCAATTACAGCGGCCATTTCACGTTTTCAACTTATTGTAACATAGCAGTCGGTTTTACGACGTACATATTCAACATGAAATAAAGTTGGTACGAGTTCGAACTTTTAAACTGGCGCCGGAGCAAACTTGCTTGCATAAGACAAGAAAGGAGTTCGAACCAGGCCTTATGGGACAATGAATATCCAGCGAGCGCATGCAGGATGCATACAATACATTGCCGCGTATTGTTTACAAAATTTCCCAAAATTCAGCACCGCCGCGGTATTATATAGTAAATCTTCGAACGCGGTCCGTAGACAAAACAGGTTTTCCGAAATTAATCTATAAATCTTTGGCCCATGAACCGAAAACACTTCCATAGATTACCGCTGGATATATTGTTCAATAGAGAATGAATTTAATAACGCGGATTCTATAGCAGCCAGTTCTCAGAGGCCATCTTTCATAGGGACGTCTATTATAACAACGCCGAGTTTGCGAACAAGCTTCACCCCTTTCTCCGACTATTATGAGATGATGTAAAGTTTTTAAGCTATTGCTATTATTATTACTTCCACCTAACTCGCTTGGACGCGATGAGAATTCGATATCAAAATCTCCATTCACAATTTGAAAGACCGTAAACCTGATATGGAAACTTTGAAACTGAATTAAACATTGAATATGATTCATGTGGAAAATTTCTTTGATACGGATGTGTTTTTCAATGGAAAACATTTCAATAAAGTAGAATCTGATGAAATGATGAATATTACATTATTATGACGCAAATAATAAATGATGTAAAACTACTGTAATAATCAATATTCAATACATAGTTTAATAATTAAACACCAAGCCAAGTTCATATGTCTTAAAATTGGATGGAGGTACAAAGGAGGTGAAAACTTTCTTTGCTAGAATGAAAAACTATAATTGAACTTTTTTAATATCTAATGTTACTAAATGTTACTAAATGTTACTAATGTTGTTAATGTTACTAAATGTGAATTCGATTTTTGATGAAATTAATGCATATTTAGAATTTAAAGTTTTTTTCAAATATTACGGAAGCACAATTATGTATCTGATTAACAATCACAGATTCGCAATAACGTTAATTCTTTTTACAAAAAATAGATTTTTTTTTGCATTTTTCATTTGCACATACTTTTAGTTTAAATGTCTAATAACATGGCATCTAATAATAGTTAATATTTTATCAATAGCAGTCCATATTGCATAAATGAAAAAAGAATACTACCAAAAGCTTTTTTTAAAAATTGGTTATAAATTTTATATATTTTAACGAATAGAGATACGTCATATATGTCATTTTTCTATAAATCGATATGTATATAGAAATATCCCAACGTTTCTATTTTGATTGAAACTGCAAAATTCATAGCACTACAGTTATCAAAGAAAAATACGAACGTCGGACAACCATAACAAATATTGAAATGGCTGGTCAATATTTATATATGTTATATTTGTTCATCCGAAAAAAGATATTAGAGTATGACAAGAGCGAGGACATGAATTATTACAAACCCTTTCGATGAAAATTTAGTTATGGAAAAGTAATTATTTAAATGAAGGGGGGGGGGGTAGGAGATTGATAGATTGATAGATTTTTTGTGGTATATCAGTAAAATATCTAGAGAATTTGCAAATAGACAAATGGGATCTTTAATAATTCAAGTCTGTTCAATGAAGAGACGAGAAAAACGAAAAACAAATTGAGTTCACATAATCAAGTATTTATGTATAAAAAACTAAAGTAATCTGAAAAGTTATATCAATATATATCCTTCAATAAATTTCTTTAAACTCTAATGGCATAGATGTAATTTGAGTAAAGGGTTGACAAATATTACAAATTGTATTGAAAGGAGCTATAATCAAAATATCAAAACTATTTGAAAAGCTTTCAACAACAAAAAATAATTTAGTCTGATCATAGTTGTTCAAAACATAACAAATACGATATATTTTTCGATCACAACTTTTACTATTATTATAAGCTTTAGTAATGCCAAACTGTGCATGATTTGTATAGCGAATTATTATCTAATCACATTTGTATAAATCTGTGCAAGGCGTGTTCATTGTAATAATTTTAGTATATCAAATTTGGTTTATTGCGAAATTATGTATCGATGCTTTCAGCGAAGAGCGCTCACGTGAACTGTAACCATTTGTTAAGCTGATACCTCCGATCGCCGGCTTCGTTCAATCTTACTAGAGATTATTATGGTTCATAGGTGGAACACGCAGTATATGAGTAGATTGTAGGTTGAACCACTATAGATTTATAACTAGGAAATCATTAATTTATTGCCCTACGCCATATCATTGTGCTTGGCTTCACCTTGCATAATTCTAATCCAAGATATGAATCTAAGATTGGATGCGTTTGAGGAAACGCGTTCCTGGCAAAATGACTTATTGCAAACATATGTAGAGAACGTGTCTTAAGAATAATGCTGTAATAAATTTCATTTAGTTTAAGTACACACACATATGTAAGTTTATTTGCCTGACTTACACCTGCTATATATTTATTGGATTTAAGGGGAAATTCAACTGCATCTTCTACATCTTGATTAAATTATCATTGCTGATAGCATTTTCAATATTATTTAATATTCTGAGAACGATGATGGGTGTTCTGGTCTAGAATTGAAAAAAAGTGTTATTCAAGAATATGTGTGCAAGAGGATTTTTCATAATTTTTATTATTTTTGAAGATATTACTCTTTGACTTAAGAATTCTCCTCTGTTTTCTTTTTCTGCGAAACTCCAAACGTATTTTATTCAAAGCATTTTTGGCATTTTTATTATCATTGCTGTGATCTCTTGTACCAGAACAATTGTCTGACTGAGATACAGTATGTATGAATTATATCAAATAAATAAATAAAAAAAGCTTTCTTTTTTTTGTGCATACTTACAATATATAAACTTCTACTGGACTAGTTTACTTGGAATTGTTACAGAGTCTTCTTTACAGACTTCTCTTTGGTATGAACTATGCTCATTCTCAAATTTCTCAATTTTAGTATTTAAAAAAATCAAATATATCAAAAAGATATTTTTTTTTTTGACAGTCGCTATATGTTGAAAAACTTGTTCCTAGTTTATACAATACCGGCATTATAGAATAAAAAAATTTCTATATATTTCTTCATATTATATTGAGGACTGAAATTGGCATAAAATAACAATTTTTCAAATTATTTTTAATTTGCATTCTCTACTAAATTTTCAAAAGAATAATTCATTGAACAAATAAAGTAAAAAATTGTTTGAATAAAGCGACATAAAAATCATGTTGCTAGGCCAGAATATCTTTTTAAGTAAATTTTATAAATAGTCAAAATACAAGAATTTCTATATATTGTTACTAGCAAACCCGACGAACTCCGTTTCGCGATCAGATGGTTTCGTGAGAAAGATGAAGAAATTTTTTGTTTGTTTTATATTTGAAAAGGAAAAATTTAATCAGGAAGGAAAATCCGACTTATTTTTATAAATATAGAAGAAGAAGATAGTCTATTTGAAATTATTTAAAACAATTGTTGATTATTTTTATTACTCGAATTTTTAATTACGGTGCGTGAAGTTCCAAAAATTTGCATTAGGGCACGATGCCATGCACCTCTAATTTTCTTAGCTATAAACCTAGCGGAGCCCGAGACCTTTCCAACGAATGCAAAATTGTCGAAATCGGTTTATGCGTTCTGGAATTATTTCGTCAGGAAGGAAACCCCGACTTATTTTTATATATATTGAAGATTTTCTGTGTGGCGTGCATAGCTCTTTGGTAGCGTGTTCGATTCATACGACAGATTTGATCTTCGGATCAAATCATGTCAATGACTCAGAATTTATAAAAAAAATATGTGTAGTTAATTTGAAATCAAACAAAAATTGCATTTGTTGAATAGAATTTGAATAAAAATTAACAAAAAATAGGAATAACAGAATTCGAATAGTTGAATTGAATTAGGAGTAAGAAGAGGAATATTGGAACTTGAAAGAAGAATGAAGAAAAAAATGGAATGAAGCCGAAAGTTGAATAGAATTAGAAATTTGAAAAAAAAGAGCAAGAATTGATGAAGAAAATAAGAAGAAACTTAAGAAGAATATAGAATAGGATATATAGATTGAAAATGATATAAAAATTAGAATGTAAATAAATAAAAATGTTACAGGTTGCTAAATGCTCAGAGTAAGCGAGGCCAAATAAAAAAAAAATTTTTTTTGTACACAAACCGATTAATTAATATATATGGTATTAATAATTATGGTTGATGGTTTTCACTTATTGCTTATTATTATTGTTACCTATTTCTAGTTTTATTTCTTGAAAAAAAGTTATTATGAATATGTTGTTCTGGCACATAGTTTTCTGTATCTTTTAGTTCAGCCAAGAATTTAAATGTTTACATTTTTCAGCCAAGATTTTAAATGCTTACAATTGCTATTGAAATTAATTCTTTTTAAAATAAGCCTGAAAAAAATTATTATATGTATAAAGTTTGGTTTGTGTCAAGTATTGAGTTGAAAATTTTCACTAAATATATAATATCAAGGTTTATCTTTAATGCTCCGTCAAATTATGAATGTTTCGAGTCCATTGTTTATTTCGCCCGTGTTTCGTAGTGAACGCATACACCGCGACCGGAACTCGTTAAGTGGATGCGATATGCGCCCCGAGTGTACGAGCGCCCTCGTGTTGGGCTTTGGCGCTACAACCAGACGCGGACGTGTAAAGTACGACATATCGCGATACTTACTATGACGTATGGCAGCAACGGCGAAGTGCAGTACGTAATTCGCATACCGGTTTCGCACGCGTTCCCGCACCGCTCATTTGCATGTTTCGTTGCCCGATGTTGTTCGTTTCCCTCCACCGAGGAAATTTAAGGAAACAAATTTTCTTTACATTTAATACATTGCATATTGATGGTACTGCACATTGTATACAAACTGTTCACGTAGAAATACATGTTACATTGTTAACTTTCCGTAGGGTAAGTTATAGTAATCGCAAAAAAATCGAAAATGAAAATTTTTATATATCTTTACGTTTCAAAACCTTTTGAACATTTTGGCATACCTTAGAAAAAATCGATGTATGTGTGTGTATGTTTAGCAAATATTACAAAATATCATCCTAGGGAGGGAGGATCTAGTAAGATACTATATGTAATTATTTTGAAAAATTCAAAAATATTTCGAAAATTTTACGAATTTGTTTGGACCCTAAAAATACACATCACTACGTATCGACCCTTGACGTTAAATATGGAACTAGTGGGGCGCATGGCTTCGTGCCTTAAGGCAGATTGCTGGTACTCCCCGTACCAAAAATTATTTTTTTTTTTTAAAGTTTAACATTTTTGAAAAAAATTTACTCTAAAAAAAATAGATTTTTGAAAACTTATGAATTTTTGACAAAAATTTACTTTTTTTTGAAGAAAAATTTATTTTGAAATATTATGGAAACTCAGAACATTTTTTCAAAGCAATCGTACTGTTTTAACTACATAGAGACAAAATATCGAAGCGTGTAAGCGCCGCGTCGTCGTCTAACGGTCATACATTGGTACGGAACCCATAGGAATGCAAACAAAATTTATACTTATTGTTAAAATCTCTATAAAATACCTGATAATTTGATATGCATATGTCTAATGAACATTTTTGCCCGCCAAATGGCTTTTTTTTTACTTTTTTGACTAGATCTCCGAAACCGCTAAATGAAAATTTGATCATATCTTCATCTTGTTAATACAAGTAAAACGTTTTTTGAATTATTCAAATCGGACGCTCCGTTCTCTTAAAAACTGAGTTACCGTTTTTGGCACTTTTTGCCTCATATCTTCGGAACGGCTAGACCTGCCTTTGCAAAAACTAATCAGCACGTCTCCTTATCAATACGAATCAAATGTTTTTTGAATTATTGAAATCGCCTCATTCGTGTTCCCAAAATCTTTGACGAAAATTTGTATCCGAACACACACACATACACGCATACACACACACATACACATACATCCATTTCTTCTAAGGTATGCCATAATGTTCAGAAGGTTTTGAAATGTAAAGATATATAAAAATTTTCATTTTCGATTTTTTTGCGATTACTGTAACTTGCCCTACGGGAAGTTAAAAAAAAGCTCGGCTAGCCTGCGGTTCGAATAAGAACTTTTAGCGCATAGTTATGAGTCGCAGTAACGATTTTTAAAATAATTTTTACGCTGAACAAAATTTTTAATCATATTGATAAGAATGCATGATTTAATAAAGCCAATATAACAATCTGCTTAACATTGTATTGCTGAACAAGAACACATTCTTAGTGAAAAATTATAATTACATGTATATAATCATACTTTAAAAATATTTTGTGCATATAATATTTCGATAAATACTCATATGTCCTTGCGTTTGAAAAAAGACGAATTTTATTTATAGAATCATTGATGTTGTCTTTGAAAAACATGTAGCAAAGAGAAAAGAGAAGTCGTGCGTAAATACCTTATTAATTTGATTCAAAGAAAAATATATTGTCTTGTTCTTTAGATCTATTTAGGCCTATTTATAAACATAACATTTTATATAATTGAATTTTACAATGCATATGTGAACACATAATATATATTTCTCTACATCCCTTAAGATTTACTGGTATTTATATTGGTAAGATTTGATAAAACTATGTTATAATATTGTTGTAAATTAGTTTAATTTTTTACTAATAAATCTTGTGGAACAAAATTTTTTGCTCTAAATATTTATCATAAAATAAGTTTATGCTTCATAAAGGAATGTTATAATCCTTGTTCTCGTGTTTATATAGCGAGATAAGCAATTAGAATATGCGATCATATAATTAATTTCATAATAATATTTGACGTCGCTGAATATATAAAAATCCAATGAACCAATTAGAGTTATTATTATAGAATTGGTATGGGAAAATTGTGTGTGTTGAAACACACACTCTCCATTAACTTAAGTGCGAATTTTCAGATATGAATTATATATAAATATATATTTGTAAGCTGAAGGGCTTTAGCAATGAACATAATTTACAAAAGCAATTATATGTGACGTTAATATCACGTCTTCCATTTCATTCCATATAAGTAGCAGAACATCTATACTATCTCAGTCGGTGTCGGGAATACACTGTTTAGTAATTATTTACGATGCTGTTATATTAAGTTATGTTTTTCATCGTTAACGCTAAATTTAATATCTTCAGTAAATTACTAGTAACAAGATATTTCTGACCTATTCTATTTTCAAGTACAATATTTTTATACTTTTCGGATTTGGTGAAGCTTGTCGATCCAGATCATATTGTGCATAAACTCGATTCTATATTAATAATTTATATACTACAAAATAAAAATAATTTTAACGAATAATTTGATAGCAAAACATTAAGCATGGAATATTTATTAGCAATTATAGCACCGAGATCACATGGTATGTAATTACCCAAGTTTTTATTCCATATGAAAACATTGATTAACATAGTTTTCATCACATGGTAATTAGATTAGATCATGAATTCATTACAGGAAACATACAATTTGTATTTTTTATTTAACTTATAGTGTCGTATAATGCATAATGTGTAGTCAATGATTCAAGCTTTGGGTGCTGAATAAAAAATGTTTGAGTTTCATGTAATTTTTAAAATTTTCTTATATATAACATTTTTAAAAGCTTTGTAAAATTACCAAAAATAGCAAAATTTCAAAGTAATCATATTCTGGGTTTTCGAATGAAAAGTTTGATTTTGCAAAAAACATCGATTAAATAATTTTGTTTAATCTACATTACATTTTGAATCAAATAAGACCAAATTTGGAAAAAAAAGATGTAATTTTGAACCGATTTTCAGAAATTCTAAAACTGTTGGTAATATTTTGGTTGAGAACCGCGTTGATTAGGTTTGGGTAAAGATAGGCAGGGCCGTTTCTTCGTAATTAAATGTTTAAAAAAAATTAAAGATGTAATGAGATATGTTAATCAAATTGATCTAATTTACACTAATTAATTAATTATATTATTATTATTAAATATATTAATTAATTATAATATACAGATATTATAAGCATGTTTCAAAGACATCAACAGGTAATCAGTAGTTTTAGTGGACGTGAAAATTTCACTTTCAAAATAAACCGCTGAACATTTTTCCTTAATTGCTGAATTTCAGTTTTATTAATTATGTTGATTATGTATACGCATTGAAATGCTAATGCAACTTACTTTAAGGCAAAATATTCTTACAACAAGTTTATATTATAAATTAGAAGAACTCGCAAACAATTTTTATCAATTAAGTCATCTCAATTAATATCAAATACTGCGATTTGATTTATCTTGATTGAAGAAATCTGTATAAAACTTGTAAATTTGTTCAAATCATCAATATTTTCTAATAATATGTAAACAATATAAATTCACTTGGCATCTACATCAATCAACTCATCCGGCATTAAACTGAAATTAAACAGCATAATAGGATGCGATTCATCCCGTGAAGATCCAGCTACGAGCTTTCGACTTTACGGCCGCGATACTGAGACGTAATTAGAGCGATGTTTCCATCTTAATCAACCTTTACTCAACAGAATTGAATATACTGCCTACCAGCTAAAGGAATGCAGCCAAGGGGAAGCATTCTGCCGGCGAGAGGCATGCCGAGCGCCTCCGTTTCGAGCTTTTATAGGAAACTCGAGCTCGGCGGATCTTTAATCAACACCGCAATAATTAATACGCCAAATGGGAATTTAACTATATTCTGGATTAATTTGAATACTGCTATGACCTCGCTCAAGACGACCTTTGCTCTTCAAATAAAATTTGTTTATCTGAGCTAGAACAACTTATTAAAATTGTTTGATAGTCTTTGCACGACATGGTATATTTGCGCTAATAATTACAGGGATAATGGTGTGTTTGTATATAAATGGATAAATTCTAATGTAATTTTTTTAATCTTATTGGATGTAAATAATTTTGCAAAAGTGTACACGTTAATAATGCAGTCTTACATTGCGATTCTAAACATTTGTCATAAATGAACATGACATAATTTGATAAATCAACAGAACATTTTCAATACTTTCTAAATACAATTGAAATGTAGACAACAATGTATGTATGGTTGGAATAATCGGTCGCGCTTTTTAAAATTAATCTGTGTATGAATAATATTCAAACCATTTAACTAGCTTCGAAATACCAAAACACAAAAAGCTCCAAAAGTCTTCATTATTGCGATCAACTTGAATAAATATTCACTTTTAATTTTTATCTTATTTATATATAAAAGAAAATGCAATAATTAAAATATTTTTTTGTGTTTGTTTTATTATTGAAATAAATTATTATTTATATATTTTTATTAAATGTGTTTGATAACTAACAGAGGAGCACTAAATAATAGTCTAGTCAAACTAGATTCTGTAGTAATCATTACTATGAGCATAAACATTCATTACTGACTAGTTTTTCAAATATTCCAATTTCTATTTTAAATTTAACTCAACTGTCTATCAATTGAATAAATTTCATCATACAATTTTTACCGCTTCGCAGGTCACAAATATTTTCTTCAGTTCCGGTAAAATACTTCTCGAAGCAACTTCGCCTGTTTTGATTTCACGATATTTTGTTAAGGGGGTCGAAGTCGGTAAACGATTGATGATTCTCCACGTGAAAGTTTGTTTAGTTTGCTGTATGCTTGTTATGTCCAATAGTTCTAGCATTTACGCGCAAAACTTTATTCAAAGTACAGCAACTACGTTCTGCCTTAGATGCAATATTGCCGATGAAGAAACATGTACGGTATCGGATGCGCTTATTGGAAATATTGTTGGAAACTTCGAAAAACAGAGTATTAAATATTAAATGATAAATTGATATTCTCTGGGATCGCCAGGAATTTTTATTTAATCATATTTAAAAACTTGAAATTTTTGTATTATATGCACTACACAAAATAAATCAGTGAAAAGTATAAGTACTTTTGTACAACGTCTATTCGGTCGCTTTTTTTCTTACAAACTTCTATAATGGATAAGTTTATTTGTTTCAAAACTATCCTTCGTTTCGCTGTTGAGAAAAAGTCAAACTGTTTGTGATTTGGGCCAAAAATTGTAGCAATAAGCTATAGTTATTAAATTTATCGTTTATTGCAGAATTTATAACAAATGTACTACAAACAGGACGTGTTCCTCCTTTACATTTGCCAGTTCTTTTCGAATGACCATGTTCGTTTCTCGATTCATGAGATTTACATTTTTCCGTTGTAAGTTTGTTCCTTACATGTTTTGTATTGTCCTTGCGGCTATCCTTAATAAGCAGAAAGCCTGATCCTGCTATTTGTCTCGGCTTTTGCGAAAACCGACATAAGTTTTCTGGATTGTCATTGGGCACAGAAAGTGATGTGTCAAGCTGTATAAAAATATAAGGGCATCCATCTCCATTAGATCTCAGATAGAAACTTGCGGAAAATGGATTGAGGTCGCACAGTTACGATTCATGATTTATAATACGGCTGTTATGTTGTTCACCTGATTTTATTGTTTTCGTATTGGGGATGACAGTTATGTAATTTTATTATATTTCAAATAAGTTCAATTCATTTATGAAACAATCCATTACTAAGAATTAAGCCTTTTCTGATACATTTATCTGTAGAACAGATTTTATAGTCTATGTGTGGCGTTCCTTCAATTTCTTCGCATGAATGCTTGCTCGGAGTTAATTACGAAATGAACTAATATCGCCAGCGAACCGGATTGCTGTTTGAACAGAGAAACATCACAAAGTCCATTCTCGTTTCTTCGCGAGCTTTAGAAAATTTAGAAACAAAGAACATACAAGCATCGTGTAAATCGTTCCGTACGTGATACATTAATAATGCATTAGTGAGCACGCGCTCCCGCCGCTCTCAGAAGCTGTTATCGTGATTGCTTCAATTCTGTTTTAGAGTAAATATCAGGGAAATGACACACGTATTCTAATATCATGAATTTGCCTACTCATTGCCGATATATATTCAAAATTTAAAGTTGAGATGTTTCAACCGGTTTACGAAAATATCTTTATTTCGTCTTTTTGTAGCTATAATTTTCAAACAAACTGGTTCAAATAACAAAACTGATGTTAGAATTAATATGCAAAAAACACTGACAAGAATACTCAATGACGGTAGTTATAATTTTCATTATGTATGCAATTACAAACGCAGGTCTACAAAAAAATGTCTCGATTAGGTGTGCGACATATGTTTCCTAATGTATTTTTTACTGCTGAATACGAATCAAATGTCAAAATTGATGGTCAAATGAAAAAAAAGAAAAACACGACAAAATCTTCGATATGGTAATTGTTCTGCATAATTAATATCTTATAATGTTTGTCGTTTTCTGAACCTTTAATCTTTACATGACCTATGCATGGGATTTTTGTGATAATTTTTCATCTTTGTTGAATATCTTTTTGCAAGCATAACTAATGCACATCGCAACAATTATATCTGCTAATTACTGCATGTCCGTTACATAGGTCATTTACCGACCTAAAAGTCCAGGCAACAAAAAAAAAACAAGATTTTAATTATCATGCAAAAAATGTCCAAATTGGATTTGTTGATATTTTCACTTCTTGCTGTTTGAACCTCAATTTTAACTTTAGATTTGTGTTCAGTGGAAAAAAATACTTTGGGATGCATATGTCACACACCCAATCCAGACAATTTTTTTGTGGACCACGATGAATGAACCTAGTAAAATAAATTCAAAATTACTAATCCATTAATTTTCATCTACTTGTCGACTTTAGTAAATGTATTAATATATAATATAATTTTCAGTAAGTATCGTGTATTAAATTTCATCTAATATACAAGGTACAAGGTACAAAGTGAATATTTTCAATGTTAGAATAATTTTTGAAAAGGATAATAAATGTATTTTTTCAGTTTTAGTATTGTTCCTGAAGAAAGGAGCATTTCATACCCTTAAGTCAGTAGGAAAAATACTGAATGAAAAATTAAAATATTATTTTGAAAAGAGCAGGTTTTATATTGGCAAAATATAATCATAATTAGTATTAGCTTTCCAGAAAAACTTGAACTAAAAATATAAAGCTCTTAAATTTTAATTTGCATAATACATTTTTCACTTATAATATCTTAATGTTAGTTCAGATAATTTATTACTAACCTAATTGTAAGAGTACTAGATACATAAAAATATTAGTTGTAACGTTCTACTTACAGAATTAAACGTTTATAAAGTACAGAATGGTGTTTACAATTATGAGCACCCACTGGACCGTTAGTTTTGAGTGAATATACATGATATATTATTTTAACATTTAAAAAATTTAAGTTAAAATATTGAAAATAACTTAACAAGAAAAGTTAAATATTTCACTTCCGGGTGTATTTTTAAAAAGACGGATGCAAACCCTGTAAAGTTTATAAAAATGCAAAGGAAACTATTAAAAACTTGCAGTTTTATATAGAAGCATAGTTTATCACTTTGTGCCTCTGATACCTGGTAGAAGACATGTTAAATGGCTTTATAATTTCTGCGCGTAAAATGAACAAGTGATGGATGAAAGCACGTCATATACAATATTGTGAGATAACTAATGATATTATTTTAAAAGTAGATAGGTAATGTAGAAAATGGGATAAAAATTATTTCAATTAAAAACTTTATCAGGTGAATTGCGCTATAGTTCGGTACGAATGAAGTCTTGATTTATGTATTTTCATCGCAATTTCTTTGTAATACATTTAATATATATTTTTTAATTATTGAACATACTAAAATGTGAATAACTTTTAGTTCACTAAATATTATTATATTTATATACCTAATAAATATATTATTTTATCAATATTGTTAACTCTGTTCTGAATATTTAATTGCATTTGATTCGAGCTTGTAATAAGGTTTTATAACCTAATTAATATGGTTATTTGCTCTAATTAAATTCAGAAACAGTATGCTTCAAATTTTGGAACCATCATAATCTGCACGCAGAAAACATTTTAAATAAATAATTGTACTAATTTACCATAGATTATCTAAACAAAGGTATGCATATTTTATATATTTCCACACAATACTTTTATATTCAAACATGATTCAACGAATCTACAATGCAGAATAATTTGAATGAAGCCAATTACTATATGAAGTGCTGAATAAAGATATTTCCATATAATTGAAAATATAGAGCAATACATATTCATGGCAAATTAAGCTATTGAATATATTACACATGCTAGCTGAAGAAATTATAGTAATTGGAAACCAAGAGAGCTTCATGCTGGTCAGATTTATCATACGTTGCACATAGTTACATTTTCATATATGATAGCTTGAGTTTCAATGTAAAACTATTTCTAGAAAAAAAAAGAAGATATATATATATATATATATATATATATATATATATCCTGAATATTTATGTCACAAAAATATTATTTTGAAAAAATCAGATCAACCTTTACTGAAATGAATTTCTATGTAACTTATTCATACCATAAAACAGAATAAGAAATATCACAAAATAATAAATTCAACGATTTTTCAATATCAAATAAAAAAAATTATTAGAAATATTGGTAAAAAACGTTATACGTACGAGATTCAATTTTGGTGTAACTATTTTAGATGTTTTAAATTATCTTTTACGAATAAAAAAATATGTTTGTTATTTTAATATATATTTGGTAAAATGGCTCTGTATATAATATATAACGTTCGACACATATAAGATGACATTAACCATATAAAATAAAAAAATATTATACAAATCATCAAAAAAACTAGTGTAAAGTTTATTGTGCAAAACAAACAATTATACATAAATATATCTACGTAGGTTTTTTAATAATTCTTTGCACAATTTTTAAATTGACTTAAAATTTAGAAAAGTTTCGTAGTACAATCAAAATTCAGGAATTTTTTTAATCTTCTGATTTTTTTCTCTAATTTTCATTTTAGCAACTTCGGAATCTTCAATTTTTGGTTTTTGTTCTTGCTTGGTTTGCAAATGATTATTTTTATATCCTTCGTTCTTGAGTGCGGCATTCTCGGCTTTCATTTTGTTCTGCGCATTTATCGATTCTATGCGTGTTAATGATACATATTGTGAACCGTCTGTGGGATTATTAAATGCATTAGATGAATAATTACTATATTCAAATTCTGACCTCGAATCAATTGTTGGCGATAATTCGGAAAATCGATCGATAATTCTCACTCCACTCACAGTGTTACCTACTTGCGGAGGCGACGTGCATATAGGGTGCGTTTTGGCTTTGAAATCTGAATTTTTCTGCTCTCCAATTCGCACGATTCCACTCGTTGTAGACCGAGATTTCGTAGTTGGTTTTGTGGGTTTTGTATTTTGAATTGATATTTTATTTGCTTCAAAATTCCATATATCTTTAGAATTGTTTTTAGTCACAAAATTGTCTTCTAGTTTCTTCTTTTTAACGATTACTTTTGTTTTTGCGGGACGGTCTTTCAATGTAGACTTCTGGTTCGATGTTGACGCTATCGAATTGCCAGATTCAATCACAAGCTTTGTATCTATCTTTTTTGGAGACGTTTCTTGTTCTATCTTCTTCTGGAGTTTTAGCCGATTTTTTCTTACAATATTTTCAGAAGCTTCGAGCTCATATCTACTATTAGTTCTTTTAGGAATTCGTTTTATTGCATGCATATTTGCTGAAAGTCGTTGTTTTTTTCCATTTTGGCTGTCGGGCTTAATTTGTCCAGTTTTAGCTACATTTATCACAGTTGGTTGCTCGTTCTGTATTTTGTTGGGTTGTTTTGGAACTGGAACTATTTTTGGTTTCGGAGGTAAGCTTGGGATAGTTTCTGATTGAACAGACATATTATCATCGTCTGAAGAACCAAGATTAGTTTTATTTATATGTGTTTTAACTTCCAAAGGTGTATATGAAACAGCAAGTATATTTTTTGGCGCGGTACTTACTTTAACTTTTGGTGTTTTTACAAAATGAGGACTTCTACTAGATATTAATTTTTCTGTTTCTTTTTCCTCTAATTTTGATATCGTGCTTCGAGCCGCTTGCGAGCCAGATACTTTTGAAAGAATATTAAATGGATTTTTTTCCTCAAAGAAATTTATATCGTGCAAAGGTTCTACAGCTGCTGGTTTCACTGGTTTTTGAGCTACGGGTTTAGCAGCTTTGATTTTTTCTGCTGTTTTTATTACGCTTTCACATTTGGGTAGTTTTGGTAACGATAGTTCAGGATACTTCTGAATATCCGTTTGATCATTTTCTCTCATTGTTTCATAGTCCTCACTTAACATGCGTTTTTTATTCTGATTGGGATAAACTTCAAGTACCTTTTTTGGTTTTTCTTCTTTTTCCTCGATTTCGTCTAAGTAGGTAGGTATATCGCAACAGTGTAACCTTTTTCTGGTTTTGGTAAAGGGAGCTTTTATTTCCTTTGCCAAGTAAAAATGATCTTCACGCCACCTTTTGTTAGGTATTGATTTCGGCGATTCATTTCGTTTCCTCTTTCGCATTTGCAACCTATTTCTTTCCGCAAAATTTTTCTCTTCTCTTTTTATTCCTGGTTTCTCTAGACTTATTGTTTGAGCAGCCGGAGCATTTCCAAAATTAGATTGAGGTTGATTTCTTCTATGGTCTTTGTGTGTGCTTTCATACTTATTTTCTATTTTCTTGGATTTTTCATGATTTGTCGATACCGATCCACATCTTGGATTTGATACCACTGGTTTGTCATTTGGTTTTGAAGAATGTATCTGATCATACGACACTGGAATTTCTTTTAGTTCCATTTCTGGATAATAATCTAACAAACTTTCATTAATACCTTCATATTTATTATCGCCTTCATGCAATTTTTGAGGATATTGCACATTATTTTTTGGACGTTGTTGAAATTTTGTCATAGGTTTAGGTTCTTCACATAAAAGTTCCGTGATAAATTTCATTGTGTTGCCTCTGGCGTAGTCTTTCACTTTCTCATTTGAAGGAGTTTTAGCAGCAGGTTTCATGCTGTCCTTTGGGGATGTTTTTGGGTTTGACCGAGAACGCAATGTTTTATTTTTGCTTTCTATAATATGTTTAGCATCTACTGTTATAGTATTAGCTGACATATCAATTCTAGGTTTTTTTACTATTTTATTTTCAATGTTTTTGGATGCTGCATCTGTCATCACAGTTAGCGCAGTGACAGTTCCAGTAGCTTTTTTTATATTATGTTTATTCTCACCTTTATCAGATGTTTCACTGTTCACGACCTTGTCATTTTCAACTTCATCTTCTGTATTTAAGGGTCTGATACCGAATAAATCTTGGTTGTGCGCAATTTCTGTTCCGTCAGTGGCATACACCCTGTCAATAACTCCGGTGACTGTTGCGCGTATCGGAGTGGAATTCCAGGAAGGTGAAGATATCTCGGCAACGACATCATTTTTTTTGACAATCTCTCCAACGCGTTTTTCATATTTTATAACACTTTTCCGATTTTTATCTAGTTCTGGACATTGTATGACATATAGTTTTATAATTTTAGTTCCGAATTTTTTTCTTTTGTTTTTCAAAAAGCCATTATTAATAGCGAAAAGGTTTTTAAATGGTCTAAATTTGTACATTTGTGCTACTAGAATTTAAGATGGTTCCAAATATTTTTTTTATTTTTTTGTTTGTTTCAAGATCACTTTGATCTGTCACAATAGATTTATTGCATTTGTTTAATGTAATATTATTTAACTCGATTTTTTCAATATTTTTTAGCATATGACATAATGTATATTAATACTTATTATCTAAAGTATTTGGTAAAAAATTGTTATGAATATTATTTCATAAACTCACGTATAGATATTTTTATATAAATTTTGTTTATATTGATTATAAAAATTGTATGTGAATTAAATAAGCATCGGCAAATCTTTTAATAATTAATTGAATACAATTTTATATATTTATATATATATATATATATATATATATATATATATATAAGTAAATATACTTTTATACATTATTATATATTTAATACAAATTACTAATTTTTGAGCAATGTAAATAGATTTAATTTATCCTGCAATAAGCATTATTATTGTTCTACATCAAAACAAATGTATTCCGTAGTCACATTTATTAGAACTTCGTTACATACGTGTAAATGACAATTTTTATGTTATTTATCTTATAATTCATTAATTTTATGATCGCCATCGGAAAATTCTCTTAATAGATTTTAACATCAATTCAAAAGGAATCCATAAATAAGAAATGATGCTATACACAGAGACCTCTTCAGAAGACCCTGATTCTTTTTCGGGTTTTATCGATTCATTTGCAATTTGTTGTGACTGCACGACGGAAACTTTTTTACCTCTTTTGTTCACTCTATGAATACTTCTTGCATCTGGTCTTTCAAGCTCAGCATCAATGTCAAAATCGTTTGGTAAAGCACCTGGTGCAGGTACATTACTAGGTGTTGCTATATTATCAGAAGTTACAGATTTTTCGATAATTGTATCTTTTGCTGATGCATCCATGTCGGGCTTTGTGGCATCTGTTGGAATTTTTGTTGGCCCTCCAACTGCTATAGGATTCTCCACTTCTGGTTTTATGTCAAATTGTGAATCTACAAGTAGTGGAGGCGATGGTTTGCGTGCTTGAATGGCAGTATTAGGCATACTTTTTCGAGTTGCAATTTGTTTACCTGATTTTGCTATGTTTACTTGAGCATCTTGCTTTAAAACGCGTTTTGGAATTGGCATTACTGGTCCCGTACATTTACTGGGATTTTTTTCTTTATCCAAATTTGCATAGATTTGACTATTGGTTTTCGGTATTGTATTTAAAGCAAGCTTACTAACGTTCTTACCTGTTCCACTTGGATTAGATTTAACATTGCTCAATTTTTTTAATGTTTTGGGAATAGGAGGTTTGTCTTCAAAGTCGGGCGTATCTACTTGGATAAAAGAACTTTTACTAGCCAAATCAGATTTTGGATCTTCGTCTAAACTAGTAATTTGAATATAATTCTTGTTATAATTTTGTTTCGAATGAATAGCTTTTAAATTATCATCTTCCAAATCATTTGATGTTGTAGTATATTTTTTTGTTTGCTTTCTATTAGGCTTTATGTTTTTACTTTTGTTATTAAAATTATTAGTTAAATTTGCTGTATTTTGATCATCGAAATCTTCTTCATATATGTCGTTTTCAATATCTTCTTGGTTACGCTTATTTATGACATTTTTCTTTCTTACATTTTTCGATTTTTGTTTGTAGTTTAAATTATGTTTTTTTTGTGGAGTTGTCATTTCCATTTCATCACCATCATATTCTTTGTTATTCATTTTATTTGCTTTTTTATTATGAGTAATATCTATCTCTGGATCATAATCATTATCCTCATTATCATTCCTAGGTTTTTCTTGGACCAAACTCTTTTTCATTTTTTTCTTCAAAGACTTAGTATGTTTGTCGTCGATTTCATCAACAATATTTTTCTGTTTTTGGTTGTTTTTCACAAGGTTTGCTGTAGGCTTTGCATTTAAAATACTTTTTTGAGCGAGTTGATTTATAGGCGTTGTTTCATCTTCAACTTCCTCCAAGTTTTCATCTGCTTCTTCAATTATTTTCTTTTTCGATATAACCATATTTTTGTTCTCCATATTCATCTTAACTGCATTATTTTTCAATGCATTTGTATCTTCCAAATCGTTGTCTTCTAAATCATTTTCAGTCGCTTTATTCATTTTGTTCTTAGATAAAATTATGTTCTTATTTGCTTGGTTTTTATTGCTGACATTATATACCAACACGTTATGATCTTCATTATCTTCTTCAAAATCTTCATCTATTTTTTTATTCATTTTACGTTTAAACATTTCACGATCATCGTGAAGTTTTTTATCTAAATCATATTCGAAGTCATCTGAATAATCTTCAATATACTTTTGCTGCTGTTTATCTTTATTTGCAATATATTTAACGTCAACATCATCAAATCCCTCATCATAATATTTTTCTATATATTTTCTTCGTAAACCTTGTTTATCAGGGATATCATCAGCTTCATCTTCAAATTCATCTATTTCATCTTTTTTCTTATTAGAAACTTTTTTAATGTTATGAGAATCATCAAGTTCATTATCCAACTCATCTTCGTCCATTTCACGTTTATTGCTAATCTTATGAGATTTCTTGTTTGTGAACTCGCTGTTGAATTCATCATCTACTGAATCTTCTTTGTATATTGGCGAATATTTTTTGTTCGGTTTATACTGATCTATTTCATGGATATTTGCCTTAACTCTGTGATGAGTATTTTTAGTTTGTTTCTCCATATATCCAAATTCATCAGCTTCATGTTCTTCTAACATGCTTTGCATGCGTTTTTCCATTGGTGTTTTATCAAATTTATCATGTTCTTCATGCGATATCCTTTCTGCTTTTATATTTCTCTCAACATGAGCTTTGTGTTCATGTTCTGCATAGTCTTCATGTTCTTCATGCAATTCGTGCTCTTCATGGTCCTCAACATCGTCTTCTTCTAACGCCCTTGACTTTTCTTCTGATTCTTCATCTTTTTTCTCATAGTATGATTTGAATATCTTAAATACATTAAATGGCATAGCTTGTTTATTCAATTCCAGAAAATTTAAAGGTTCACGCACTTTATTTTTAGCCTCTAGATTAATTTGATTAGTGTAAGGGTTATCTACTTCTTCTTCGTCATCTTGAGACTTTTGCTTTTTATCTATTGATTTCTGATTGTCTTTTATCTGATCAATAGCTACAGTTGGCTGCAGAAGTTTATATTCATTTTTTTCGTCTTTATCCTTCTGTTTTTGTTTGTTTGATATAACTTTAGTTTTAAAGGGTTTATTTATATTATTTGTCTCAATAACTGCTGATTTACTTTTGATCGGACGTTTCTCGTTCGGTTTGTGTGTGTTTTCAATTTTTTTTAAACTACGTCTCCTGCCAACATTAACAATCTCTTCTTCAGGCCTTTTATTTTGCTTTGCATGTTTGGTTTCTACATTTTTATTATTTTTTTTAGACTTAGTAATTGGTTCATGAATTTCATCCCAATCGATGTCATCTTCTTTATCAGTTTTTAGTTTAGCCTCGTCTCTTGAAACTGACGTTTCTTTCATTCTTTTATCTACGTATGCTCCTTGAATATTCTTCTTTATTTTAACATTTTCGATATGCCGAGGATCTTGTTTTTGGCCCAAGACAATTTTCCTAGAAGCTTCTTTTTTATCGATCAAATCATCAAACTGTTTTTGTAATTTTTGTTTTGTTATATTGCTTTCCTTGTGAATTGTTTTAATCAAGGAAGCTTTATCAACAGGAGTCATCAATTGGGGTTGTGAGGAGGATTCTGGACTAGATTGCTTCTCTTGTGGCGTTATACTGGAATGCACTTTAGTTTTATTATTAATTTGATTACTCTGCAAATTATCCTTCGCAAATTTTGCAATCGGCTCGGTTTTGTCAATGGGTCGTATACGGAATAGGCTCTGTTTTTTCATAATATCCGCACCGTCGATTGCGTAAACTTTATCTATAATTCCATTAGCCGTCGCACGGATTTTAATAGGGCGGCTTGGGCCGTTGATCTCGGCGACGACTTCGTCTTTCTTGACCATCTCGCCGACACGTTTGCCGTATCTAATATAATTTTTTGTGAATTAGTTTTTAAAAATTACACAACTATGAATATAGAATATTCACTTGCTATTTCAATTTAAAACGTGTTTTATATTTTTATATTTACATTAGTTAAAATTTCATAAACAAGTTAATAAAGTATTTTCTTAAAATTCTCAACAGCTTTAGAATAAGTTATGGAAATATAATTCTTAGATTCAGCAAAGTTAATTCATTTTTGATTTGATTTATGAAGTGGTGTTTTTCATTTACGGATTTTTTCTGATTAGATATGGTAATTTATGAAATATTTATATCAATACAGAATTTCGTTATTCACACCTGATAATATTACTTTCTCCATCATCTAGTTCTGGAGATTTTACTATAGTTGATTCTGGACTATTCTTCGCCTTGGGGGAACAATAGAAACGTTTGCCACAATAAAATGATTCTTGGTACGTCAAACGAAACCCAACTATTCGACGAAATTTGTTCATTTGTGCTACGGAGTTTTGATATTTTTATAAAAAAATTTACTATTTTTTTGGAGTTTTCAGGGCATTTTTAATTTTTTTGTTTTTTATTTAATTAATTTTTGACTGCTCTGATATGTCGATTCATTTGTCAGAATAATAAATTTGAAAATTAGTGTTGACATATAGTTAATTCATAATTAAAAAGTATAATGATTTACTTTAATCTTTTATGTTCTATTTCCTGCAAGTAAGTAAGTGGGTTTAGTTAACCAGGTCATATCAAATACAGAACAGTAAATATGGTGAAAATATAACTGGTTCATTATTTACCAAGGATTTTTCTGAAGTCAGCTAAGCATAAGTCATTATGATCAATTTTTGCACAGGTAAAAATGTACAAAGCATATTGAAGAGCTGGTGATAGTTTTCACTTATAGTTGTCACCTTTCCATGATTATTTGAAATAGTATGTAATATTTTTATGAAGCTGCTACTAATTATTTTTGCATTTGCTAAGCTATTAAATTTTCTACATTAAATTTGTAACTCCTGAAACTTTTTTTGTATGACCGATTTCAAGCAAAATTGAAGGAAAATATAGGAAAACGGTGTTCTTAAATCATAAACCTAATCTTTACCAGTTTCTACATAGAATATATTGTTTTTATATAAAATGTAATCCAAATTCATATCCAACCCTTTCTCTATAGGTGTATACATACAAAGTATTATTAAACATAAGACTCAACTCTTAAGAGATACGTCATATTAAATCGCTGAACATATTTCATTCAACTGGATTGTTTGATTATCATTTCTGTAACAATGTCTGTGTCTACAAAGTCTTACGGGTGAGTTAAATCTCTGCCAACGAGAGCAATTCAATTTAATGAACAATGTGATTGTTCGGGACGCAATTCAAATGAAAGTATTCTGCGGCTGAAATAAGTTTATCTCAGTCAGTGTGTCAATGACACCTTCCCTTCTCCGACTTGGACCCCTCTTAAGAAGACAATTTTAACAATAAGAGATGACGAACGAGCAGAAAATATCTCGGAAACTTATATCATTAGCTTGCTGGAAGTGGCTGAATCTATTTTTTTATATCAATAATAAAGACCATCAGTTCTTTTATTGTGGATCCCATTCTCACTTTGCTGGAAAAAAGATTCAAGTACTATCTGTATATTTTAATCAAATCTAATAATATAAACTTTTGTTTAATTCGACCTTACTATAAAATTTAGTTTAATACTGCTGAAAATGATTGATATGCTGCTGCTACAAATTAACATAATATTATATTCAAAAATAATTTCAATAATTTTGTTAATCATTTTTATCCTCAAATATCAAGTTTAATTCTTGAATTGAATTTATTTACTGTATATTTTTAATTTTATTTATATATAGTAGTCTATAAAATTTAATTTTGAGGCGATATTTGAAAAGAAGAAGTAGCGATATAAATAGCCGCACTTAATTCTAAATAGATGAAATATCTATTGAATTCGAAAAATTGTTTAATCTGACGAATTTATCCCTAACGTCTCTATACGACAGTCCACATATTAGATGAACGCCCAATTAATAGCACTTTGGAATCAGTAATACTACTGCGGGAGAGTTTCTCATTATCAGGTTATCTATTTCAATGGAATTCAATGCAAATGAACATACACAACTCGCATGCTCTCATCGAGAATACGGCATGAATGATAAATAGATGGAGGAAACGTACTCAAATGTATCTGAATCTCTATATATCTCTTGCAGAAGCAATAATGCATGTCCAGTGTAATTCGGAGTTTAATTTGAGCAAAGTTTAGGCTGTTATTCAATGGTATGTGGTGGTGTTTGTAACAGTTATTAGTTTTCGGGATATAGATTACTTGGAATTATTGGACGAACGTAATTATTTCATTAACTACTGTTTTGAAAACTGGCACTATTATGGAACTAAAAATAAAAATAACAATTATTTTATTTGAGTGGTCAAAATTTGATATTACATCACACGTTTTACAGACACATAAAATATTTAAATAACATTAAAAATCTACTACAAAGCTATATTTAATATTACTATTGTTAGCTGGGTATGAATGATAGTGTAGATATTTAAAACTTAGGGCTTTAAATTAAAAACTATTAAAAAATTATTTAAAAAAAATGTAAAACTCTAGCAAGGTCATATTCACAATTCTGCTTGTTATTTGCGACTCATTGACCAAATAATTTCAATTCTTGTTCGAACTTTTCATCTGCACTGGATACCGAGCACTTGTCTACATGAAAATTTTTAAGCACTGTCAAACCGTCGATTTTGGAACGCTTTTAACCTTTGGACTAGTTGAGACACGATTTTATACTGTTTGTCTCTACTGTCTTTAGCAAAAATTTGCCAATGTAGCCGATACTGCCAGAATTTTCAACCTATCTCTAATAGTTCGCAAAATAATCACTTAAATGAGTATTCAAGTGTAGAAATTGAAAAAAAATTATTTAAATTTTTTTTTTCATATTTAATTATATGTGTACTGGATAATTATTTTAAAATTGAAATTATTTTTAGAGATACATCTTCATCATGATTCATGATCCTCTTCAGTTTTTTTTTATTTGCGGAACTTTAAACGCGTTTTCTCAAAACTGTCTATCTCAATACGATGTTCACGATTTCTCTAGTTTTACTACCTACCTGCAATTTTCGAAAAATTTTCCTTATGGACTTCTCTCGGGTATATACTAGCCTCACCTGAAAATTTTAGTTTTTAATATTTTTAAAAAATCAAGAATCTCAAAAAAGTGAATTTCAAACTGTTACCATTTTGTCAAAAAATTATTTTTTAACTTAATCGCAGTATATACTATTGCGGGCATGGTCACATGTCAACATAAGTCCCTCTCTTCGCCTAACTGCAAATTTTTAATATTAGCTTTTTCTTGTTTAATTTTTTTCTCGACTCTAAAGAAATTATTAAAACAATGATAGTTAAAAATTAATTGCTCTTTTTACAGTGGCCTGTGAAAATGACATAAAATTTATGCTTTTACACTAGAATACCGCCTTAAAGCATTATGTAACAACTTTTTTTTTCGGTTTGATGGTCATAAGTATTTTTGTTCATTTCGGTTTAGTTTATAATGATTCATAAGTAAACTTTAATAATTGAAATAACGTATGAAGGTATAAAGTTATTAAATTGTTTAATTGCCAATTCCCGCCGATGATCCGAATGTGTGCCATGTGTATCATTACAATCAGAGATTCAAAACACGCGCCAGAGTCGCTCCCGACATGCGAACGAACGCTTGTTAAGCGCTCCGAACATATAAAAGTTAATCCGTGTCTGCAATTATCCGTTTCAATGTGCGCCAATTATTGAATGCGAGCTCAATTAGTGATTACGTATATATATCGGCACAATATACGCACCTATGTTGCAGTTTAATCTTCGACGAGTGCAATACTTAAAAGCCGTTTCCAATAACTACATTGCGTTATTAATTATTTTCATTACGATTTCAAATCGAAATGGATTCATACAACGCAATATCGGGGAGTGTTTATCGAAATACTATGGAATGAAACATTTAATCGCACATTATAGCTGTATGTGGTATTACGGTGGATAGGTATCAAAGGGTCTCGTTGAAATGGTGATAGAAATCATAGGTACGTATCGGTTTTTAAATGATTGATTTCCTCGATAATTTAGGAATTGAATTATTATTAGATTTCCTATGCTTTGTTTGAAACTCATATTATTATTAAGCCAGGTCAAATACTCATCAAAATACACATGTACCACCTGAATATATAATATAACTAATTACTTTAGAATTTTGATACATTATTTGATATCAAGTCTAGTAAGAGTAAAAGAGCAATAAATTTTTATTCGGATTTTGTTGTAAGTGTAGTAGGGCCTGTCACTTTTTATAACTTAGGTTTCCGACTAGTTAACAATATTAACTTAGACACTAATTTTCTTAAATTAATTGCTCATATTCTTATATTATGTGTTATATGGGTGTGAACCCAGCCAGGTGAACACTTAATTGAAAACCTTCGGCAATACGAAATCAATTCAAATACTCCCATATTCTAAAACAAGAATACTTTAAAACACTTTAAAAAAACAATATATCGATTTTTAACCATCTATCATTAAAAGAAAATTTATTGAAAAGTTTATTGTACAAATGAGAAACGACAGTTTATTTTTGATACACAAAATTTAGTTTTTGAATACTAAATTTTTATTACTCTTCAAAGTTTTGATGTTATCTTATAAATATAATCTTCCAAATCATTCAAAATATCATTAACAGTAAATAAATCAACCACTCACATTTTATCACTTACAATGCAATCAAACGATTAAAATCACCTGCATTCTTATTTTCTCTAATAGTATGTATTCTAATTAAATTTATAATTTTAATAAAAATTACCACGTTCTTAAAAACGACAAGATGAAATACACCGTCCACTCAAATAAATTCCTTCAAAATCAGATATGATTACAAGACGCTGCTTATTTATAATTTGTACACAAGAGATTAAGCACCCCATTACTGTAATTGTATGTAATACCAAAAATCTTCCTGTCGAGAGCTCCAAATGTAAATATTTAACTGCAAAGTTTTGTCGTACTCTAAATAAAACAAAGAGCGTAAGAATATCTAATGAGATTTCCTTTAGCATCCGCATAGCATAAAATATTCTTTTTGATGCCAAGAAACTTTTAATATACAGCGCAATAAAAATGTCGAGATTTATGTTTGCTCTTAATAACCATAATGCAATATAGTTAATTCTCCTTTGTGTAGTCTTTTCTGCACTTCAACCGGTTTAGGTCAAGATTATCACGATTGTTTTAAAAGCATGGTGGGATTATTATTAATCAGGCTGGGATGCTTTTCTATTTGCATAGTCTCAACTTTCATTACATTAAACAAACGAAGATAGTGGATATAGTGAATATAAAAAAATGTGCACACAAATTTGCATTAGAATCGTGAAAAGGTCATACAATTTATTTATCAAGGCTACAATAAAAATTAAGAAGAAAAAATAAGATTAAGACAGCGTAGTATGATAACAGATTGTGATTTTATGAATTAGTTTTACATACTTTTACTTCATTATCAAATTCTCAAAGTAGTGAATTTATAATATTATTTCTCATACAGAGATAATACATTTATAATATATTTACCAAGAAAGCACGTAATTTATTGAATTTTATTAACACACATTAGCACAATGTAACTCAACATTTTGTCATACAGAATAACATGAATGCTATAACATTCAAAATTAAAATCAATTATTTTGAATTTAATTCTATAGAACCTTTTTATGATTATTATAACTCTCAAGGTAATGAGTAATTGATTTTTCGGGTATTTTTGTATTATCTTTTCCCAAATTTATAAATTTGCTTAGGCAAGTACATTGCGTAAATTAGAGGCGTAATACTTGACGTCGATGCTATAGCATTTATTGAATATAACGATTAGAGATTGATTATATTACCTCTATACACTCTCTGAAACTTTCACTTTTGGCGAACTTGTTAAGCAATAATTATTTGAAAAACTTGTTTGATAAATACTTTAACTTTAACCAAATGTATGTGCATTTATTGTAGTTAATTGTTTAGATAAGAATTTTATTTATTTATAAAAAGCAGTTAATTTCATAATATACTGTTAAAGCAAAGCGATAGAAACTGCGTACGCCCGCAACCGTGCGCACCAAAGAACCAAAGGAGCTTTCCCGGAGCTTTTTTTCTAAACGGCTCACATATTAGTCTTTTGTCTTTCCCTTAGTGCGCTTTTTACGGCGGAGCGAGCAGCTTTTTTTATTCGCCTTATCTATCTGGAATGGAGAGTTAAGCCAAAAAGAACCGTGGGAAAGGCAAACCGTCGAATACAAATATTACAGTCGGCGTTGCTGAACTTTAAGCTTTTTCATGCCAAAGGTTTCCATTCGTACGCAGGTAGCAGAAGGCTGGTGAAAATGATATATATTCACTCGTGTAGCGAGCTGTACTAAGTTTTGCATAATGTAATGCAAACTTACATTTCATTCAGTTGTCTTTGAAGTTTGATTTCAAAAGCCTAGTTCGAATTAAATTAACTTTTGGGATATATCGCAGAAACTTTCTATTGCCAATTTAAGTTTTGTGGGTTTCGTTTATAAGTCTATTTATGTAAATATATAGTTTTGATGAATTGCTGTAAATGGCAGACGAATTCATATCGATAAAAATTTACACAACTCATAAAAATATTATTCCGTCACAATTTGTTAAAATTTTTACATGTCATGTTTTACAGTTGTTATTAAAAAAATATATATATAAAAACATAGCATTGTTCTGATCCGCAATTCTATTGTACATGAGAACATTACATTCTAAAAACTTCTGCGTTGTATTAAAGTGACATATTTTTTGTCGCAATACACTTGTTATACACTGAAAATATCATTCCAAAAGCTTCATATATCACATTTAAATGTATATGAGAATGAATAATGTATGTATATACCTCGCAGGAACACTGAGATTTTTAAATCATACGATTGAACGAATATTTTAAATATTCAATGTATTTTCTCGTTGAAGTGACTATGTAGAAATGTTACATGGAAGAATTATGATTATGTAGAATGATTTATGGAAATAGTTATAAACCAAACTAAGCAATTTCTGTAGTTTATAGCTATAATATTGTTCGTGTAGCATTTAAACTAAGTAGATAAATGAAAACCAATGTTTTAACAATCCATAGAAGCGGCTTTAAATTACAGAAACATAATTTATAAGGGATACTTCACAAAATCAATCCTCCTATGTTGCATTGAAATTCATTGTTTAACTTATATTTACTCAACATCATTGTTGATGACGTTATTAAAAATTAACTTTCCATTTTATCATATAATATTATATTGCATAACGCAGTTTTGAAGATATCTTTATTTTTAGAGAATTAGTTTCTATGCATGTTTTTTCCAGCTTAACGCCATTTCGCTCATTTATTGCCATCTGATCTAAGTATAAGTCATAACTTTTATCTTGTGGTATGTGTGGGCAAACATATATTATTCTGAAGACGTGTAACATTTGCATAAATGATCATAAAATTCTCTGGCGATACATAGCACGTGTCGCAGGGCAATATCGTTACGAGCGAACAGCAGCGGCAGCCGCCTGTCTTTGCCGCATTTCGTACACATTCGAATTTGCTGTGCTTTTTGCCAAACACTTACACTCTAAATGGGGCGGCGATATAATGACTAATATTAACCGCTGCCTCGTTTGGGTAAATACAACGGGAAAGACGTATGCAAATTTACGGAAAATGATATTTTTATACCGTTAAAAAATCGATGAAAGAAAAAGGAAGTTGGTACCAGTTGCTGTTGCTTGCTTATTTGATTCTAATCAGATGAAACATAGTCTTAACGGTACGAAAGAAGTATCAATATCGACACAACATATCAATAACTTGGCGCTGTTGTAAGAACATCCAGAATAGTCTTGCTGCCATTTGTTCCGACCGAGGCCATCGTGTCTACTTTGATATCAAGCAGTAGTGACCTCAGAAATTCAGTTCAGATTATAAATCTAGAATATGATATCAAGAGAAAATAGTCTTACAATACAGTGCTGCAAAAATAATATAGTCAAAAAAATTAAAAATATATTTCAGCTATTGAGGATAACTCCTGAATTACCTGAGTAAGCATATATAGAATAAACAAAACAATTATTATATTTCTCTATTTGATAATAGACAAAACTTAATTGTAATAATAAGTTCATTGTTGAAAGACATATATTCATAAAAATTCTTATATTATAAATATTATGGAGTGTATTTATATCTACAAATATCATTCTGTATTAAGTGCATTCATTTCTCAAAATTATTTCTCGTATAACTAAATAATACATATGTAACATCATAGCATCACTCGAGCAAAGATTTCTCGCAGCTTATTCAAACAATCACCTAAAATGTTCGCATATTCGAAAGGAACAAAACAAAATTCTAATATCATATTTCACGTTGTTACTTGTATTACATTACCAGGAGCACTTCAATACGTTCAAGACAAATATTTGAGTGAGTTATTATGTTGACTTAATGCCATGTATCAGCCGAGTACTCTCTTTGTAATAGTACATCCTACCGGTAGCAATGTCATGTACAATGTCTACATATTTCGTGATTCATTTCACTGGATTACTTTTTGTCAGAGGACTTTGAGCAGAGCATTTTATAAGCAATATACATATATATATATATATATATATATATATATATATATATATATATATACATATCCGCATACAGATCCACGGTTTGAGTGCACGGTTTTAATCGTTCACCATTCTTGTTTGTACTAGATTTTCCTTCATTTTATTTTTAGATCTTTTTCTTGAGTTTGCAATCTGATCTTCCAAATTTCTAAATTGTTTTTGGCACAAGTTCTCTATCGTATGCATTTTTTGGTGTCGTATCTTCCAGACTTTCTCATTTTTTTATCAGCACCATTGCTTTTGCCAATAAGGATTCCATCCAATTTTCTTTTTGTTTTCTAATTCTATAATCCTAGATTTTTTCAGAACTAATCAACTCGATTATTTTCGTACAGATTTTGAATTTTCAAATCGATTCACAATTTTTGGGATAAAGAAACGACTGTGCTGAATATTACTTTAAGCTAATCAATGCGAATTTTAATCGAGTTTCATGAAATGGTTTCAATTGTTGAAAAATTAGCAAATTTTTTTATGTCAAACTTCTACTGTGGGAGGTTAAATATTTACTACGAAGCATCAGTACTCGAAAATTATTTGTTAAATATCTATTTTGTTAATTTAATATTAAGAATTATTTTGTATACATTCTCCCAGAACAAATCTATATATCAATCCCAAATATAATGAACAGTTTTTCTCTGTTTGGGTTGTGATACAATAAAGCTAGACGACACAGATATTTCACAGATGATACACATATATGTTTTGGCGATAGACACACCGGAATGAAATGACGCTTCACGCTGCGAAATATTTTCTATAATACTAAATCATTGCCGACGGAAGCTACTTTATATAGTTGGTTGGGAAATAGAGAATCTCTCACAATCAGTCTACCCTGAGAACAATGTTTTGCTCATATGTGTCTTTCTCCATTTGTCATGTGTAGAGCAAACACTTTATAACACTCAATATCTACTTGTTTGGTGTGGAGCACGATTTAGGCATCAGGGAAATAAATAGGAATTTGAATAAAAATAGAATATATATATATATATATATATATATCAGAGCGGGTCGATTTGTATGATATGAGGCGCATATGATTTTCGGATACTAGGGATCAAAATAAGATACTTTGCCGAAGAAACATATCTCTAAAATGAATTCTGATGCTTCTCTGATTTGAAATAGTCATAATATATCTTATATATAAAAATGGATCGCAAAATGTGTTGGTAAGCGCATAACTCAATAACGCTTGAACGAATTTGGCCAATTCTCTTTTTAAAATGTTTGTTGAAATCCAAGGATGGTTCTTACGGCGAGAAAAAATCGAATAATTGTCGGGAAACCCCTAAAAACAGTCCTTTTCTTTTTCACATACAAAATTTCTCTAACTAAAACGTAGAATCAATTTGAGCTTTATTGCTATTTTATAAAGTGCATATTAAATTACAAGCATTCACTGTATACTCCTCCTAAACGGTTATTCGGATTTTGATAAATCTTTCTGAAGTTTGTTAAGGAAATTTTCTAGGATGTTTGTGATTATAAAGTACTGGGATGTATGTGCAATATTGTAGAAATAATAGCATCTTTACTAATCTTTCCACAATGTTTTTAAAATTCGTAAAAACTTCACTTTATAACAACAAATGGAAAAATAAAGATGAATACATACAATTCGGCCCTCACGATATCGATTAGAAGAAGTTTAGGATGCAATTTTGGATATCTTAAATAATAAAAAATTAAATTAATTTAATCCAACGTGAAATACCAATGTTATGTTATGTTTATGGTTATGTTATACCGTTTAAAAAACTTCAATTTCCAATATAGTGTGGGAATTGAGACTCATCATTTTATTTAAAGCAGTTCTACATTTAACATCGCTCATATTATAAAAGTATATGCATTTTGGCGTAAAGAGTAATTTGAAAAACAAAAATTGTTGTTTTTAGGTAAACAGTAAATCTTAGTATATTATATTAAAAATTGTAGAATTGGTTACAGGACAACGTCTGTTGGGTCATCTAGTATATATATATATATATATATATATATCATGATTATTTAAATGAAATTTGGAATGATATGAAAAATAATTTGTAATATGTTATAGACAATGTTAATTCCTTTTTAACGTGATGAATGTATATATATACATATATATATACATATATATATATTCTCTATCTTGAATCACTTTATTTTTAATGTGTGAAATGTAATCTTAGAAATACCCTTATTCTGCATCGAATGTCTTTTTGAAATCGAAAAGAAGTTCTTTGTGTTTTTGCACGCGTCAATTGCACATGGGATTCGATTGAACGCATTGCGGTGTAAATGGAATTTTCAACTATTTCCTTCAGTATTCAGTTATTTGAAAAGTATAGTCACTTTGCTGTGTAAATAATAAATTTAAGGTTTGTGCATCATTAAAATATATTGCTATACAAAAAAAAAACATAACAACGAAAAGGTTTCATATTCAGCCGATGTGATAGATCTCTCGCATATTGTAGACAATGACAATTTATACACTCGATATCATACCACATTTCTGTTCAAGCTCAAACTTTGCGCGTACAATTGTCAATGAGTGAATCTATAATTTATTTCTGACAATCATTGTTTATTGCCCGAGGAAGTGTGCATTTCGTGTTCGAATTCGAATGTTTGTCAGTTGCTCTCATACGTATGTGCAGAATTCTAGACATGAGGTTGAAGTTAGAATATTGATGGTACGAGAGTTTGTGACAAAATATGATGCACAAAATAATAATAAAAATGAAAATTGACAGTATTTGTATGTTTCAATATAAACGTTTCATTAATCAATTTCCATTAATAAACCATTAATCATTTTTCTTACAGATTGAACGTAAAACAAAGAACTTATGAACAAATATAAGGAAAATCAACTTTTGAGATATTGCTGATGTTATAAATATCAGTTTCTTTACTAATTCAGTTAAATTTGAAAAACAATATTACTATATGAAATTTAAAATTATTTAAATATTTGAAAAGTATGTTAGTTCGTAAAGAGTTCTAGGAACGGTAATGGTTGAGATTGTTAAAAACTCGAAAATGAGTGATATACTCGTATCTATTGCAAAGTTTATATACAAATAAAATATTGCCAACAAGAGTATAAATAAATAATTTATGCATATTCAAATTGAGATATACAATGCATTTTATGACACGATTAGTTTTTGACCTAAACATAAAATTAGATGCTATAAATTGTATAAATTCTTGTATATTTCGATAAAATGATACGATGTTAAAGATTTATAGATGATATTACATATTTGAATGTTGAGTTAATACCTGTTACTTAGTTGAAGTTTGAAATATTGCTCATGTTGGTTATATCAATTTTGAGATATTACTGATTTACAAAGATTTATATTTTTTATTATTATTTTGATTGATTCGTATTTAGGTACAAGCTGCCTGTTACATTCGTATCGAATCATACCAATCTGTAAATTAGTTCAGGGAATATGAAATTATTAGAAAGGCGGATTAATGATAGAATGATAGAGGGACAGATTATGAACAGAAAGCATCACAAAATAAGGGTCTGTTTTATACTTCGAACTTGTGCAATAAAGGGGATCAGGTTTTATAATTGATGTCATGTATGAAGATATTAAAATGTATCTATATATTTTCATTAAACCAATGTTAAGCCTTAGGCGTTATAATATTATAATCAGATTTTTACATTTTTACCATTTTTAATTATGGCCAAGATGCTCGGAAACATGGACAGGACCACTTTTGCAATACTAATAATTTATAAATCTGGTATTTGTGCAGATCGAAATGGTCCGCCAAATTGATTTTTGAACTTCTCAATGAATAAATTACATCGTACAAAAATTTGAAGCTCACAGGAACAAATTTAATTTTCAATTTTTTTACACTTTCAAACAGGATGAAACAGTTGTTGTGCAGCGTTGAGACCTGCCATTTAAAAGGTTCACTGGCTCTCAGCCTATTAGTGCTTACTTTTCACCTATTCACTAAGTTTAGCTTATTTTTAGGTCTTACATTGTTAATTACGACAAATAGTATCATATTTTTATTCAGATATTTGGTTAATTTAAATTCTGGTTAAGAGAAACGCTTGCCCACCGGTGGGCAACATCATATGTATTATCTGGAATAGACAATTTTTGGTGCAGTTCCTACGCTATTTTTGATATTTCAAGGTATTTAGCAATAAAAAAATCATACTTAATTTTATCAGTGAATCATTGAATTTGCTGGATAATACCAGATTTATGAGATCTTTTCAATATCACGGCCTCCTAAACCTTTAAATTATATTATTTCCCCCAGAAGCCAGGTTTACACGTCGCCTGTCGGCGCATTTAGCAGGAACCGATCCCATGCCGCGCGGAGCACATTTGATTTAGTGGCGCATAATCACGCGGTATTGACGTTCATATGGGATAACACGAATGAGTTATGATATGGACGCCGGGTCAGATAGTGCTATGATTCATATCCTTCTGTGAAATAATCTCTGAAAGCCTATTTCTGCAGACTTATTTGCCTATGCAGATACTACATCGAGGATTAATTAAGTTTTTCACATAAATTCCCATACAGAAAGAAAAACTGTGTATATAGATCAAATCTTGTCGAATATACCTGTTTAAGTGGAATATATGAATTCACAAAATTTATACCCAATATTATTGGAAGCATATTCCAGTTTTATATTATTATTTAGAACATGCACAATAGGTTAATTGAATATATAAATATTATTTAATATATACTTTTTTAAAAAATTATGGTCAAAACGTTTTTTATTGAAGACTATTTTTGTTTTTCACTATTTCAGTCACACGATAATTATTGCAATAATTATCATGTGAACTGAAAGAGTAGGATTATTCTATATCAAAGTAATTAATTTTTATCCATTTATCCACAATGCCGACATGATATTTCAATTTACCTCATAAATCTCAGAGGTAGAACCAAGTGCTTTTACTTCTGATGAAAACTTTGCTTTAACGGTCGCTTGGCCCCGTAAAGTATTCGCTTCATAAAATCTTTTTGACATTTTTAGTCTAATTCTCATTAACTCCAATTACATGAAATGTCACGCAGTTCGAATTGAGAAAAGTAGAAATGTTAATGAATTCTTTGTTTCCAATTTCTATAGAGTTTTTCTGCTCTATGCTGAACAATGGATATAGTAACCTTTTATGGAAAATAAATTGCTTTGACTTTCTGCTTATGATAAACGAAATTGTTTCCAACTTCTATTTGAATCGGAAATAATTAATATTGTTCTGGGAGAAATTATTTTTGAATATTCATTTTAAATCATTATCGCTAACATTATTGATTTATAGACCAACACACACACATATATATACACACATATATATATATATAGATATATATATATATATATATATATATGCAATAAATAAAATAAGTACATTAAAATAATCATTCACTTTTGATAGGTAAAGAACTTCAGAATCAAATATGTATTCTACTGAAAAAGCACCTATCGCGATATAAAAGCAGTCGAATTTCTATCAGACGTGATGTTTTTGCTGGGTTGTGTTCATTATCTCCTGATACTTCTTCGTTTTTGTTCGTTTTATATAGTGGGTTTATGCAGTAGATACAGATGCACTTACAGAACCGAATTTTTGTAAACATAAGAAATAACTTGGAAAACGTAATATTTCTAAATTAATATTTTACTATAAAATGATATAATATAATTTATTATACGTTATGAAATGCTTTATTAGATGGTTTAAATGAAAACTATGGAATTAAAAAATAGTTCCAAAAGTTATATAAAATATAGTTAGCATAGATGGCAACTGTACTTGGTATAGTAAAGGCATTGAGATGTTCCCATTGTGAAAACCTGTTTGAAATATATTTTTGTTCGAATAAATATTAGTTAAACTTTCACTCAGGTACTAAGATGTACAATACCATACAATAAGTTTCTCTGCATAGTGAACGATCAGTTATAGCCCTTTTTTACTGTTGCTACAAAGGAGTCTTTTAGAACTTTTTGCCTAAGAGTTATGCGTCAGGTGGCAAGTGGATTATTATGGAAATTTTAATTGCAAGTAGGTTATTAAAGGCTATAAGAATTATTTCGATCACCATGAAAAATAAATAAGACTACTGTTTATTTTGTCATATATATTCATGCTCAAATGTATATATTCAGGAGCCAATTTTGCGGTAAACTAGACAATAACATAGCGTCGTTATAGCAACGCTATCTTATTCTTCTTTCTTGGTACTTGAAAACTTTGAAAATGCTATCTATTTGATGTGCGATCAGGCATATTTTAGATATAAAACAACTTACAATTAGAAAGAATGTTGTCATTGACTGGATGCACATTTATAACGCGTTTTTATGAGTAAAACACCTGATTGTACAGCAAATAGATATCATTTTCACAGGTTTCCAAGAAAGAAGGATCTATCGTCTATTTTACTGCAGAATTGTCCTCTTAGTCTCATACTTCTACCTCTAAGGATCTCGTATTGATCACACAGAAAGGACTGACTGGTCAAATCTGTGTCTGATTATGATAAACACAATTGAATTATTTTTATAGAGTTGATGTATCACATTTCATAGTATAATTTTAATTTATTTATATTTTTTTGCTGTATTTAACGTATCAGTTACAAGTTTTTCAATCAACTGATGACGTAAATACTATTACTGTATTTTTCGATACAGGGAGAAGTGGCGTTTCTCATTTTCATCACCATTTCTTTAAATTTTCAATGCAAATTCATATGGATATGTGTTTGTTTTCTATCGTTTGTACCGAAAGCAATCCACGTTGAATGTTTACGCGTGCAGCGCTGCACCTTCCTAGGATTGCGGAATATATATATAAAGTTCACCTCATCACTCTATCCGATCAACTAGACTGTTTCGTATTCCGGAAGCGGCTCCTTTGGCTTCCCGGTTCGACCGGGCGCCGGGTCACATCGTCCTCATTGCATCCGTCACATGCACGCCGTTATAAATGTGTAGGAAGTAAGAACTATATGCAAGTAAGAAGTTTTCACGCTTCCTAACAAAACTCCGTGTCTATCGAGGGCAAAGTAAGTCGGCTAAAGTCGTTTGTCGCTACGTGTCCGTTATTTCAAGTGCAGATGCTGCAGGAGTTATATATATAGAGTACAATGGAATATATTCTGCCTCGATTTGCATACTTACGTGCACTTTAAAATATATCGTTATATAATTTTCTCAATTGATGTAGAAATCAATAATACTATTTCAAATCAATTATTTGACTTAAAATGTTGAACGTAGAGGTGGGAGAAGCTTTGAATCTATTTTGGAGCGATTTACATGACGTCGATGCTGATATGCTTCTTGAGTGGACTGTAAATTTTTATAATCGACGAAATGTGAGATCTCCACGGTGATTGTTTTAGAAAATGAAAGCCCTGTTATATTTACGTTGAATTTATTTAATTCTATTTTACAAATATGTCCTTCTTCTTTTACTGTTAATACTAGACTAAATATTTATCCCAATTTCAGGCCCGACGGAATACATTTTATTGATTTATTTTATAACCTAATTATATGAGCCGTCGAACCTGGGCAGGATCGTTCCCTATTTACGGGATTAACAAAATTTCTCCTAACCGTTATATGAAATAATATTTTATAATTTTACGGCGACGGTTACACCAGATGTTTTAGTTTAAAAATCATCCATATTTCTTTGGCAGGCCAATAAACAATTTTTCTAAAACATGAGGTGAATATCTTCTTTCTTGGGCCTAAAGGTGAAAAAAAGGTTTATCATCGATATCTCAAAAACTTTTTAACAACAATATTTGAATGTATAAGGAAAAAGTTGTATGTGCCAGCTATCACCTTGATTCTTACGACGTTGCTATTGGAAGATAAACGGCAATGTTTGGAAATCCATAACAAAAGTATATTCTTTCGTTGTTAGAGTGATGGTTATGGGCACTGTTGTTTAGTTTACGAGATTGCTTTATAAATTATATAATTATTTTCAAGTTGAATTCTACGGGGTTTTTTACATATCATCTATAAAAGCTTACATGTGGTTGGGGTAAAAATGACCAAATGAACTTTTTCCCTGGCAGAGGTGTACACAATAAAAATAGTAAATTAATTTACAAAATGCAATATTACAAGTGATAAATTAAACAAACAATATTCCAGCTCTGCTGATGTATATTTCGGAAAAAGTACCAGATCATGGTTATATACAGTGTTATTTAGGTAAAAAACATACCCTTTTTATATTTTGCATTGGTTAAATAATATAGCTGTTATTTTGTAAAAAAAATTAAAATTAAAAATGAGACAATGGGCCTGGTTATCTCATCACAGCCCGCAAATGGGGTAAAAAGAACCAAGTGACAATATTTTGAAAAACAAGAAAAAAATACATTTCTACAATCATGAATTAGCTGGGAATTTTACTGATCACAGATAGTTGGTTATTTCATATGTGTCTGTGGTATAATTGGTTTGATTTTCACAATATAATTGCTCAAATTCAAATTGGACCTTTATGCCTTGACCTACCCTACTATAATTTGTTTATATTCTTTCGTTTTCAAAATAACATTATCAATATTGTAGTGGACTTTTGGTAGGTAAAGTGTATATAAGATTTAATAGTGTAATACTATACTAAATTATAGAAAATCTAAGATATATTAATTGACATAATAGAATTTAGTATAAAGTTTAATAAATTTTTTATTATATTATTTTTTGTTCAATTAAATTTCATCATATTATGACGGAAAATTATATCAAATACTCAGACAAATCTTTTTCAATTTTCGCAAATTGAATACGCTATGTGCGTAACTTCTGCTTCAATAAAGAAAAAAAGCAAGACAACCCCATGGCGGCGTCAGAACATTACAAAGTTATTAAATAATACAATTTGCATATCCATCTTTTTCTTTCCATCTAACAGACAATTCTTTCCTCACACTTTCCGTCAACTTTTTATATAGCCTTCGGCGCGCGCAATCATCGCGAAAGTAAAGTGCGAAAGAATTTTTTTAAATTGGTATCGAGGGTCATGTTTTACAAATAAATGAATATTTTTATCAGTTTTGTTGACTCACTTGCGTAACTAATTTAATCTGTAGTAAAATAATTGTATAATTAATTGTAATTCATAATTCCACGTAATATAAATATGTTTTTACTATCATAATACTAATTACTAAATTTTTCACCGCTCGAAATTATGTAGGCGAAGTCTGAAAACCGCATAAGAATACTAAATAAATCATTTTATGATATATAAATTATATTAAAGTAGAGAAAAAGTTTGCAAATAAAACTGCATCAAACTTTAAATGTCTAGACCCAACTTATACAAAACTTAAATCTCGATATGAGTAGAAGAGAAATATTTTTCGTATTCCAGATAATGCGCTTTTCTGATTGTGGGAATAATCTGGCTTGCAGGTCTTTCTTTTGTAATTCAAATCTATCACTTCCCAAAATCCAATAAAAACAGGATTGACTAGTTAATATCAGTGTTGTCTTTGTATACAATATAATTTATTTTTCACAAATTTAAAACCTTTGGATCGCACAGGAAGATTTTTCCAATTTACAATAACGTCGAGCTATATGATAAATTATGTTACGTACGAAACTCTGACTGATTTATGACTTTTTATCGCAAAAATGATGTATTATAAACATGATTGAAGCAATAGGCATTTTGGAATATATATTTCAAATCCTCACACAATGGACTCTTCTAACAACGGAAAAATAATAAAGCATCTGAAGACGTCCATCTCGGTTCCTTAATTTCATTCCTTGACGTGCGATGCAAAACAGACTATTTTGAATTATTATTTGAACAGCATGAATAACGAATGATTTATAACAAGGAAAAAGAAAAAAATACGAACGGATGATGGCGTATCCCCATGCCTATGACTGAATTAAGTAAAAAAAGAATTCTAAAGAACTTATGCCGTTTGACTGGACCTATTTGCATATTATTTGATTAATTTTAGCAAGAGCTATTAAAGGAAAATGACTGATAATTGATCTGAATAATGAACGTTTCCTCGTAAATTACAATTTCTTTTAGAGTTCGATATAAGTTCAATAAAAATAATCCGTGTAGTCTAATGAATGACTGAAAATACCTACTAAAAATATTAACGACTCAAAATATAAAGGTGGTATAAGGATTGAAATTAGATTGAAAATAATGTGCTGATGTTAAAAAAAATACAAATATGTGTTTTTTAAAAATTAATAAAATGACGAAAAAGAAATAAAAATTGCAAGACATAGACAATACTTGGTGGATACAGAATTACAAAGAAAATATTTATTAGCTGCTATGGGTGGACCAGGATATAGTTGGCATGGCGTGTTTGTCATAGCAAACTATTTCTGGCGTATGTTGGCCAAGGGCTTGTATGTTACTGTTGGGTTGATCCCTACATTTTAGGTAAAAGTTCCCAGTGAGCTTCGTTATTTGGTCGAGTATTGTCGGTACCTCAGCTTCTTCAAGTATGTATTTTGTAAAGTAATAGTGTCTAGTCAGTTGAGTACTAAGTAGTAAGGCTTTATTTTGAACAGTCTGTAGTTTTTGTAGGTTAGTTATGGATTTGATTTCTTGCTAAATAATACAAACGTTGATTTTATGCACAAGTCATTTGTATAA
This sequence comes from Ctenocephalides felis, assembly GCF_003426905.1. Lineage (NCBI taxonomy): Eukaryota > Metazoa > Arthropoda > Insecta > Siphonaptera > Pulicidae > Ctenocephalides > Ctenocephalides felis. The sequence continues at coordinate 35,550,526 of NW_020536999.1, read as the reverse complement.
AATAATAATAAAAACGATAATTAATGAACCAACTTAGATATTAGCAACTGCAATTTTTGAGAAAATATTAGTTTATAACTTATTAGTTTATATATAAATTAATTTTATTATTTATAATATATGTTATATCTTAATTTGTCATACGAGATTGCTATTCAAAACCTAACTATCAAAATATCATAAGTTGTAAGTTCAGTCATTTTATTTAAAAGTTTCGGTATTTATTCGGCATAGGTATATTTTATTTCGGATTTAAATTTTTGTTTATTTAAGACGAGTTATTTGAAATATTTCTGAATTTCGCTTCCGCAATATTTTCTCGTAAAATTCCTACATCTTCCAACAATGCTGTAAATCAAGCGATAGATTAAAATACATTGTGTATCGAAATTGCATCCCCATAATACATCATTGCGTTTTTGAAGTCCGCACAATCGATTACGTCGTCCTTCGGCGTTCGCGTGCGAACCAAAATCTCCTTTTGTTGCGCGAACATCACGGACGGATTTTTCTAATTCCATTCTCATTCTTCGACGCCTTCTCGCGAGCATTTGTTCGTTTATTTATACCGAATCCAGAATGCGTCCCCGCTGCCCAACGAGTTCGAATGATACCCAATGGGTTCCGATTCGAGGCGACATGTGGAAAAGACGAAGAGTTTGCGACGATTTTACACAAATCCAACTTTTTTGAAACATTAATAGATTTTTTAATAGATTGTTGTAAAAATCGTTTTAATAATAATCAAAACGAAATAATTGAAATGATAAACGTAATTAAATTGATAATTAAAACTCGTTTAATTAGGATTTTATAATTTTTTATATAAAAACATTAAAAATTTATAATTAGTATTTTTATTTTCGTCCTGAATATATTATAATTACTTTTGAAAATGAAGCATGTTAAAAATAATCGACGATAATAAATTATTACAGTTAAAGTTAATTTAATTAGTGGTTCATATAGTTTTTTATATAAAAATGTTGGAAACTTATAAGTATTTGTTTTTTTTTGCTATAATTTTACAGTTAACAAGAGCTTTTGAATGCTATATTGAGGTTATTTGCTACAATTTTACAGTTAACAAGAGCTTTTGAATGCTATATTGAGGTTATTATAATGAAAGGAAAAATCGTATTTTAATTAATAATAATTTACACTGTTACTAATTATTCAATTCACAACGCAATCCTTATTTGAATGTTTTATAAATGTTTACGCAGGTTGTCGTTTATGTTCTTAAAAAAGCAATAATAATTATAAATATATAATAACTACGATTAAAATTCATCAAATGGCGATTTCTTATATAAATTTATCATATAAGAGTTTTGAAACTCACTATTATCGTTATATTTTTGATATTTTTTCTATACCTGCTCATGTCTGCTACAATAGTTAATGAAAATTAAGTAAAATTTATGAGTATATTTATATTTATATATTTATACAACTACAAAACAACATTAAGCCTAACATTAGTATCATCTAATGCAGGGCTTCTTAAAGTGGGGGTCGCGACCCCCAGGGGGGTCGCGGGACTACTAAGAAGGGGTCGCAAAGATCTGATACTTTTCAAATATTATAAACAAAATTTTAAAATTAGTATTATTAGGCCGACTATTTTCACGATGATTTATGGCTTCTCAAGCTAAGCTATTTGGCCAATATTTTTGATAAAATCAATGATATGAATTTATCAATGCAGGGAGTCTGCATTAATATGTTTATGTTAAAAAATAAACTTGAGGCCTTTGTTAAAATAATTCTTATATGGAAAAACAGAGTAGAAAGTGAATCGCTCGAAATGTTTCCATTTACTGACGAGTATATAATTAGTAACAATATTTCAAAAAAAGATACTCCTATAACAAAAATTATAGTTAATCATTTGAAGAATATGGAAGTTTATATCCATAGATATTTTCTCAATTATACCGATACACAACAATGGATTTGCAATCCATTTTCAATTGAAATGGAAGAAATTAATTTCTCAAACTTAAAAGCACAAGAAGAAGTTACCGAATTAACAAGTGATACTACCTTGCGACTCAGATTTTTTCAAGTGTCTGTGCATGAATTTTGGATTGAAATCAAATCAGAATATTCTCTACTATCGGAAATGGCAATAAACAAATTACTGCCATTTTGTGCAACATATTTATGTGAATCAGCCTCTTCTACATTACCTTAGATAAAATCAAGATACCGTTCAACTTTAATATACGTTGAAAATTTATTACGATCTGCACTAACTTAAATATAGCCTAAATTTAATTATTTGTGTAAAAATAAACAATCACATTCATCACATTAATATTGTTTGATGTTATTAATAGGTTTTCATGGAAAAATGTTACAAAATTTTATTTTTTCTATTGAATATGTAGATATAGTTTTATGTTTTCTTATAAAGAATTTGTTACAAAAGTTTATTTTTTCTATTGAGTAAATATATATATATACTCGTATATATATATATATATATATATATACGAGTATATTCAGTAATTCTATATGTCTATTCCAGATAATACATATGATGTTGCCCACCGGTGGGCAAGCGTTTCTCTTAACCAGAATTTAAATTAACCAAATATCTGAATAAAAATATGATACTATTTGTCGTAATTAACAATGTAAGACCTAAAAATAAGCTAAACTTAGTGAATAGGTGAAAAGTAAGCACTAATAGGCTGAGAGCCAGTGAACCTTTTAAATGGCAGGTCTCAACGCTGCACAACAACTGTTTCATCCTGTTTGAAAGTGTAAAAAAATTGAAAATTAAATTTGTTCCTGTGAGCTTCAAATTTTTGTACGATGTAATTTATTCATTGAGAAGTTCAAAAATCAATTTGGCGGACCATTTCGATCTGCACAAATACCAGATTTATAAATTATTAGTATTGCAAAAGTGGTCCTGTCCATGTTTCCGAGCATCTTGGCCATAATTAAAAATGGTAAAAATGTAAAAATCTGATTATAATATTATAACGCCTAAGGCTTAACATTGGTTTAATGAAAATATATAGATACATTTTAATATCTTCATACATGACATCAATTATAAAACCTGATCCCCTTTATTGCACAAGTTCGAAGTATAAAACAGACCCTTATTTTGTGATGCTTTCTGTTCATAATCTGTCCCTCTATCATTCTATCATTAATCCGCCTTTCTAATAATTTCATATTCCCTGAACTAATTTACAGATTGGTATGATTCGATACGAATGTAACAGGCAGCTTGTACCTAAATACGAATCAATCAAAATAATAATAAAAAATATAAATCTTTGTAAATCAGTAATATCTCAAAATTGATATAACCAACATGAGCAATATTTCAAACTTCAACTAAGTAACAGGTATTAACTCAACATTCAAATATGTAATATCATCTATAAATCTTTAACATCGTATCATTTTATCGAAATATACAAGAATTTATACAATTTATAGCATCTAATTTTATGTTTAGGTCAAAAACTAATCGTGTCATAAAATGCATTGTATATCTCAAATTTGAATATGCATAAATTATTTATTTATACTCTTGTTGGCAATATTTTATTTGTATATAAACTTTGCAATAGATACGAGTATATCACTCATTTTCGAGTTTTTAACAATCTCAACCATTACCGTTCCTAGAACTCTTTACGAACTAACATACTTTTCAAATATTTAAATAATTTTAAATTTCATATAGTAATATTGTTTTTCAAATTTAACTGAATTAGTAAAGAAACTGATATTTATAACATCAGCAATATCTCAAAAGTTGATTTTCCTTATATTTGTTCATAAGTTCTTTGTTTTACGTTCAATCTGTAAGAAAAATGATTAATGGTTTATTAATGGAAATTGATTAATGAAACGTTTATATTGAAACATACAAATACTGTCAATTTTCATTTTTATTATTATTTTGTGCATCATATTTTGTCACAAACTCTCATACCATCAATATTCTAACTTCAACCTCATGTCTAGAATTCTGCACATACGTATGAGAGCAACTGACAAACATTCGAATTCGAACACGAAATGCACACTTCCTCGGGCAATAAACAATGATTGTCAGAAATAAATTATAGATTCACTCATTGACAATTGTACGCGCAAAGTTTGAGCTTGAACAGAAATGTGGTATGATATCGAGTGTATAAATTGTCATTGTCTACAATATGCGAGAGATCTATCACATCGGCTGAATATGAAACCTTTTCGTTGTTATGTTTTTTTTTGTATAGCAATATATTTTAATGATGCACAAACCTTAAATTTATTATTTACACAGCAAAGTGACTATACTTTTCAAATAACTGAATACTGAAGGAAATAGTTGAAAATTCCATTTACACCGCAATGCGTTCAATCGAATCCCATGTGCAATTGACGCGTGCAAAAACACAAAGAACTTCTTTTCGATTTCAAAAAGACATTCGATGCAGAATAAGGGTATTTCTAAGATTACATTTCACACATTAAAAATAAAGTGATTCAAGATAGAGAATATATATATGTATATATATATGTATATATATACATTCATCACGTTAAAAAGGAATTAACATTGTCTATAACATATTACAAATTATTTTTCATATCATTCCAAATTTCATTTAAATAATCATGATATATATATATATATATATATATATATATACTAGATGACCCAACAGACGTTGTCCTGTAACCAATTCTACAATTTTTAATATAATATACTAAGATTTACTGTTTACCTAAAAACAACAATTTTTGTTTTTCAAATTACTCTTTACGCCAAAATGCATATACTTTTATAATATGAGCGATGTTAAATGTAGAACTGCTTTAAATAAAATGATGAGTCTCAATTCCCACACTATATTGGAAATTGAAGTTTTTTAAACGGTATAACATAACCATAAACATAACATAACATTGGTATTTCACGTTGGATTAAATTAATTTAATTTTTTATTATTTAAGATATCCAAAATTGCATCCTAAACTTCTTCTAATCGATATCGTGAGGGCCGAATTGTATGTATTCATCTTTATTTTTCCATTTGTTGTTATAAAGTGAAGTTTTTACGAATTTTAAAAACATTGTGGAAAGATTAGTAAAGATGCTATTATTTCTACAATATTGCACATACATCCCAGTACTTTATAATCACAAACATCCTAGAAAATTTCCTTAACAAACTTCAGAAAGATTTATCAAAATCCGAATAACCGTTTAGGAGGAGTATACAGTGAATGCTTGTAATTTAATATGCACTTTATAAAATAGCAATAAAGCTCAAATTGATTCTACGTTTTAGTTAGAGAAATTTTGTATGTGAAAAAGAAAAGGACTGTTTTTAGGGGTTTCCCGACAATTATTCGATTTTTTCTCGCCGTAAGAACCATCCTTGGATTTCAACAAACATTTTAAAAAAAGAATTGGCCAAATTCGTTCAAGCGTTATTGAGTTATGCGCTTACCAACACATTTTGCGATCCATTTTTATATATAAGATATATTATGACTATTTCAAATCAGAGAAGCATCAGAATTCATTTTAGAGATATGTTTCTTCGGCAAAGTATCTTATTTTGATCCCTAGTATCCGAAAATCATATGCGCCTCATATCATACAAATCGACCCGCTCTGATATATATATATATATATATATATATATTCTATTTTTATTCAAATTCCTATTTATTTCCCTGATGCCTAAATCGTGCTCCACACCAAACAAGTAGATATTGAGTGTTATAAAGTGTTTGCTCTACACATGACAAATGGAGAAAGACACATATGAGCAAAACATTGTTCTCAGGGTAGACTGATTGTGAGAGATTCTCTATTTCCCAACCAACTATATAAAGTAGCTTCCGTCGGCAATGATTTAGTATTATAGAAAATATTTCGCAGCGTGAAGCGTCATTTCATTCCGGTGTGTCTATCGCCAAAACATATATATGTATCATCTGTGAAATATCTGTGTCGTCTAGCTTTATTGTATCACAACCCAAACAGAGAAAAACTGTTCATTATATTTGGGATTGATATATAGATTTGTTCTGGGAGAATGTATACAAAATAATTCTTAATATTAAATTAACAAAATAGATATTTAACAAATAATTTTCGAGTACTGATGCTTCGTAGTAAATATTTAACCTCCCACAGTAGAAGTTTGACATAAAAAAATTTCATCAAATGGCGATTTCTTATATAAATTTATCATATAAGAGTTTTGAAACTCACTATTATCGTTATATTTTTGATATTTTTTCTATACTTGCTCATGTCTGCTACAATAGTTAATGAAAATTAAGTAAAATTTATGAGTATATTTATATTTATATATTTATACAACTACAAAACAACATTAAGCCTAACATTAGTATCATCTAATGCAGGGCTTCTTAAAGTGGGGGTCGCGACCCCCAGGGGGGTCGCGGGACTACTAAGAAGGGGTCGCAAAGATCTGATACTTTTCAAATATTATAAACAAAATTTTAAAATTAGTATTATTAGGCCGACTATTTTCACGATGATTTATGGCTTCTCAAGCTAAGCTATTTGGCCAATATTTTTGATAAAATCAATGATATGAATTTATCAATGCAGGGAGTCTGCATTAATATGTTTATGTTAAAAAATAAACTTGAGGCCTTTGTTAAAATAATTCTTATATGGAAAAACAGAGTAGAAAGTGAATCGCTCGAAATGTTTCCATTTACTGACGAGTATATAATTAGTAACAATATTTCAAAAAAAGATACTCCTATAACAAAAATTATAGTTAATCATTTGAAGAATATGGAAGTTTATATCCATAGATATTTTCTCAATTATACCGATACACAACAATGGATTTGCAATCCATTTTCAATTGAAATGGAAGAAATTAATTTCTCAAACTTAAAAGCACAAGAAGAAGTTACCGAATTAACAAGTGATACTACCTTGCGACTCAGATTTTTTCAAGTGTCTGTGCATGAATTTTGGATTGAAATCAAATCAGAATATTCTCTACTATCGGAAATGGCAATAAACAAATTACTGCCATTTTGTGCAACATATTTATGTGAATCAGCCTCTTCTACATTACCTTAGATAAAATCAAGATACCGTTCAACTTTAATATACGTTGAAAATTTATTACGATCTGCACTAACTTAAATATAGCCTAAATTTAATTATTTGTGTAAAAATAAACAATCACATTCATCACATTAATATTGTTTGATGTTATTAATAGGTTTTCATGGAAAAATGTTACAAAATTTTATTTTTTCTATTGAATATGTAGATATAGTTTTATGTTTTCTTATAAAGAATTTGTTACAAAAGTTTATTTTTTCTATTGAGTAAATATATATATATACTCGTATATATATATATATATATATATATATATATATATATATAGTTTTATGTCAACGTTTCCAATTATATATAACATGGATGGGTATATATTCTTCAATCCTTATTTTATTTACATTGTAAAATAGTGCGATAACGGTTAATATATATTTTATTATTTGTAGGAGGGGGTCGTTTAAAATTTCCTAATCTTGAAGGGGGTCGCCATATAAAAAAGTTTAAGAAGCCCTGATCTAATGCAATAACTTGAAGAAAAAAAAGTTATAATATTGAATTAGTTTATTTAAGGCTTGTTGATCTTGAGATTCTTCTTATGGTAAAAAAATCCTTTAAATATCCGTTATGAAATTTTTATTTGTGTCCCATATCTGGAAAATAATAATTAAGAACAGTATCAAAAAAGAATATATTATGAAAATAATTGTAAGGATAAAATACGAAGGGCAGAAAAATGTTAAAATAATTTGGAATGAAAATTAGAAAAAGTATGTAATAGAGTGAAACTAACTATAATATTGCAACCAATATAATTAGATACCACCGGCTCGTATATTTTTAAATTTTCAATTTATATAGGTTATGTCAGGTAATTAAAACAATCTTAATTGTGGTAATTTTTAATTTAATAGCTGTGATTCAAAGTTTTGTCATTTTTTCTAATCTGTTGTTGCGAATTTATCTAACAAGTTATTGTCATAGCATATTCTGTAAACTTCATTTATCAACTTTTTCCGTTGATCATTTTTTTCGTGATCACAATTTCTTTGAAGCTAAAGCAATATTGACACATCAAAATATTTTGCAAGATATTTCATAATTTATTACAAACATATAGCTAATAAACTGCTATAATTTTGTAAATAATTTACTAGTACGTTAGACATCAATAAAGTTTTGAAATATTACATCAGTTGAGAAATAGATCAAGTTTATTTCCTAGTCAGTCGCGGAATTTACTAAACCTTCATATTAAAATGATAATCAGCATTTTTGTACCTAAACAAACCTTATCTAAAGATTTCCCCATTTTATCTTGCTGCCAAATTAAAATAATAGCAAATTTTGTTATTCAAGCCGAAAGCATGCAAAAAGTGAACTTGTAAGCCCCTTTTAAAAATTAACTAGTAGCATTTATTAATCAACATTAAGTTTTTATAAGACCAGTATGTTCAATGATCATTTACACCCGTGATTTATAATTTGGCATTTGATTATTGATTACAAATATTTTATTTTAACGCTAAGTTTTCTGCAAACGTATATATTTTATCATGTGTATAGAATTTATAATAAATATATATCATGTCATTAAATAAATGGACATTTTATAATTGAACTTAAAATATATATCTGGAGCTTTCGCGGAGCTTTTGTTTATTTCTATTTCATATTTGTACGTGCTCCCGTGCGAGGAGTATCCCTTGCTTCGACAATCTGAGCAAAAACACATCGCGCTGTCCGTTGACACGGACGTATCCGATTTATTCATTCGGAAAGTTGGGAATTATTCCAATGTATGTGCATAGATTTGAAAGAATCGCGTCTGCAGATAGAAAATGTTAAAAATATGAGTTTGACGTATCGTTCTAAGAGAATTTCGAGATCAGAAATAGAAATATAAAAATATTTGATTTTATATCGTTTTTTACATATACATAAATAGAACCAAATATGATATAAAATCGTTTTTAGTTGATACAAAAAGAATCTAATTTTAATGAATTGGCCGGTAGAGTATACCCGGGAAGGTCAGGCGAGATGATACTTGTACCGATTTGTCAGATATAGGATACTATTAAAAATGTACAAATTATTTGCAATGATATTAGCAAGTTACACTGCGATGCAATTTATTTGCTTCAAAAGAAGAGTGATGCTAATCTTATTTTATTTTACAAACATCTCCTTAGTTAAAAAGTCAGTTCACACCTACCAATCTTTAGAAATTAATGGAACAAACCCTCAACTCTTTAATATGAAGTTTGTAAATAAAAATGTACAATTCCCTGTATTCTTTGCCTATCTGTATTTACTTTAAAATATTTGTACTTTACAAACTAATAATAAAAGATCCAGTAAGTTTTCACTTGCTCCATATTACATGTGCAGAAAGCGAGATTTATTTCTTTGCAAAAATTTTTATAAACCTGGATGTGCTCAAACTTCCAAGTATTTTATTAAGTTTAGTTAAACTTCAGCGGGCGAATTAAATTAACTGTACTTTATACATCATCTTTACGCGAACGGGAGTGTAATAAAACCTTTTTAAATTTATCTATTCCTTTTGCTACCGGAACTTATAGTTTTTGCTATAATAAAATATTAAAGATTAAAAGTCTGAGTTGAACAAAGAGAAGTCTGTGCCAAAGAGAACTTTATTCATTAATGTACTCTAGTAAATGTCCCTTGGAAGATTTTTCAAATACCACTTTTTATATTTTTTGACATTTGGTATGCAGATTTATGAATTGAATCATAAAGCTTAATAAACTTTTGGAGATAGTTGTTGGTATTAAATTAGTCAAGTAAATTAGCTTCAGGATTATGAAGTTAATAATAAATTGGTAGATTAAAATTAACGAAAAATATTGTATGTTAAATCCATACATCATTTTCTAATATAATATATATTATGTACTTTATATACTGTTCTTAGTAGAGTGACTTAATCATCTTAAGATAACTAACATTTTATTACTCTGTTTTCCATTTGAATGCTAATACATTGTAATGATTTTTAGGGCGTTAGAAATGAATAACTAATAGAATGTTTTGCGTTGTTCGTATGTGGTTTTGATAAATTTGACAAAAAAGAATGTTATTCCTGCACGTGCGTTTTTTGACCAAAAATATAGTACAATGTAATACAATGTTGTAGGAATGAGTAATCGAACATATTACGTAGTTTATATATTAATTATATAAACGGTTAATTATTAATAAAAATTAATACGAACGAGGCACGTAGTGTCTAATATATATATATATATATATATATATATATATATATATATATATGATGTGTATATGTTTTCCACCACTGCTTCGCAATTTATTACCTTCCACGTTCGGGTGAATAATCTAAAGATGCTTGATGATTGAATTTTATGATGGATCAATCGCCAATCGTTACTCAATTTTCTCAAAACAAATAAAGCGTGTGCCGCGTTTGATTTTTCGTCCTTTAACACGCCATTCATCAAATCCTTTGCAGCGGGTTCGATGATGTATGGGAATATCAAATTCCACTTTGGAGCAAACCGCATTCGCTTCGGCGTGAAATGGCGTGAAGCAGTTGCTATTTAAACCGCCGATACATTCCCGAATAAATCATAGATTCTCAGAATATAAAAGATTGAATCATAAAATAGATAAAATAATACATACTAAATCAAAAATATAGAAATGACTATTTCTCCTTTCAATTCGAAACCGTTCTAATGAATGTAATGCTTGTACATTTGTAAATTTTTAAACTTAAATTTTTGGTTTTTAAAATTGTAGCTTAGATCGGTTTGACATGGAATTATACTACAATTTATTGAAAAATATTTTAAAGTAAAGTTCATGATTTAAATTTCTTTTATTTGCAATGTATGATCACTGTAATGCCCTATACTTTTCTAGCAACATAATCATACATGATGAACACAACATCCCTTTTGTAGTGGGTGTAAGCAGTACCAGTCATCGTGCAAAAATTTACAATCTTCCTAATGCAAATGTGGCTTATTTGCTTTATAATTGGCTTATAAGACTTCACAAAAAATGCTTATAGAACTAAAGTTAAAAAATGTATCTTCCAGTCAACAACTTATTCGACTAATTAAGACCATTTGTTATTTTTAATTCATTTTTATTTGTGTTTCATAATTATGTGTTTTTCTCTTTATATTCTTTGATATTTATTTTTTATGTGTAATTTAAATTGTTGTATAATTTTGAATGAATAGAAAATGCAACCTGCAAGTCATCAAAGATTGTTTTTTCATAAATGAAAGAAATATTGCAGTGACAGTGACATTAGTCGGATTGATTGAGAGTAATGTATAATGAGAATGCATAAATTGCTTATATTATATTATTGGAATGAATACGTGTTTGCTAACCATGATTATTTTCCATTAAAAAATATTACACCACATACATTACAAATGCGTATCAGTTCCACTTACAACTTTTTCTATTCCATGATCTTCCTTTGCATTCACAGCAAACCAATTTCGCCGGTCATTTACTTCTTGGTTACAATTTCCTAGTTACTTATAAAGCCAAAGCGAATTTGAAACGACAAAATATTCCCCAAGATTTGCAATAATGCAGTATGCTTTGCATATTAAAGTCGGCTGTGCTAGTTAGAGAATCGTGCTTCTATTTCCGCGCAAACGGATTGTGAACTGAACTACTCTGGGCCTTTTCAGTTATTCATGCGGGAAATCAACGGTGTGTGATGTTGTAAATCTAGGTGCGTACCGACTTGTATATGCATTTACACGTAAACGAATCCAAATATACATACAAACACATATGGAAATATAAAATATCACGTTTAGAATGGTGCGAGAGCTCGTAAAATTCAATATACATACTCAAATGCAGATTATACTAGTATTAAAACATTTAGATTGGATGACACCAAAATGTACTCTGTAGGCATGGACAGCCAAAGATTTGATGTTGATAATAAATTCATACTAGTTAACCCAAACCAACTAAAAAAAAATATTTCCTGATTTACTTGGCACTTAATTTGTTCCCATCTGAATAAATTCCACATACAGGAGGAAACATATGAGTATTTTTTACACTCTATACGGCTTTGTGGATACTTTTTTGATTTATAATTGTCAAAAAAAATATTTAATGATTTTACTTTATTTCTCCTCTTGACTAATTTCTACTCCATATGTAAATTTTAAACAATTATAAATTCATATATATGATTGATGATATTCCACAATATAGACTTTGTATATACGAGTGCATTAGCCATTTACAACATACTTAAGTCTAATCACAATTACTTCATCTAAATATTTCTCACTATGCCTATGTAATATTTACACAGGTGTTTTTACACTACTTATATAGACGTATTTTGCTAATAAATCTTCCTACTTATGAATACCATAATGTTAAATACAACAATCATTAAACCAAATGAAAATATTTAAAAAAAACTTGTAGATCCAATTGATGAAATAAAAAATAGCTACGTTGTTAAATGTTTATATATACAGGTATGATGAGCAACAAATCAAACTCGTATGGGCTTACTAGTAGAATAAAAACAGTTTAGCACAATAAAAAAGAAAATTTTCTGTGCTAAAGTTATAGACTCTAATTATACTATAAATGGAATAAAAGTATTGTGAAAAAATTATAGTGACAAAAAATAAATTAATAGGATCATTAGTTGAAATCACTTTCAGTTAAAAAGGTAAAGAAATATTAATTGTAATCAAATCAATATTTTTCACCTCCCATAATCCGGTTTTAACCAAAAAGTTTATATTCAACCAAATTTATAGCAATCAGAAAGTTAAAAAGAAACTATTAATAATTATATCCCCTGACGGATCTGATCTATTTCCTGAGTGGATATTTTGGTTATAAGTTTGAACTTCTGGCTATATATAATATAGAGCTTCATTAGCAAGATTTTACCATGGCCATGATTGCCATGACCCGTGACGTTTTCCCGAGTGCTTAAACCTTTGACAATAGCCGCAAATTTGATCATTAATCATCTTAGTTTTCGTGGTACATATTATAATTATCGATTGAGGCCAAACTATGTAGAGTCTCTGTCAGTCAATATTTATGGCAATATAAACAATTTATCGGTCGACTTTGCATGATTGAAATTAATTCATGTAATATTAATAAGATAATAATGTGATAAATGTCGTGAGTGGCGAAGTTATTTACAATACCATGTCTTCATAATAAGTAGCTTCAGATTTATCACAGTATACAGATATATTTTTAGATCTATTCCCCAAAGACTAGTAAACATTACGATGCTAAATACGATCGCCTGGAACTAGGGCATTCGACGCACGACCACCATAATAATATCAATAGCCGCGGGCTTCCGGGCCTGTTTACAAGTCACGCCGGCTTGGGAGAAAAACAATTGAAAATAATCGATCCTCTGTTGTTTCTCTAGGAAGATTCCTCTTACGGTTCGAGTAATATAAAACAACAAGGAGGAATCCACTGAATTCAATCTAGGATCAGAAACATTGGAAAATTTATTATCTAAGAATTACCTAAAAAAATAATCCGAAAATTAAGGAATAAATATATATTAGGGGTAAACTCAATATTTTTTTAGACAAAGTTAAACAGTAAAAGTATTTATTTATATCATATGTTGTTAGTTTCTTCATATATCAAAAACTATCTGCAAAATATAATATTTTTATTTTAATATAAAGGGTAGAGCTAGGCACTAGGGTGCCATTTGACTTTGAGCATTTATATTGTGAAAACCAAACGTATTATATTACAATGAATAACACATATCAAATAAACATATGAAACAGACATATATCATCATTGAAAAAATATGTGTTTTTTTTGCAAATTTCCCAAATATGTCACATGGTCCTTTTCACTCCATAGAAGGGGTAAAATCTAGCCGATCCTATGTCTTATTTTTAATTTGAATTTATGAAATAATTAGGTACAATATATTTATTTAATTTATCTTATGTAAACTAGCTTTTCTTAACATAATTTTCTTTTTCAGTTACTATTTTTCAGTGTTTACACCTTTGCCGAGGTAAAGGCTCAGTTGGTTTTTCTTATCCTACCCACGTGTAAGCTTTTATAGAAGTTATATCAAGGTGATACCTGGTTATACATCTTTTTCCCTCTACTTCCAAATATTGTTGTTAAAAAATTCTTAACTTCACTCGTTTTTAAAACATCTTTTTACTCATGGACATTTAAGCTCCGGTATACTCTATGTTTCATCGAAGGAATAAAATTTTGTTTGTTATGCAAACTTAATTACAACAGCAAATTTCTTAAAATTAACTATTGTATTTCAATTTCCTTTCTATTTATTGAAGCGGTGTTCAATTCTCATCTTACTTATAACTTATAAGTCTAGGTAAGACTATTATTCTTATAAGAACATCACATTCAGTTTTTGTCCCTCGGGCGATCATCTTTGAATAATAGAATATAAAAGACCGTGAACTTTCTTTCAACATAGATAACTTTGTACAATAGATCATAATAACGTCTCAACATGTCGAGTGCAATAGCTCGGACACATTTCTTGGCCCAGACGACTTTGAATTTGAAATTAATGAGTAAAGTACTAACTGTATTTTCATTTAAGTGGTTTTATTATATTTGATGCTACTCACAATTCTACACCTGCAGATTATATTTCAAGTGATGAAAAAATATATCAGAATATAGATATATTAAAACACTTTTTTTAAAGAGTGGTGCCAAGATTTTATATAATTAAGTTCGAAAACTTATTAGCTAATAAACTTTACTAATTAAATTCGCTCCAAGCATATTGTACACAAAATACAAATTGCTTCAAGTTATTACATATAAAACAAATGGCATACATGTTGACGAGGCTTAGCATATAAATCTTTCCTGGAATAATGTAATATAACATATATATAGCAGAATTATTCTCTTTCCTTTTTGTTACCGACACTGCTGCCCATGTCGAATATAATATTGCTGCGCATTTAAAATTTTACTGGCAACCGTGTTTATTCGCATATGTACATAGTTGCCTTTATAAAATGAGTAGTGTATTCATTTCTCCTATGAATTTCTATGTTGTATATTGTGAATTTATTACAGCTGCGCAGCATTGCGCTTTCTTTATGAGAATATTTTGCGTGGGTGTAATATTTCTGGTGTCAACCGTTTATGATTACTAAATTTTAAATAGCACTATAGACTCTACTGCAAAATAGATCACAATTGCAGTTAATAAATCATAGGAGCAGATCATTTTAAGTCTTTTAATTCTTAAATTAATTTTATAAAGTAATGTACCGTCTAACTATAATAACATGGTAATTGTATTAATTCCAAAAAAACTTATTATTCTAATATATATTTTTGCTTGCCTATAACGACTGTTTCTCATAATCGTAATACGAATATCAAAAGTCATTTGAATAATTATCTTCAATTCTGGACCATTTAAGATTTTTCCGGGATTGTTTCCCCAATCAACGTCACTCAATGAATATACGAGTTGGGGTTACCGTGATTTCGCAAGCCGCCCCATTCCACGGGGGCGGCGGCATTTCGAGTCAGCCTCGCGAAGCAATGAGATATACGTTTAGCAGGTACTGATCTTCAACCCACAGCGCATACCTCGTTAAAAGGCAGAGTTTTTCAAACTTAGCAAAAATTCATGAAAATAATACATTCATGATAGGACAGAGCTTAAGTAATCAAAATTAGCAGCATTCGACATTTATGAAAAGTTATAATTCCTTGATTTATGAATTAATTTATTCGTAAACTTCTAGTAAATTAAATAATTGTTAAATAAATAATCAAAATATTTTTTTTAAATTCAAATCTGCACGTCAATAGTTTGTTTGTGCTCTGCTTTGCAGTGCATTTTCATAGTGCATTTTCATTTCAAGTCTCTGTAGTTTTTTAAGAAATTTGTGATATTCGTACGAAAATAAAACTCTAATATGTAATGCAAAAAATAAAAGTAGAGGTTATGGAATAATTATAATTTATTTTTCAAATAACATTTTTTTATTTTTAATCATAAAATAATTATCTTATGGCTTATTGTATCCTACATATTAGGTAGATGCGATAAGCATCGCCAAATACATACACAAGTACATATTTATAATGTAATGCAATTAAGATAGTCTCACAGCAACCTGGAAACGTAGCAGATGAATAAATACAACATTTTATTAGATAACAATTTGCACATTTTTTTGACAATAATTTGTTTCTGCAATTAAGGATCCAATTCTTTGGAAAAATACACCGCATCATAGTGTTGTATAGCAACGTTATGTTACAGTCTATTTTACCAGAAAATTGACCCCTAAATATTTTAAAAATATATTACAGTGAGTATATAAATTTATAGATACCATGTAGAAGAACTGAGGTAAAATCGACATATTCTATATCAAAAATTATTAATGATAGCTATTTATAAGGTAAATCTTTACAAGAAAAATACAATTTCCTTAGATACAAATATTTTAATGTAATTTTATATATAGTTAAATTTATTTGAATAAGATTGTCATAGATCTCAGAAGAAAATTTTATATACACGGAATTTGAGTGGTTTTTTGACGGATTATATCTTAAAAAATATTATAGAATAATTCTGTGATATTTATTTTATTTTATTATTTTTTTGAAGAGTATATATATATATATATATATATATATATATATATATATATATATATAATATCATTCAAAAAATTGTATTAGGCAATTGTATAGTACTTAAGTTCTGCTTCAGTAACCCATACGAGACGAAATACTTGAATTTATTATGCATGAGAACATTTATATTACAAAATGTATATAAGAAGTTCTAAGTCAAAGGGTTGCTAGAATTTCAGCTTTGAAGAGCACTGTTATTAAGTAAGGGGGTATGGAGAAGGCCGTACACCGTACATTTCGTTTGCGTTGCTGACTCAGGATTCGCATTATGTCTGAGTTAACAGGCGCCCTCTGACCTCCTCTGGGATTCAACGAGACAGCTCTATATATATTGTTTTAGTTTATGTTGTTTTTATTCAAATCGGACAACGAATTTTCGATAAGGCAAATTCTTCTAACAACGTTACAAAGTGGTTGACACTGCTTTTTCGATAAATTTTACTGTGAAGTAACTTACCACTGCTACTATGAGACATTCAAACTATATTCTATAATTCAAACATTATAGAATAATTTATTTGCCAATATTCCTCAATTCATATGCAATATATCATAACCTATGCTATTGTATCAATCTCGTATACTTTAATATAATTTTATATGGATATATAATATATGAATATATAGGGAACATTGAATCTAACTAATTCACTTATAAAACATGGTAATAATATTGAGTCAAAGGCATTAATGTGGAAAGACCTCGGGATACCGCAAGCACAAAAGCACAATTAGCTCTGGCCACCGGTCTTTTACTGGCCTACATATTTATTATTCCTAGTTATCGGGCTATAGCGCGCTAGCTATAGCCATTATAGCATATTAGTGCCATTCACACCAAAGCAAGAATATGCCTCCAAAAATGCAAAAACGCCAATTCTACAACTTTCCTACAATTTTTGATTAAATGACAAATTATTTAGTATCTTTGTATGTTAGTTCACTATAATATATATCTCTAAATACTTTTTTCAATCGTCATAATCTAAATAATAATTTAACAAGATAATGTTAAAAAATTGACTAAAGGCATTTTTATCGATACGAGTTTTTTGATTAATTATTTTTCACGAAACTTTCATAAACTTTGCAAAACGCGAACTTTATTACTTTTATGGTAAAGAAAATATACTATGATCAAGTAGAAGAAAAGTATAAATATGTATTTTTAAAATGCTTATCAGTGAGTTCAATTTTTTTCAAAAAATCAATTTTTAATTCAATTTATAAAACATGAAAATTTTCAGTATTTTCCTGTATAAAGTTAATTGATTTCCAAAACGTTGGCTTTATGCATATGAACAGAAAAATAAATTATTTCCTCAAAAAAGACAACTTTTATACATGTTGCGGAATGTAAATTTAAATGCATAAACTCTGTACGCTAGAATAGACCGCACGAGTCATAAATTATGCAAAGTAATAGTACTGCACACATGCTCGCAAATTGTTCCTTTTATTTCAATCTATTTCTTGGTTTAAGTTGAAACTTGCGGGCGTATTGTAGGTATTATTTCCTCCTAAGCAAGGAAAGAGGAAATTATCCTCAAGATTGAAAAATGCTGAGCTCAGCGCTTTTAGATACTTGTGCGCGTTCGCTAAAATTTTTCGCAATTGAGTTTACTGTGTTGTTTTGAGATGGGTCTCGTGGAGCTGTCGCATTGTTGAATAACTTCTATTAGCTTATTATTCCGTTTGTTATTTTGTTTTGAATTGTTTTATTTCATTTTTCTCAGGTAGAGCATGAAGATAATGTCGTTGGACAAGTGGTTATAACTTTTGAGAAAAATATGTCCGTCTACAGAAATATAATTATAGAGATTTGAGAAGTTCTGCAATACGATTCTATTATTGAAACTTTTTTTATCTTATATAAAAAGGTATACGTACACTCACATATGGATATTTTTCAACTCATATTCGAACTAAAACACATAATTTCTTACAATTTTTTTCTTCTTTATTTAAGATTTAAATCGGTTTTAATTCAAATTCAAGATTTCTGTTAGCAAATAAGCTTTTTCAATTCAATTCGTGAACTGTGAATCCTTGCATGATCGACGATGGTAAATAAGTATGTGCGTGCATTCAATTACATATTTTGTAATAGTACAAAATTTGTGCAATATGATAATCCATGCAAGTATCAATCGATAATTTGATGCATCCAGTGTTATTGGTGGTAACCATTTCATCGCCAAGATTTAAGAATTGTTTTGAAAATGTTCATCGGATAGAGCAAATAAATTTAAGCTCTTCTATAAGCTCAGAAAAATCTAGATCAAAAATCAATGAAAAAGGTGACTATGATTAATAAGGTACAGGGCTATATGAGATATGTTTGGGCTACTGACATAGCTATTATGAAATTATGAAATAGGTATTTGTAGCAGGAGCCTGAAAGCTGAGAATTATATGCATCATTCAAATTAAATTAAAAAGAATTGAATCCAGAATTAAAAAACAAGTGTAAGGGTTGGGCAATTTTTAATTGACTGAGAGCGAGTAGGAGAGTAAAATTTTGGCTTTTTATGTGCTTTTTAATGATGAATTATAAATAAATAAAACAAAAGAAATTGCTTAAGAAAATTTTAAAAGAATATTAAGGGTGGCCAACCCTTACCACTTAGGGATATGAAAAACATATGTTGGTCGATACTCAGTCATACTGAACGTGACTATATAATTTCATGAAAATCGGTCAAACCGTTTCAGAAGAGTATTGCGACGAACATCATGATACGAAAATTTTATATATATATATATATATATATATATATATATATGTGTGTGTATGTGTGTGTGTCTGTATGTGTTATATAAGCATATATCGACATAATGTGTATCAATATTCAGTATGGGCAGGATCTCCGTCAGTTAGCATCGATGGGAGTATTCAATTTTCCCATATCATAGTATTTTATTAAGGTATCCTAGATACTCTGTTAAGCGCATTATATTCATAGACTATCTCGTTTATATGACCGGTGTATAAGAACGGCTGAATATAAAATACAAACGAGAATTCAATGCAAATGTTTCACAAGGATCAATATATATTTATATCCAGGGTAGCAAAAGGCAGAAAAAATAAGGTTTTTATCGAAAGATGAGCCGTGATCAATAAAAAGTTCATAGTAAAACTATATTTGTTGCAAATGAATATTTTCTTATTAACGTTGGATAAAAATTACTCCGATTCTATGAATAAATCATTATATTACTCAATTATATTGGTTTTTCCTACTTTCATTGTATTATTTAAAATAAATAATTTTTATATTCAAACAAATAGATATTTTTCTTATTATCAACGCTTATGTATTTGACTATACCAACTGTAATTCAATACAATGTATCATTAAAAAATTATAACATCAAATAATTATAACATTTATCATAAATCATTATATTTATCAAGCCAAGTTTAACAAGACGTTGCTATAAATAAAAATGTGTATTTCTATTATTGATGCATATTTGATTAGAGTTTATTTTAATTAATTAATGATTTTGCTGTAATGATTCTCAAATTTTTATTTTTTAGACTTAATTTATATTTCTTCTTACTAATTACTATAACTTTATAAAAATTACGAGCACCACAATGAATATTATTTAAATACGTTTGCAGTAAGATAAATATTAATTTTTCTCTTTTATAATAAGTTCAATTATTTTCTACTTCCAATTCGATGATATTTTATTAACTATCAATTGTAAACTGCTGTTCTAAATATATTTGCGGTTCCGAATCAAATGTAAACTTTTCCAAACTATCAGATACAATTACACCTAACAATAAATCTATACGTTTTTCTTGAATCAAGTTCTATTTAATCCCAGCGTCTATCTGAGGAGTTTAAAGAATTACAAATAAAAAAAGCATCTTAAAAATAAATACGAAATAAAAAGAGTAATTGTGCAATGAGCCAAGTCTTGCCAATGTAAAGTTCCAGGTTAAGCTTTTCATGCGCTTGTTGTACTGTTTGTTCCGCAATTCTTTTTCCTGAACTTTTCATCGGTTTTCAAAGTGTATGTGCACTTTTATTATTGTGTTTGTGCATTTTATTGCACGTTTTTCATGTGTGTGGTGTGAACACGTATATATGTTTTTCTGTTCTGTATTTTGTATTGTAAGCCATAAAACTAGACCGGCGTCGTAGATTGCACAGAGCTGCTGTAATTTATTATTATGGAAATATTTTTCATTTCCCTTTTCTAAAGTTTATTTAATATCCAGAATGTAACATCTTAAGCATCGGAAATATAGTTTTCTTTTGCAATGTATCTATTATGAAAACAAGAAATTCATTCAAAAAAGATGTGATTGAAAATATACTTAAGGAAGAAACTTTATTGGTTCAATATTTTAATAAATAATGTTATACAGATATATTGAAGTAATATTTATAAAATTAATAATTATCAATTTATATTATAGATACATAAAAATTTATTATTTTTTGAATACTATTAATATATTGCAGACAAGGCTTCAAATAGATTTCTACTTTATATAATTTTTGATGATTACTTCTGAAACTCTATCGAAAATTCCACAATGTACGAAAGCTAGTTATAAATGTTTTAGTAAATGTTTTGAAATTTATTAAATTAGAGTTTTAATTCGCATACCAAACTTCAATATTTGAAGTTTTGAATATAATCGATAAAAATACCTTTATAAATTATATCGGTTGATTAATTTCAAGCGTCTATCAATGTCACTTAAAAATTCGGATCAAGCTTTTGGCTTTAGGGTTCAATTAAATATTCATTTATTATGTGAGTCCTTTTTGACCTTTTAAATATATCAAATCAAGGCAGATTTAATAATAGTATCGATTCCTATAAATAACTTTCGATTCGTTTCTGGTCTATTTAGACATCGCATACGTCAGTGATAGTAGTTTCGTGATGAACACTGAACGATGAGATAGTTTCATACGATAAAAAAACGAACAGGAAATTAAGGCTCGGCCGAGGAAAGATCTCTATAGGACCCAAACGGATAGGTCGTTCTAAATGAATGCCGAGCGTTCCAATTTTCTTGCACGATCCGTTTATCTACAAACGGAGAAATAGTTTTTTTTTAATCTTGATTTAACAAACAAGTAACAAATGAAAGGGTACACAGATGCAGAACTATGTAATTAAAAACAAAGCGAGTTTTAAATTCAAATAGGTTTATGATTTGTTAATTTAAACATTATTGTGAATGTTTACGCAAAATTTGTTGATATTCAGAAGTAATCATTAAAGATTATATTCAGTATTTATTTGAAATTTTTATCCATACGTATTATATATGAACCTACTTGTGAAAAATAATACAAGATACAGATATTATTTTAATGAACCATATAAAATAAATAAAATAGTAATTAACAATTGATGTATAATATGTATTATTTTTAAAATTTCATCTTCATAAATAATTTGCTTAGTAGTCGCTGAGCACAAGTTGGTATTATAGCACTTATCTCGCCGTCGTGATCAAATTGTAGCTTTTGCTACTTTAGCGTGTTCTGGTATAAGGTAATAGGTAATCCATATGATTTAGAACATCTAAAAGTAGCACTATATGCAACATGGTTCGTAAGGGTTCAATAATGCGGTTTTCCGGAGTGTAAGCCATCCATTGGTTGATGTTTTGCCGTTTTTATACTCAAACCTATCCCTTGTTTTGCTTGCACGATGTTGATTCAATATAATGCTGATTTTACCCCTTGTCAGTGGTTTTCAGAGTATAAAAACGATGTTATACTATTTATCAACTTATTTTAAGTGGCCAGTTTAAAGAAACAAATCATATCACTTATTGTAGTAAGTGAGTAATATAATTGTTCAAAAGAGTTCTGCAAAATTTGAGATTTAATATTAGTTAGCTGCAAGCAAGGCTTAAATGTCCGCATGTAGAAAGGTCCAACAAAATAATCTCAAAGTCAATTAGAGTATAGATTGTTTACAACTACTATTTTAAAGTAGGTGACAAAAAATTTATGGCATTTTACGACATTTGATTCATAGCAAAAGTATTTTCTTTGTCTGCAGTTCGGTTTTGAGCTATTGTATTTAGGTTATAATACTTAAATATATTTTATAGATTACGTTATTAAATTCTTTAGCGAGATTTTTATTTTTGAATTATTTTTTTCGAATGTATGAATATGGGGTGAGGGGGTAAAAAAGACCACTAGAACCTTCACATTGGCAAAGGTGTAAACTATAAGAAATAGTGAATAAAAAAGTTAATTAAGGCAAAAAAACAATTTCACAAGAGATATTTTAAATTTGCACTTATTCGACATCTGCTGATGAATAATTCTATCGAAATACCAAATCAAGGTTATATTCAATAAAAACTTGGTTAAAAATGTTTCTATGAACTTTGTATTTCTTCTTATTTAAATAATGTAGCTATCATTTCGTAAAATTTCTTAAATTTAAAAAAGACGTTGGACATTTTTTCCCTCTGGCTAACAATTCTTATCCCGCTCATGGGTGAAAAGAAACAGATGACAAATTCAGAAAAATAATAATATAACATATTCTCATAATTATTAACTAATTAGAAATTTTACTAAACATGGTCGATAGTTATTTGTTTGAGAAGTGTTATGAGTTGTCATGTTGTTAATTATTAAACCCATATATCTTTTTCTAAACTTAAATTGCAGAAGAATAATTCTTTAGGTATTGTTTTACTTTGACTTTCAAAGTTTTGTGTAAAAGTATGTGCAATGATTTTTCTTTGATTGATTTGTCGAAAAAACAGATGTAGCAATGAAATAACAATTATTACACGAACTTATTCTTAAAGCGTAAAATAAAAAGTATTTCACTATGTACCTACCTATTAATTTCTATTGCAATTCCGTACATATCCTCTAAAATGTATTTCTAATTGCGTATATATGTTTTATACACTTTGCGGTTGTATGTTTTATGAATATTAAACTGCACGGATGATTGAATTATATTGGGTTCATACCGAAACAATTGCACAAAAACTGACAATTTGAATTAAACTAATGCATAACCGTTAGTACACGCCGTATCGAACATGTGCTCGGTCCTAAAACAATAACGAAAGTTTTTTGCAATAGAATTTAATTAATAACAATGTATAATACAACGTTTCTAGTTTGTTTCATACTGCGCTATATTGTTGTTATGATTATGTTTGCACAATTGCACTTTAACAATTCAAAAATTTTTCAGTATTCAATTTTATGGTGATTAGATATTTTTATAAATAATACTAGATGTGTTATATATTTTTGAACAATAAGTCCAATTTTACAACGCGCGTAACGAACTAACAATAACATGTTTATATTATTCATATTTATTATACCATATGGATTGCTTATATTGTTTAAAAAGCCAGAAGCTTGATTTGTTTTTTATTTGTTATGAATACTGATATTAAAAATACATCAATTTTATTTGAAATACTATAAACTTATTAGAACTTTTCAACTATATCTTTTTTTAAACTGATTCATATTGACAAGCAACACTAAGCAATCCCTTTTTTTAATTTAAATTATTTAAAATATGTGGATATGAATATAACATTTACATAGATCTAAAAATTGTGAATATTTATTACCTAAATCATTTATGCACGTATTATTAACCTTATTCGTATAATCTCAGACATACTTTTATCTATTTAATTCTTTACAACTATTTGCTAAAGCGTTTTTATGAATCATCTAACAAAGCAATAATGAACTCATAATGAAATATTTTTTATACTACCGTCTAGACATCATTGAAAATCATATTTTGTAAACTTTACTAAAAGATTGGTCCACGGTTGAAGGAGTGTGAGAGAAAAATGGTTGAAGAATAGATGCTAAGATTTATTACAAGTGGAAATTAGTGACTACGCGAGCCGAGGAGTAAAAAATTATGTCTACAGCATTTTCTCATTTATGAAAATTTACATTTATATCATATAAAGAATTCTACAAATATACAGATTTTATCACACGGTGTTTTTTTCATATTTTTAATTAAATATTATAATATTAATTTTGTTACTTTTGTAAAGCATTGTTCTTTTCTAGCATGCGCCTTTGTGCTATTATGGAATAAATTTCTACATGGGAATATGTTTAGTAGAGCTTGTCACGTATCGTTTATTAATCTGCATGTCGCTTTGCAGAAGTAAAAAGGGAGCTTACAAACAAAATAAGGAATAATATTGATTCTAAGTAATTAATTATCATGTAAACTTTTGAAACTTTCTGTTTTATTATTTAAAATTTCTAGAAAAATGTTATAGAAATTATATACACCTAGTTGTTCACAATAGTATATTATATTAATTTTAAAAAAATCACAAACTATGTAAAATAATTTGAAGATGACAAGAAAAGCAGGAAGACAAAATAAATAATCATTTTTTGATTTGATAAAATAAAAAATAATTTATTTCTTGTTTAAATGCACGCGTTTTTGATGAAGCTTGCCAACACATTTTAGTACATCTATTTAAAAGAGAGCCCTTCAAAGTCGACCAATTTTTAAATTCTCAGAATCATAGTTCCGCAAACAATTATATCATTGATTTTTTACTATGGTCCAAGAAATATTATTTATGGTTACGAATTCAAAGTTTGGACAAAATCAATACAAATTGAGAGCACGATAACTGAAGAATGCTCATAACTTACAAGTTACGATACAAGGTACGATCAACACTATCACCCAGTCTATCTTTATGAGTTCTGTATATATAATTAGTATCGAATCATATTTTATCTTGAGTATATTATAATTTCATTTATGAATAATATTCCTTATCTTTCCTTGAATATTTATCAATCAAACTTCTACTTGCTTTCTTTCTTTTCTTACACCTGAGTTATCAGTTCGCTGCTTTTTCTGTTCTTACGTAAGTCGTTTATTATTCTTAGTCATTCTAGTGCTTTTAGTTTTTATACTTACCCTGTAGTTATGTTCAATTTAAATTGAGATAATATATTTTCATATTTGATACCAATGAAATTAATCGGTAGTCATTAAAATTTAATAGAATATCCTTCATAAATTAAATTCTTTGAAAAATAAAATATTACTATGTTGCAAAATTATACAACAAATACGAGATATCTTAATACTATTAATTAATTAGTTATTTTATGTTATGTTTTCCGCAATATCAGGATATTGCGTCGGTCAACATCTGTCGCTCCGCTCCTGTTTTGCGCATTTTAGGAGTCGACGCGAATTCGTGTAGAGCGCCGTTGAAAGCATATGCTCCCATAACACACGATGTGCTCGTTCTGTAGGCTACAAGACCAATTAATGCTAATCAAGTCACCACTGACGCTAAAACGTTGACGTTAATCCTACTGGACGGTTTCCCCACACAACACTAATAAATTGGTAATCAGTCACTATTATTAGCCGGATTATTAGGAGGCAATAGTAAAATTAGAATAAGTTGTTAAAATTCATGTTAATGTTGAACTATTATTTTGTTTTGATTTACTTCAATTCATACAGTTATATGCATACACGTATATATATATATATATATATATATATATATATATATATATATATAATGGGTATGTGTTACGCGGCTAAGTTTGTATGTGTTTATTTATGAACACATTTTGAATCTATATTCAAATATTCTCTTTCACGTTTTTTTCCATGAAATATATTTTTTCTGACTGAGCAAAACAAGATTCCTGGTTGCATAGAGTATACGAGTGTATAATCAACATTTTCCGATAGAATGAAACATCGACGTGGGATGTTCATGTTGACCTTTATTCTACCATCTGTGACACTGAGCTATTTTTATTTAACGTGATACATGCAACTTTATTATACTGATTTATTTTCGGAATATATTATTATAATCGTGTCCAGCCCTTCTGAAAGCAATTAAGAAAACAAATATTCATACTTCAATTACTAATTGTTATATATATATATATATATATATATATATATATATATAACATTTATAATCAAAAACATCAATGAAATTTATCGAAACAAAAAGAAAACAGTAAATACTTTTGACTTATTGTACCACACACAGTGTAACACATTGGATTGAAAAAAAATCAATTTGTTTTATTCTTTATAATATACTCAAAGTAGCTATATAATTAATAATTATTAATTAGAAACTTCGTTTTTCATTTATTATTTAATTATTATGTCAGTAAAAAGCCAATGCAATATTATTTCTGTGGGTGTTTGAACAGTGAGTATTTCAAAAAATTTTGATGTTTTATTTGTTAGAGTATTACAATTTAATTCGATAATTGTTTCAATAAATTGCTAAACATATCAATACCTTGCTCCATAAACCTTTCCCAAACACGTCGGGTATCCATTCGCATCTGAAACACAATCTTAACAACTAAGGCGGCAATAATGAAAAGCCATTCAAAGCGCCGCGAAAACACGAAAACAATTAACAATTCAAGCAATTCAAGTCACCGCTAGAGCGTGACTAAACAATAGAGCCGAATTCTGTTCGGCATGAGCTGTCTCCACATTGCCTTACTTCGAGACCTTTATGGCTCGGCATTTAGAAGAACATCTGGAAACTAGAGAATTTCTTGGTCTTTTGTCCAAAGTTTTACATTGGTAAAACTTTTGGGGTAGATATATTTGAACCGAACAATTCCTACTTGACTGTTGGCCGTTTCTGCAATACGTTTATAAACATTGCTGTTTTAAATTTGGTGTAAAAGCTACAACAAATATGATCTGTAGTTGTTCAATTAGGGATGAAATTATTTTATACAGTTTTCATGTTGATTCTGGTTTTTAATACTTTTTAGTAACGCTTTACAAATGTATCTCCGATAAAAATTATTTTCTGTTCGTAAAGAGTTCAATAACGTCTATGTAAATGCAAAAGTAAGAAGATTCATAAAGTAAATTGAAATTACTATTTTTATTAAGATAATGATAATTCCACAATGTTTAATGCACAACATTTGAAATATTTTTAAACAGATTACTATAGAATTTTATTTTTAATTCATGAAAATGTAATAAGATTTCAAATTTGATCCTAATTAGTCTATTTACTACGGCTTCAGTAGTTTTCCTCACTTCCTATCTACAAGTAAATTATTCAATTCCCATTTACCCGAATTTACGGTGGAGACGCCTTGTACATTTCCTCATGGAATACCATATGCATATTAAGATTTTTTTGGTTTTATATTTGATGATAAAGTATCTACTATTTTATGGAACACTCAAATTAATGATTGAAGGTTAAACATGGGCTTTAGGAATTCATTAAATATTTATTTTCCAATATTTTGAATTTTGTTTTGAATAATGTTATTTGTTTCCAGGCCAAGGATTGAATTATGTTATAAAACGAATGTTTGACGGCTTTAGTTTATCGTTTCACATTTAACTATAAAACAAAATGACGCAATTGCTCTCTGTTCAAGTTTAATCAGGCGTTTTATGATCTCGCATGTGAATTCAATATGATGTCCGAAACGCGTCGAAATTTTAATCATATGACACAAACGGAAATGGCCACTAATTTTGTACGACTTCGTCGGGCGTAAAATTTTACATGCGGAATGTAATGGGTTAATATGTGAACAATATATCCCATTGTATCATAGGAACGCCCGCATTGCACAAATGCACTAAAGTGAATGTATTTGCATGTATATGTGTTCGTGTGTACAGCAGGATGGCGATAACTGGGCTTTTGTTTGCTTTTGATGTTATATTATGGCGAAGCACGATTGCAATGGATAGATCCCACTGACCCAATATACAAATTTAGCTATTAATAAATAATTAATACTTGTAAATCTAACCCAAACTGAATTAAATATTTTTAGAAAAATCGTTTATTTTCTGTACGGTAGATACATATAAGAAGATAGAGAAATAAACTTAATATGTAATTTTGTTTTTGACTCTTTAAACAGCAGAATGCAGTCTTGAAATATTTTTAGCCTCTTTAATATAGCGTGCAACGGCAAGCATAAATTTGATACACGCTTTTGACATTTTTTATTCATACAAATATCTGGTATTTTTATCTCCGACAATAAGAAGCTCTGCAAGTGCTGCAAGTGAACAACAATATAAAAGTACTATGCTCTATTTTTTGCTACGTTACATAACGCTGTTTACAAGATTTTCTTTGTGTTTTTTTTTTACAGGTTTGCATCCTCTTATTCCTTTATCTTTATAGATTTCTTCGAGTTGATTATAAAAGAAATACCCTTCGGATATGGGATGAGCAAGTAAAAATTGCAGATTACAAAGAACATTCCTATTTATAAAAACTATTGTATATCAATGAATGATATTTTTACGCAAAAATTGAAACAAGTTTTTATGTAAGTATTCATTGCTTACTTGACTAAAATTAATATAGTGAATCAGGAGTTAAACACAATTATTTTCCTGAGTTTCATCTTTTCGAGAAATGTATTTGTAAATTCAAAATACTATGAAATGCTTGTAATGTTTCTGATGTATAATATGGCAAAGTACGTAGTACACATTTAGAGCAACGAGTGCAAGAAACACACAATGAATTGGATTTAATTACGGTATTGCATACCGTGGACCTAGATTTACGTGTTCCGCCTGCCGAGCTCTTATTGTTTCACTCCTCTGTATTAAGTACTGTAGCGGGCTACTGGAATAGGTACCACCAAGAAATATAAATAAAATTTTATTTTATAGTTTTAAAAATATTTGCCACTTAATGTGATATCATTTGAACGTAGAAAGAATAATTATATTATAAGCGTGGGAACTTTATTTACTAATATTACCTAGTTATTAATATTGTTTTAATTTTGGACATAATCTAAACAAAAACTATTTTTCTAATGTATCTACTCAAGAGTCTTTCACTTTCAAATGGTTTGCAGTTGAATATTAATCGATTCGATAAATGTAACGAAACCGATTTCTAATACCACTCACACATCGTGGCTCTTAAATACATTTTTTTCCAGAATCCTCTACAAAATAATAATTGTATACGTTTTACAGCTGCTCAATTGAAATGTGTAATTTCACAGCGAGTTTCTATAAAAATATGCGCATCTGATGTTCCACAAAGCAACAACTTGTCACACAGTTTTTCACGTAGTGTAGCTGAAAAGGAAACGACGGCCGTTTTGAAAAGGATTTATATCAAGGGGTTTAGTTCCAACACTATTTCAGATAGGGATTTAACACAACGAACGCGAAAGCATTCTGAATATTCATCTGTTCTTCTTAACGCATGTACTGTGCCACGATGTTTTACAAATGCATGGTAACTGCAAACTGCAAGGCGTAATGCGATTTTAAATGTGATCTTTAGTAGATTTTGATATTAAATTCACGAACTCTGTATCAATAATGTATATAATGCAATATTAAGCTCTCAGCGTAAAATTTGATTGATATTATTATTAAGAGTAAAATTTACTACCTCTATAATTCTATTTTTATTATAAAGTTATTAATTTTGGAAAGCATGATGCTTTTATAAACATAGCATGATCAATTCAAGCGTATGATCAATAATGTTTTATAAAGTTTTTTATGCATGTTTATTTTATTCTCAATATATAAATATTAAAAATACCGCAATATTGTTGTTAATAATAGTTGAATTCTGGACATTATAAACCTCACTTTGGAATTTCACATTTTAGAAATTGTGTGAAATCATGATATTAGTTTAATTTAAAACAATTCTGTTTTTGAAGTATACCGTAATTTGGCATAAATATATGATTTGAGCATTTTGTATATTCATTACATGTTGAGACATTTGAATATTAATGTTTTTTAATTATTCTTAAGGTAATTGGCAATTGAAGCTGAGTTTGGAAGTTGCGGATTATGAGTGTTTCGTTTGTAATTTAGATGAAGAGTTTGTACTTTGTAATTTTCATATTTATTCGAGGTTTGTTGTAACACAGTTAACGCAATTTCCATTCGAAACAACATTAATATGCAGGCTGCAAATACTGTTAAAGTTTGATTTTACTTGATAGGAGTCTCGGTATTAATTTACAAATGAAAATTAGTAACTTCATGTATTCTCTTTGATATATTTTTTCATTTTCTGAGAAAAATGTTTTAACTCGTAAAATATTTACTGAAACATTTTTATATGTTCTTTTCCTTTGCTTTTCAGTATAATCATTTATTCACAGAATGATCAGTGGATATTTCAAAAAGTCTTCACGCTAAAAATGTCTTAACTAATTTAAAAGACTATTTAATTTTCATTTAAATAATAAATAATAGAAGAATTTCAAACATATGTTTCAATTAATCAATTAAACCACAAGTAAAATATTTTTTGTTTTAAATATTTTCAAAAATAGTTAAAAAAATAATAACTTCCTATAGCCGAAATTTAATTCTAACTCATATTTTAACTGGTAAAAGTGTTAGAATAAAGTATCATTCCACAAACATTTTTTCTATATGGTACTGGAATATGTGACGCCTAAATGTCATAAGAGACAGACCCTAATGCGAAATAACTGACCATAAAACGGTCCCCAACCCGAATGCTGCCCAATAGTGATAAAGACGCAATGACTTTTGACGCCGATATAACGTTGTGATAAACTGGCAGTAGAGGATTACTAAAGATCTGGTCAAAGTAAATCGATATAGAATATACAATTTATTCAAATAGAATAATAGTCCATAATAATGAAAACTTTATTAATAATCTTTTTTTCTGACGATGCTATCTGAACACAAATAAAAAATATATTGTAATAAGCAGCTCACGTTTCGAAATTGCCTTAGTAATTGCTTATTGCAACTCTTATTCAAGATAGATAAATCTACTACAATTATTTTTATAGTATAAATTTACATAATTTAGATGTAATTTACATAAATAAGATATAATTTACATAACAAAAATATATAAACTATTTTTGAAATCAATATATTTCTTGATTTCAATCAAATTACTTATCGTAAACTGTACATACATTACATAAGGCTATTAACACATGACTTGCAATATTCAGATAGCAATCATAGTAATGGATTATCGGTTCAAGTTATCAATCAGAATTCATTAATAATTATTTTAGTTCACAACTCATTATTATTCTATGCTTGCTGCTCAGTGAATACGATATGCTATTGTATAATTCATATTATTGCACAATGTAAATTATAACTATATTTACATAAATAGTTTATAATTATTAAAATCTAAAGTATTATTATATAATTCAGGCATAAATACAAATAAAATAATGATCAATGAAAGTATTACTCAACAGCAACCTTGTTAGTAAAAAAATATTCAAAACTAATATACTGCTGTTATTCGTGAAAGAAATAAAAGAAAATAATAATTCTGGCCATCACGACTGCCCAGTCACACACATTTGTCCACTGATTTGTCCCAATTTTGTTCCACTGATTGAGAAAGAGACAAATTCGTGTTCAAAATGTATGGATTTATTAAAATAATTTCAAGAAACATATTTCAGTTTTCTTTCTATTTTAATATCTGGATAGATACCTGTTAAGAAGTTTTTTGTTTAATCAACACTTTTACCACCATCTGAAAAATTATTACATCATATATATAAACCTTTACATAAATTAGAAATTGTATGAAAAAATTTTAGCCGTAAACAAAATTCTCTCTGGTTATTTATATATTGCTAGTTACTATTTCCCGTTAGCTTTCATTTGAGCTGTTCATTAACAATTCAGTTACAAACAAAGCAACAGATGGAATCCAATCCTAGAACGCTCAGAATCGTAAAAGAATTGTAATTTTCTCGTTTCTCAATGCGCTAAAAATGCAAAGTCTGCATTACAATGTAATATAATTGAATTTGCGTACATGGTGGCTGATTTTTACAATAAAACGAAATGCGCAAGAAATTGCGTTTGCAAACTTGCATATGAAATTCTCAACGAACTGAAAAGAGTTTAGAAGAAACATCGGAAATGGGAAACATCGAAGAAGAGAGAAAAAATTTCAACTTTGAGCGAGAACTTCTGTGAGCGAACGAACAAAGGAGCGCGCGGTTTTAATTCATTTCATCTGTGATGAAAAACTGCGAAGGATTCTTTTATAGTTTAATGCCTCTTGCCTTATACACTACGAAGCAATTCTCTTTTAGAATGAGTTTGAGGATATTGTGAATTATTCGATAGTAATTGAATTTTAAATATAAATTATATCATTTTATTGAGATATAAAATATTTTGATCATAATCATATATTTATGATTATAAATTATAATATAGCAAACAACATGGCAATAGAAATTTAATTTTTTATATTTGCCATAAACTTTGTTACGGCATTAAAAATCTTTAGCAAGTTTAATTATAAATTTGGCTAAGCTATGAATTTATTAAAAATTAATTTGCAAAAATATTAAATTAATTCTATAGGTTATAAAATGATATGAAATAATATAGATTTGTTGTTATTATTATATTGATAACCTCTATAGACTTGATAATCTATATCTATAGAAGTTGATAATCGAGCCAAACATCTTAAAATATTAAAGGCCCTTGAAAATTGGTATAATTTGGTACGTACACGTACATGTCTTGATGGCTCAGTCAGTTGCTTGATTTTACTTTTTGCTCTCGGATTCATAGATTAGAGAGTTTAAATTTATTTTTATATTTGATAAGTTACATATTGCAAAAATATTTATAACTATTAACTAAATGCTGATATTTTGCAAACAAAAGGTGATATATTTGAAACAAATCTATAAGTACATTTTATATACACTGGGTATTGACAATAGAAATCGTCAAAAAAGAAGGACGGACACATATGTGTATTTTATATATTTGTTTTAAATTTCACATTTTCGTTATGGATATAAATTTAGCAAAAATTGTAAAGACCCAAAGACTATGCTACAATTCTTACCTACTTTATTTTGAAAAGACTATCGAATTCTAGAAATCGATATTAAAGTACTTCCAGAACTTTATTCGCACATGAGAAATATTAAGCGATATTTCATACTCAAATTATTTCAATATAAAACATAGCAAAACAACATAGTATAAATATTTTTCATTCGTCTTGTTTTATTTTGAAGATATGTTGACGAAGACATATGTCTTTACAGTGTCTGACTTTTAAGTGAATACATTCCGAAACATCGTATACGATTTGATACAAGCCCATTAGTCTCGATGTTTTCATCAGTGGAAAGCAACTCGCTTATCCGAATGTATTTTTCAAATGTATCGTTATTTACATACTTTATGCTAATGTCATAATATAACAGACATGTGCAGATGGTGATCGTGGTAATACGATAGCTGGAATAAAATGTAATACTTGAAGGTATATCATAAAAATCTTACTTCATGATGAGCACAATGAATTAAATTCTGTATGGAGTACTAATAAAAAACAGGCATATTTCTCAATAATTTTGTAAATTTTGCTAAATATTGCTGGTATACAAATTAATTTTGGATATAGTCAGCAGAATACGAGAAACCCACAACTTGTTACTATAATTAGATTTAAAAAATAATACGAATGTGTTACACATTTCTATAGTCATATTGAATAAAAAAAAATTAAGCTTATAGATTTAGATAATAATAAAAGCAGATAGAAAATAGCGGTATGTTTTTTTTTTTTTTTTTTTTTTTTTTTTTTTTTTTTTTTTTTGTTACAATTTATTTTTGTTAATCAAGACTTTAATGTCTTATTTACAAAATTGATATGAGCAAAAAAAAATACAAAAACAAAAAAATGCAATACATTGAATATAAAATGAAAAAAGTTAAAATAAAAATTAAATTAAAACAGTAATACAAAAATAATAACATAAATGAACGATGGCGTGATGATGTATGCCGCGTACTACGTCAGGACGCGTGCAGACATTGGGCTAGGTGTTTGGTAGATCGGAAGGCCATTTCTTGCTCAATCTTCTTATCGGTCTGTGAATCGCTTGAATTGTAGGATTTGTATGCTGGATTAATTTGTTGTTGAAAGATGAACTTCTAATCTTGATCATTTCGTTGACTGTTGAGATTTTCAAATCCTTATGTAGGCAAAAATTCGAAATATACCAAGGCGCATTAGTAAGGATACGCAGAATTTTATTCTGGCACCTTTGAATGATGTTTATGTTAGATTTGCATGAGCAACCCCATAGTTCGATTCCATAAGTCCAAATGGGCACTATGATAGTTTTATACAAAAGTACCTTGTTATCGAGAGAGATTTCAGATTTCCTCCCAAAAAGCCAGTAAAAATCTTTTATTTTCAGTTGGATTTGTTTCTTTTTATATTCAATGTGCGTTCTCCATGTCAATTTCGAATCAATGTGCATGCCTAAATATTTAACAGAATTGCATAGTGGAATTATTGAATTGTTCATGATGATAGGTGGACTGTTGTGATGTTTTAGAGAAACAATTATGTGCTGAGATTTTTCGATATTGATTTTGATATTCCAATCTAAAAACCATTTTTCGAGACTAGATAAATAATTTTGTAACTGACAAGTTGCTGTTCTAATATCGGAATTGCATGAAATAATTGCTATGTCATCGGCGTAAGTGCATATGGTTAGAAGATCATCTGTGGGCATATCGTTTGTGAAAAGAAGATAAAGTACAGGGCTTAGCACACTGCCCTGTGGTACCCCGCATTCTATATTTCTGATGCTCGAAGTCACATCTTTAATTTTGATTCTAAATTTTCTATTAAGCAAATATGAGCTTAAGATATTGAAGTAGTTTGGAAAAGTTGTTTTGATTTTATACAGGAGTCCTGAGTGCCAAACCTTATCAAAAGCCTGACTGACATCTAAGAATACGGCTACGCTGTGTTCCTTTCTATTCATGGCTTCAAGAATACGAGACACCGTTCTGTTGCATTGTTGAATTGTAGAGTGATTTTTTCTGAAGCCAAACTGATGATGAGGAATCCAACTATCATTCGGATGATCTTCTGACAATCTCTGCAACAAAAGCCTCTCTAAAATTTTCGATAATATCGATAAAAGACTGATAGGACGGTATGAACTAGCAGTGTGATGGTTTTTGTTTGGTTTAGCGATCATAATAATTTCTGCAGTCTTCCACGCTGTGGGCCAATAATTGTATTGAAGTATGGCGTTGAAAATATTCGTTATATATAAAATACCTTTTGTAGGCAATTCTTTTAACATCTTTGGAGTAATTTTATCCATACCCGGCGAAGATCTATTTTTTATCCTTTTTATTTCACATAAGACATCATTTGGTGAAAAATGTCCTAACGGTGAAGAATGTATGGGTTGATTTACGAAATTATTAATTAAATTATTCTGGGAAATATTTCGAGCGCTAAAAATGCTACTTAGATGATCAGCAAATGCCTCCGCTTTTTCTTCGTTGCTTTTTGCCCAAATGAATCCGTTTTGGTTGGTTATTTTCAGAGGAGGGTTTTGTTGTAGGGGTTTACTTTTATTTCTGATTGGTTTCCATATGGAATTATCGTACCTATTTAGCTGCAATATATACGACCTGAATGTACAATTCTTCCATTCTTTCATTTTTTTCCTCAGCGTGTTATTGAGATGATTAAGCGATGTCTTATCCGTTGGTAGATGAGAATGTTGCCAGGTTCGTCTTGCTCTTCGTTTCTGTGCAATTAGCTTCTTAATCTCTTGCGGAATTATTAGATTATCATTTCTTGGATTAATGTTCGGGGTGATCTGCTTGGTTGTTTCACGTACAATCTCAGAAAAATAATCTATATTATTTTCTATATCAATAACGCTTGTAGGCCTAGATTTTGGTAATAATTTTGAATCAAGTATGGATTTGAATTGAATCCAGTTAGAAAGATTGTTGTGTAGAATATGATTGTTGATAACTGGAGTAGGAAATGTGCTAAACGTCACAAGTATTGGAGAATGATCTGAAGAGAGATCGTAACTAGATTCAATATTGAGATTTGAAAGATCAATACCTTTCACAATAAAAAAATCTAAAAGGTCTGGAACTTTAGTAGGGTCAGAAGGCCAATAAGTTGGACTGCAAGTTGAAATAAAGGAGAGGTTGTTTTGCCCTATGGCTGCATGAAGAATCTTTCCTTTGGCTGTAGTCAGTCTAGAACCCCAGGAAATATGTTTACAATTAAAGTCACCACCAATGATAAATTTATTACCTAATTGAGAGAAAAATGAAGAAAACTGAGCACAAGAAATTTTGAATCTTGGTGGACAATAAACAGCAGAAACACAAAAATTATATAAATTTGTTTCAACAGAAATTTGAGTTGCTTGTAGAAAATCATCAGAAATATTTGGTAGAACAAAATGCTTTATATTATTTTTGATTAATATAGCCGAACCGCCGCGAGCCCTGCCACTTGGGTGATTTGAATTATAAGTAGTGTAGTTATAAATTTTAAAGTAGTTTTTTTCAGTGAAGTGAGTTTCTGAGATTAATAAGATATCTATTAAGTTTAACTTTAAAAAACATTCTACTTCATTTTTGTGAGGTATTAAACCGTTGGCATTCCATTCAGCAATTTTAATTATTTTTGCCATTGCTTTTGTTGTTGACTAACGTGGATAACATATTTATTATTATGGTGTTCTGTTGCAAAAGCTGATTGAAGATATTTTTAAATTCTAAAATAAGTGTTGCTAGAGAATCAGAATCGGGATTTGAAGGTGAATGATTAGAAGCAGAGTAATTGTTTTTTGCAATGTCTGCATAGGATGAATTTTGAATTGTTGGAAATAAGGCCGGAGAAATGTTGTTTATTTTATTATTAGAATTAGAATTATTAGAATTTTTAAAATTTTGGTTATTTGGATTTGGATTTATGGCTGATTGATTTACTGGAGTTTTG
The DNA here is from genome assembly GCF_003426905.1 of Ctenocephalides felis. NCBI lineage: Eukaryota > Metazoa > Arthropoda > Insecta > Siphonaptera > Pulicidae > Ctenocephalides > Ctenocephalides felis. The sequence continues at coordinate 35,512,817 of NW_020536999.1, read as the reverse complement.
TTTCTTTGTTCTTTAATTTTTTGGAAGTATGAGCAACCGCGATAATTAGCTGGATGAGCACCGTCGCAAAAATAACAACATGCCGGAGCATTCGGATCTTTGGTACAAGCTATAGTATTATGATTGTCACCGCATTTTAGGCAAGCAAATGGTCTATTGCAGTATTTTTTGGTGTGATTAAAGAGTTGACAGCGAGTGCATTGTATAATGTTGTTGGACTTTCTCGGTGGTTCGACGCGTATTATGCAGTTGAATAATTTATAAATGTTATAAATATTTTTGTTATTTCTATTTGGTTCCAGATCAACAAAAAACATATTAAGAGGTTCTTTTGATATTCTATGTCTAATATTTAGGATATTACGTACTACATGACCCTGTTTTAATAGTTCTAATTTAATTGCATCTGTGCTTGTTGAAAAGTGTACATTTCTAAGAACAACCCTATAAGCCTTCTGTTCTTTTAATTGATATGTATGATATACGGCATTAGTTTCTTTTAGATGTCTGGATAAAGTTCGAAAATGGTCGACAGAATTACATAGAATTTTAAATGTATTGTTAGCTAAACTTCTCAGGAAATATTGATCGTGCGGAATTATTTCATTTAATTGATTAGACATATCATTAATATCGTCAACTCCGTAAATAAAAATTGGAGGGGGCTTACTGACTGGAGCCGGTTTAACTGAGTTGTCATCATTAGCTGTTTCTATTGTTGAAAGGGCCGAAAATCTGTTTTGAATTTTGACATCTATTCCTAATGGTTCAAATGAAGTTTTTCTTTTTTTGAAATTGACTACTTGCCATGAATTAGGAGGTTTCTTGACATCAGAATGTGGTTGAGTGAGGCTTGTAGATGCACTATTACTAGATGATATTACTTCCTGTCTTGAGTCAGAAACTGATGAAGTTGAACGCAGCGAGACCTTTTCCGATGTAAACATATTGGTCCGACCTTCTTCGCGAGGTATCTTGCTGTATTTGCTGGATCCAATAACGGTCTTTCGAAGTTTTGGGATTTCTGATGGTTTACTGTCCGATTCCATATTCGCTACTATATCTTGATTGAAATGTAAGACATTTTTTTGATTCCACAAACGCACATTAGAGTCTCGATTATGTATGGTTTTTTGTAAGCAATTATTTAATTATCTGTACACTTTTGTAAGCTTTTCATGCAATTTTAATAAACCGTAAAATTCAATCTGACATGCACTTGTTTTTTCCAAGCCGACTAGCGGTATGTGAAGAAGAAATAAGTAATATGTATATATATATATACATTCTAAATAAAAATTTACTTTTTATTTCAGTAAGGAACGATTACATATTTTACTATACCTTAGAGTATTCAACATAAACAAAAAAATATTTGAATAAAATAAAAGATATTTTTCTTTGTCATAAACATTAAAATAAAATTTATAAATTATAAAGTAACAAAGAATAAAACAAATAATTATTTTTTAAAAATACTTATTAATCCATTTATCAAATAATTTATTTCTGTCTCAAAATAGCTACATCAACTCCAATACTATACATTGTCATCACAAACATATACTGCGAAGTATATCACTTGCTGATGGAATCCTAACAATTGATAAAAGAAATTCAATCTTGTACAAAACATTGTCATTATACAGAATCGCAATGTCGCTTTGTAGATATATATCAATGCTTTCACATGAGATGTGTGATATGTGAAAAAAAATCAAAGATATTTCTGTCAATTTTCATTTTTATGTGATCAGATGTTGCATTCGATGTTTGTTTAGAGTTAGACTATTAATTTTATTGCAGAATAACTATTTAATGCCTTTCTAACAAAAGAGCTATATGAAACTACCCATGACTAATATAAAAATTAATAGGTTTTAAATAATGATCAAAGCATCAAAATTATATTTTGCAATTTAAAATTTTTTGGTTCTGAGGAATATGCTTTCTTCACTACGCGCTGAAAAAATATGTTTTAGATTAATTTTTTTTATTGTTATCATATCACTAAAAAATAAATATTTTCAATTATAATGATTATATTGTCTGTTAACAAAATATTGATCCAAATAAGATATATATAAATTTCCATGTCCGAAACACAATACTGCAATCGACGCTGAAATGACAAGTTCTCACACTAAATGACATTGCCTAGTTTGAATTGTTCAAATATTGCAAATAGTTCTCGAAATCAGTATAAATATACCAACATAGTCAGTTAAATTAATACCCTTTGATGAAACATAATTCAAAATGCCACTCATCCATCGACAAGCTTCAAACGCATCTGACAGAACCATATCATGTTAGTTCTATAATATGTGGGCTTATATTTTCCTAATACAATTTCCCGCCGATCTAAACGGGCTTACAGTGATTATATTTCTGGTTAGTCTCAATACTAATACTAATTGAATGCCATATTGACCTCTTTTCAATATATTTCCGAATGGTGAAATAAAACAAGTAACTGGAACGTCGTCCACTTGTCTCTTGTCTCGGAATAGAGTCGCTTCATGCAATCTGCTATAATGAAAATTGACAGTCTTCGCGTATTCAACTATCGATGGCTCTGCAAGGATTTTCTAAATCAAATTATCTCTGCTATTGTTTATAGATTGAACAACATTGTTGTACGGGTAGTTTGCGATTCCTTTTGTATATATTATATACTATATAACAAGCAATAAACTGATGGTCTTATTTGCAGCTAACAATAGCTAATTTATTGATTTTCTCTTGTTTAAAAATTAATATTAATAAAATTAATTGAAATAAAATTATATAATGTCGAGTATTGAAACTGAATAATTAATCAAACGGCGTAATAGATTTTATTTGTACCAAAAAAACTCTTAAAATCATTCTAATACCCCATTTCTTATAATGAAAAAATAATACAATATAATCAAATTATTTCCACTTGTACAATTTTAGATATGCTAGGTGTTTCTACTAATGTCAGGAAAAAAACAATCAAAAAAATGTACAACTTTGTTTTTGTAATTCACAATTTGTTATTATGAATAAAAAGCAGCTTAAGTATACTTTTTTGAAAAAAAAAAGATTTTTAGATCGAGTGTCTGATATCTGATATTAGGTTACAACTAATTTTTAACAGTTTAATTATCTCCTTAAGCAATTAATAATAGGCTGTCGGAGTATCAAATAGATTTTTTTATTGTTTTAAACAACAATCAGAACTTAAAGGTCCTATAAGCTGTTGACCTAATTTGACTTAATATCTCTGTTTTACGGATGACAACCCAAAGAGTTGCCTCTTCTCTTTATGATAAATCCTATTATTACAATATCTGAAATATGGTGAATATTTTATTGATGAAGCAATGTCGGATGAGGGCTATTTTCTTTTGGAAACATATTTCTATCTTTATTGTCAAGTAAAACCGATTTCACTACTGCTTGACATCAACCGGCTTCTGTAATGCACATACCCACGTGTGGACAAGTATCAATCAAAACAGTTTTTTTTTATTTTCTAATTTATTTACAAGTGTCCAGTTAAGGACAATTTATTAAACTTGGAGAATTTACAACGGTCAGCTGTAAAGGGTTAATGTATACTAAATTTGCATGTTGGAAAAACAACTCAATAGTTGTTTTCCCATTCGTTATAATATTAACAATATTTCATTGATAATTATATAATCTTAACTATTTACTCATAAATAATGTCTTATAAACAATGACTAAGTTATTTCAATCTTTATCTGGAAAATTCATTACTTAAATCCAGTGGCGCTTTTCTTTTCAACCTTCGTCGATAGTTCTCTGTTATTAAGGAGTTTGCTAGTGAATGTGGGTGGCTAGTAGCAATAAAAAGTTAACATTGAAACATATTATATAAATTTACAAAGCACGCTTCTTAAGTTAGATTTATGATTAAATTCAAATTGGAGCGCCTATTTTTTAAGTAGAATATTATAGGTACTCAATTACTTCTGCAAAAAAGCTATAAGTTAGTATAATTCAATTATAAAAGTCGTTAACAAATTTGTTGCCAAAATGCGTAAATTCTTGCGACATATCACATAAACTTTTTGGTCTTCACACGCGCGGAATCGTCCTAAATTCATCGTCGACGCAATAGCGCCACGTCGGCTCGCCTAAGCTGTCCGATAGATAGTATCTCAGATTCGAAGCCGTAAACGAGCTTGCAAACCCCTTACGTCCATCGCAGGGATGGCGAGATATTTATCGGAATTATCGACATTTTGACATCGTGCATAGTACTATGAAAACTACTTCATTTAAAAGAACTCACTTTTATCAATACGTTTAAAATGGATCAACAGATCAACTGATTTGAATGATTCATAAAGCATTCGATTTGTATTGACGAGGAGATGTGCTGATTAGTTTTTGCAAAGGTAGGTGTAGAAGTTTCGGAGATACGGAGTAAAGAGGGCAAAAACAACCTGTTTTTGAGAAAACGTCACATCCGATAGAATGATTCAGAAAATAATGATTCGACTCGTATTGATTGCGTAATGAATAATTACATTTTTGCGAAGGCAGATCCAGCGGTTTCAAAAATACGGAGCGAAAAGTGCAAAGAATAGCGTCGATAGTGTTTGTTTATTGTGATTTCGTTATTGTAGATGAACATAGATAACATTAGATCTTTTGTAAATCTAAAGCGACGACAAAATGACAGTGTTTATAATTGTTATTTTAGAATATCATTTATTTCTACGCAATATGCCTTAAGGCACAATGCCATGTACCACTAGTTAACTTTTCGTAGGGTCAGTTATAGTAATCGCAAAAAAATCGATAATGAAAATTTGTATATATTTTTAAGTTTCAGAGGTTTCTAATATTTTGGCATAGTTCAGAAAAAATGGATGTATGTGTGTGTGTGCGTATGTGTATGTTTGTGCGGATACAAATTTTCGTCGACGATTTCGGGAACACGGATGAAGCGATTTGAATAATTCAAACTCAGTTTTAAGAGAACGGAGCGTCCGATTTGAATAATTCAAAAAACATTTTACTTGTATTATCAAGGTGAAGAACAGATCAAATTTTCATGAAGGTAGGTCTAGCAATTGAGGAGATCTAGTGAAAAAAGTAAAAAATAATGCCATCTGGCGGTCAAAAATGATCATTAGACATATGCACATCAAATTATCAAATATTTTATAAACATTTCAACAATAAGTATAAATTTTGTTTACATTCCTATGGCTTTTGTACCAATGCTTATCCGCTTTGATATTTTGTCTCTATGCAGTTAAAGCAGTGCGATTGCTTTGAAAAAAAGTTCATAATTTCCAAAATATATCAAAATACACTTTTCTTCAAAAAGTCTTTTTTTCAAAAAAGTAAACTTTTGTCAAAAAATTATAGTTTCTCAAAAATCAAATTTTTCAGAGTAAAAATGTTAATCTTTTAGAAAAAAATTTTTTTGGTACAGGAAGTTCCAGCAATTTGCCTTAAGGCACGATGCCATGCACCACTAGTTATCCCTTTCAATTGGACTACATGAAACATATGCAGCAAAAAGAAAATAGTTTTACTATAACATATTATTTCGATCCATTTATTCTGCACTTTAGCAAATACCACCCCCTGTTCCTCGGTTCGTGTTGCTGATAGATATCAGCTGTTGGGTCTCGTAGGCGTGAAAGCCCTGTCTTAAGGAATGGCTTAGCGTTAGCGTCCCCAAATAGAGGGAATGAAGCTATTACATCGGTCAATCCTAGACACAACCGGGAATTAATGGTAATTTTTCATCAGACGCCTCGAGTCAGAGCGACAATGTTTGTGCTGCTTATTTACTGAATATTATAGTAGCTATTGTATATAGTGGCGGTGATACTGATTTGTTTATACAAGGAATATTCTGAGTAAATAATAAAATGGAAATGCAATTATTTTTATATATTATATATTATAAATTATAAAATGCATATTACATATATTTCTAAATATATAAAAACTAAGTGGAAGATTATTACATGCGAGTTGTTTATAATTGCTTGTTATGAACAAAAATTCGTTATATGTTATAATGTGCTTGAACACATTCGTTCTTGTATTATTTGAAAGTATTAAAGTTACATAATTTTATTTTTAACAGACCATTTATCTATCATGTTTTTGTATTATCAATTATTTTTATTTCCTAGAAAAAAGTAAATTCTACGTATTCTGAAACAAAAGCTACATCAAAGCATAAGGTAATCCGTTTATGTAATATGCAATGCTTCTCTTGATCAAAGTGCAATAACATTTAAAAAATAATTCTTTGTTGTTTCTATGTAAAATATTTGTTGAAAACATGCGCATAGTTAAAATATTAATATATAATTAAATTTTTATTAAATTTAAAGTTTGTGAAAAAACGTTACTAATTTTCACATTATAAATGAAATTTTATTAATATATATTAACTCGCATGATAATCTATCTACATAAGAAATCAATGTCCATAAAGTACAATAAATCTAAGAACAGTATCTTGTGTTGCAGCTCTTGACAGTGATAAAAATTAATAAAAGGGTAAAATGTTTTTCTTATTAGTAGTCTTAAAACAGGTTATAACGATTTATTTACTCAGATTTGTTATGAATAAACTTTACTAGCCTATTAGAATTTTTAACCGTCTTTTATCTACTTCTGAACGCTCAAGCAACTTATTAACTTCCCGTAGGGTAAGTTATTGTAATGGGCCGAAAATCGGAATTGAAAATTTTAACATTTCTCGACGTTTTGAAGGTTTCTGAACGTTTTGGCATACCTCAGAAAAAATGGATGTGTGTGTGTGTGTGTATGTGTGTGTGTATGTGTGTGTGTATGTATGTATGGATACAAATTTCCAGTCACGTTTTAGGGCGCACGGATCAACCGATTTGAATGGTTCAAAAATCATTCGATTCCTATTGATAGGGAAAAGAGCTGATTAGTTTTTGGTAAAGGCAGGTCCAGCCGTTTCGGAGATACGGAGCAAATAGTGCAGAAAATAGAAATCCAATTTTTGAGAGAACTGAGTATCCGATTTGAATGATCTAAAAAACATTCAATTAGTAATGATTGGTAGAAGTTTTCGAACATACGGAGCTGAAGAACATTTCGAAGATACGGAGCTGAAGATGTGAAAAATGGCAGTGTTTGAGAGAACTAAGCGTCCGATTTGAATGATTCAAAGAACTTTCAGCTTGTCTTAACAAAACAATTGATTTTGAAAAAAAAAATTGTTCCAATTGTTTTTTTTGTTTTTTTAGTTTTTTGTATATCGAAAATATTTCAGATTTTATTTTTAATTCTGACTATAGTTCTAATATACTTAACAAATAATTTCAACTCTGCAATTCAGTTTATATAATTCTCATAAATATTAGACAATGTTACAATATTTATAATAATCTATTTGAAAATATTCAGTATTCCTCGAACATATCGTTACGGTACGAGAAGTTCCAGCAATTTGCCTTAAGGGACGATGCCATAATTGCCTCAAGACAGAATTCCACTTACAGCTAGTTTCTAATTTAAAACATCGCATTTTCTCACTAATTTAGAGCATAGTTTCTCATATGTTTATAACTTGTATATATATATATATATATATATATATATATATATATATACAAAATATGTAAGTTAAATCAGTCTATTTATTATCATTTTAATTATTAAAATTATCCTCGTGCAGCTATGTATTATGACAACGGTATTTGATTACCGATGCGTGCATCAGATATGAAATACCTATGTTGTATTCATAATGATACACGAAATAAACTGGAGCATGTGACATTTGTGGAAATGTTCAAAGGCTCTGTGCAGCACCAGTAATGAAATATTTATGGGTTATGTGGGATTTATTAAAATATCCAATATGCGAAACGAATTTCAAATCCATGTTTCTGATTTTGTTTATTGCGTTCGTAAAGCAATGCTATTGGACTGCCTGTTGATTAATAGTTACTAAAATACACTGCGTTTCTCTATATTCATATCTACAAATTTATGTGCATTCATGAGTGTTTTTAATCACTTGTGAATATGTGAATGAAATACGTGCGCAATCGTACGCATATAATCGGCGGTGCGCTCCAATTTTGACCACAATTTAAACAAGAAAACAATTATTATCAAAATAATTAATTTTCATTGCACCGAAACAGCAATATGAGCAAATAGTCGAATAAATTGAATTTGCGGTTTATAGTTGGTTTTTACTACAATTGTATCATTATTGTCATAGTAAAGAACTCATATTTACTAATTAAAGAGCAATATAATACAAATTGGTAAAAACGGAATTTTTTAAAATATAAACACTTGCATCAATGCACGAGACGTGAGAAAACTCATTGTAGAGGTGTGATTTCTTGAACAGAGTTTCTTATTTCGTTTCTTAGATTCCGGAAACCATGTGCCTAAGCGATTTTTCAAATCGACCTGCTCTATATATAACTTGAGTTTCCTAATAAATTTTATTCTGTATGTTTATTCACATTCATAGCTAATATATTAAAAATATTTAATTTATTAAGATGAAAAATTTATATCATGTGTGTAACTGATCAAAGTAGCTAATGTTTTTGTGATTAGAATATTATTTATGATATTCAAACAAATTTTGATTTATACCTAATTGAAATGAGCTATACAAAAGTTTGTATACAATTCAAACTTACCTTTTAATTCAAATAATTACCCCATGTTTTAAAAACCCATTATGAACTTTTCCATATATTAAAACGCAAATAAAACTTGCAACTGCGTGCATGCTCTTGCATGTAATATTCATATTACATAGTACCTATCTTTTGTACGCCCTTATGTATACCCCACGAGGGTTATTATTATATAACCCAGTAAACTAATAATAAAGTTATTTACATCCGAATCCAAAGTCATTGAAAATACGTTGTATAACCATGTACATGCAAGCAACAATTTTCAGATCATTAATTAGCCCACAGTGCGCATCCGATACGGTTTGCTTATTACAAAGCAAGTAGGTAGGTACGGTCTCTTTTGCTCCTCGCCTAGCAAGTAGAGTTCGGGGTTGGATTTAGTTCGAATTTCCTTGTAACTCCGATGCACACTTATGTAGCGTCTTCGGTATAAGCAATAACTTAATAAGTTATAATCCGACATACTGTATAAGCGTCTTTGCAACTCTGTGTACTCTCGAGAAGGGGTTTTCATCGAAATTGAACAATTTATAAAGTAGCCTTGTGCAATATCGTGCGGTTTGCGGATATGTTTTGGAAAAATAGCATGCTGCAAGTATTGTGGTAATAGAATGGATAGATATGCTTGCTACAATTTGTTGAAGAAAAATCAATATACCAATATTGAAAAGCCTTGAGAATTTATTGTTGTATCTGCATCTTGGCTTTCCTAATGAATTCAATTACTTATTTTGTTTACCACTCGTAGTTATTGTGATTGTTATTGCAGGTTGTCATAAAACTGTATTTCCTCAATTAGTAATGCCGCAAGTATTAGTAATGCAACTTTATTTTATGTATTAACATCCCATAGGGTAATTTACAGTAATCACAAAAAATAATCGAAAATGTATTTTTTGCATATTTTTGCACATTTCTAGTCCTTCTAAACATTTAAAAATATTTTAGAGAAATGTGATGTATATGTAGTGGGTTTTTTATAACGGAGGAAATGCATTTATGCATCAGGTTGGTGGTCTTTTGTCTGGGTATGTCGGTCTCAATACCTCCTGGTTACCTGGAAACCTTATTTATACATTACTTAATGGGAGGAGGATCTAGAATGCTATAATCCTTGCTCTGAAATCTACTTCTTTTCTAATTATTGCCATTCGCAATTTTTCTTTTCGAAGATCGCAAGAGCATGTGTGTGTGTTTGGATACAATTTTTCGTTCATGATTTTGGGCGTACGATTTGAACAATTTTTTATGAAACATTTTCGAGAAGACGTGCTAATTGGTTTTTGGCAATTGCAAAGAGTGGCAAATTAGTTTTGAGCAGATCGTCGATTTGAATTACTCAAAATGCATTTTATTTGTATTGATGAAATGAGAAATTATTTACAATTTTGGACTGGCATGTCTGGCGGTTTCTGAGATACAGGAAAAAGTTAACAAAATTGATATTTGGCGGTCAAAAATAGAGATTTTAATAATAAGTACAGATTTTTTTCACATTTTTATGAGATTCGTAACTAGATTTTCAATGTTTAACCGTTTTAGTGGCATGTCTGGCGGTTTTAGAGAAATAGAAAAAAATTAACAAAATCGATATTTGGCAGTCAAATATAGAGATTTTAATAATAAGTACAGATTTTGTTCACATTTTTCTGAGGTTCGTAACTAGATTTTCAATGTTTAACCGTCAATAACCCTGATATGGCGCTTAGGCGCTTTGAAAAAAATATAATTTTCAAAAAAAATTTAAGAAAAAACATTGGTTTCGATTTTGAAGCTTTCACAATTTTAAATAAAAGTACGGTAAGTTTCAGCAATTTTTCTTACGGCACGATTTGATGCACCACTATCTATGAATTGTTTTAAGAATAATTCATTAATTTATTCCGCCCCTGCCATCTATGTATTTACCCCGTTCTCTTATGGTCGTGCGTGCAGATCTGAACGCGCGCAGATGCATGGCAGATTTATGCAGTAATTTAATATTTTGATAATGTAGAAGAGACCATGATCTATGACGCCGCCACCAAAGCGGTTATTATGCGAAGAACTTCCTTTTGATGATACATCGCGCCGGGTTGCTTCCATATTGAATCAAATGTATAAACCACCGACGTTCGTATTATATTCAAAGAGGCGAAATGCGAACTTTTTTTTCATTCCGCGAAACGTATTCAGAGTTTAACAAAAGCGATGAGTTTTTCCTGAATATTGTATGGCGCGGATCTCGGTTAATATAAAAATTGAGCTTGCTCTTGTTATGATGGCTTTTGATTATATTTTTATATAGGCGGCTAAACCTTATAATTATTACTTGCTAGATATTGAAGTAATAAACTGCTTTGTTATTGAAATTATATTCAATAGTATTACTAGTTAATACTGTTATATTCAATATATATTCTAGATTCCGCGAAATGGCAAAAATTCAAGGATTTGTCTGGCAATTATATCGTTTTTAACAATATTGTGCTGCAGTCAAGGATTTCATAACCAGTTTTCTCTAATTAGGATTAGAATAAGCACTATTTTATTCGTTTATGCAATTGTTAAAAATAATATGCATATTATGATAGTATACGTTACCTAACTATTGATATATTAAGCTAATAAAAACATTGCCAATAGAAACTCTTATTTTAATTTGATTTATATTTCATTTGCCATAATAGTTAAATTATGAGTTGAAATTATTGCATTTAGGAAATTGCTAATATTTTACATTTCACTAAGAATTAGATGTTACGCATGTGATTTTAATTGAAAAAAGATTAATGATATAAGATCACAATCTACAATATCATTTTTTTTTGAGTGCGATTTATTTTTTAATTTACTTAATTTGAAAACCATACTGTTATATTCCTTACTTTCTGTTATATTAGTATACTTAATAAATACACATTCATTCGGAAAACATACTAAGTGTATTATCTTTTGTTATGGAAGACAATTTATTTTTTGTGTCAAATATTTTAGAATTGTGCTCCATTTTATCGATTTTAACGATTGTTTTAGTTTCAAAAAGAAACTTCTTGGCATTCTTCTAACACTAACAATATCTATAAAATACAAAAAACTAAGTTTAAAACAAAATGGTTCCCTTATCGGCATACAGAGCTCGATGCAATCTAGTTCAAATTCTCTGAACGATTCACTTTACTTCTTGCATTCAACACCCTGCATGAAACTAAAAGCTTTTCTAGCTTTTGGAGCAAATGCTTAAATCTTTTATCGACTGAAAAGTTATATTGAGTAATAAAATTTTTATTTTATTTCTACAATCGTATATCAACACTATATTATCAACGATAAACTTCTACAAAAACTAATTCGCGATTTTTCAATAAATCATTGACATAAATATTATGTTTTTATATTAATATACACTGATTGTAATTTTTATGTAACATCACTATTTATGAAAATAATGAAATTATTATTTATTATAATCTTATTTGTCATTTTGTCTCTAGGAGGAAACTAGGTCATCCTTTATATAATTGGTTTTATCTAATTGAATGAAGTTTTTACAAAGTACCTACCTTGGAAAACACCTAGCAAAGATTTCTTTTTCCAAGAAGAAGATAAAAATATAATGAAATGAATCACAGAATAGATTGAAGATGTCTGATGGATAAAAAACGCGTTTCATCTCCAATACAGTTTAATTAAAGAGATACGGAAATTGTGTCTTGGATATCTGTCGTTACGGCACGTTTTTTATAAGAAAGAGACGTATTCTTTATATCAAGTTGTAGATCTTAATGAAAAGAAAAATAGGTATACTTAATTAATATTAAGTTTTCAAATGTTGTTACATTTATACTAATTTTGGTACTAATTTTTTTAGTCCACATTTGATGTTATAAGCTTGATATAAGATGAAATTATATGAATTAATATGGATAAAATTGATGTCAGTAATTCTTGAATCGTGGAAATTAAAGTAATAAAATTATGGTTTTCTTTTCATGCTAACCACAAAAGCAAAAAAAATTTATAATTCTTGGTATTACTTAAAAGACCACACGAAGAGGATAATATCTTACAAATTTATATATGGCGTTCACATTATGCCAGCTGGATTGCACTACCAATTCCTTTTGAAGTCATCATTGAAAATAGTATTTTGTTGTGCACCAGCAGATAATATTGGAAACGTCATGATAACGTCGCTCTGCTCTGTTGTGTCGCATATGGAACATAAAGCATTTTTCTATTTCAACAGTGCAACCATTACGTTTATATGCGCGCAGAAGGGTTTGATTTTATTTTTATTATCAATTTTCATTTTTCCCACACGCGTATTTGCACTTCAAAAACTTTTCACGTTTACTTTTTACCCAATTCGGGATACAGAAATTCGTACAAATAAATACGACCTGTATTTCAATCAAAATACCTATCGTTGCGAGAAATTTTAGAAACAAGAATGCAGTTTTTTTGTGACAGGTAAAATTTTATTTTTATTTGTGGATGCAAGTCAACAACATCACAGAAAAAAATCAGACGATTTTTTTCCGAAATATGTATATATAGAATAAGTATCACCAAACCTTTGTACTGGAATCTTTCTGTATTGCACATCAAATGAATATCTTCTGTCGCCGATGTTGCATAACCGTGTATAAGTATTTTCTCACTGATATATTTCAGAATTTACGTTTACTTCAGATCCACCAATATAGGTATCGGATATGCAAAATCATGCTATCGAACATGTGATTTTTGTACGTGACATTCGGCTTTCTTTATAGCGGCGAGTCACGTATGCGGACGATACATCACGCTACAGATTTTCCAGCATTTGGGCCGCTGCGAAGTCCCAGTGGGCCCTTCTTTATACACAGATACACCTATACGCATTGGCGTGTGATTAATACTTTCGGCGTTTTGAGAAATCTACCGCGTTTTCAAAAAAACTTCTCGATCTTTCTTTATTCGGATATAAATCACTTCCATATTCGCCTAAGCGTGACGGTTGTATACATACTTATTTATCAATGGTTGTATATTCCGATTATTCCGTGTACTTAAGCTAATAATAGATCTAGATAAGTGCTGTTATTTTTCTGTTGTTTGGTATTTACAATATAGGAGTTATTAGTTTCATAAATATGCAGCTTTTTGACATATAACTTCTGTAAGTCTTAGAATACTAATTTGTTCCAATATCATACAATTATTTAATACCTAATGACAAAAAAGTAATTACACAGCTATAAGGTTACATGTGCCAAAATATAAATATTTTTATTATCTCTTTTATTTACAAGTGCAACTACATTTACAAAATATAAATATGACAGATTTTTATTTTACTGAGATTATTTTGTTGTTGTTAATAGATTTGAATATATAAATTTAGTTATGCAACTTCTATATTTTAAAAAAAATTTAAGTGGCTGTTAATGATTTGGAAATATCTAGCCCTTAACTATCTATAAATGATAAATTATCTACAATATATAAATTCATTGCAGATTTTTACAAGCAATTTTTATCTTAAATATCTAATAATTCCAGTTTTTTTGTTAATTATAATATTTTCTTAAAGTATTTACTAATGTGCTAACAAATATTTGCATGAGTTTTGTAGCCTATATTAATGTCACTTGGATTAGTTATTTGTATTAAATAACTAATATATATTTATATATTATCTTTATTAGATTATTTCTTATATAAAGTAGAAGTATTATTAACTTTGTTTCTCGAGGCATAATCTTTTTTATATACTGCTGTATACATATAGTGACAAATAATATTGTGTATATGATAAAAGAATAAATATATCAAATAAAAAAATCTTTATTGCATATATTCGAAATCATTATGTTCATTAAGTTGAAACTATGAAGCTTAAGGTTTAATAGTTTGAACACTTTTTTATTAATACTATATACAACATAACATACTAATAACAACATAATTGTAATGAATTTGATTTTTGGTGTCAACCAAAAGTTTTATGAAACGCAGCCTGGCTTATATTTTTGTCTTCCTTGAACAAAAAGTGTGCTCAAACAAAACTGAGTCAATTATTTAAAGAACTATCAAAAAAGATTTTTGATATGAAATGTCATTTTTCTATCACTGCCTAGTGTAATCCGATCAGACTTACAGAAAAAATTAATAGATTTATTTTTTACTTCGATTATAATTTTTATAAAGTGTTATCAGTTCAGTATTACAATTTGTAGTTGATTATTACCCCTCATTATTAATGCAAAACTTATGGCTGCATTCTCTTCAAAATACGTCTCTGATATTATTATAATTCAGCTATATAATTGAATTTGGTACTAAAACAATTAAATTTGTTTATTATTACAAATCATAACTAAATCTAGTCTCTCGTGATGCTAGGGTATAAATTTAGCGAGAGAGCACGTGAAGCATCATGAGTGCCTTCATAAGAAGAGTAAAATCTAGGCGTACGTGCGCGAGTATGTTAACGTAATTAAACGCAGCCGGATAGGTGCACTTTGAACTTCGCTTTGCTTCTGACAGAGTATGTGACATAAATTTAATAACTCTCTATACACTGGAACATACTGAAAAAATAATTGATAGCATACAAGTTAAACATTTCTACGAAGTCATATATTGATCGACACATACTGCAGTATTGCTCTTAGGGTGGTAAAAGCGTAGATAATTGCTGTTCGATACACACAGAATTTATTTTTTAACAAAAAAAAAAACACATCAATAAAATTAACAATTCTCTTGACTTATAGTTGATACATATATATCCAAGTACATAAAAATCAAAATTTAAAATTTTAGAAACTATTAAATAGTTTTGCAAACAAAATATAAAACCCCAACAGTTTTGTTAAAAATCTTCAAAACTGTCACTCATAAATTAATGATATTGTGTGGAAAATAGTCCTATCGTCAAATACATTAATAACTGGTTTATTTAAAAAATTTAGCTTACTACGATTTCATTTCAACACTAATACATTTTACTAGGCAATAGCAATTTAGTATAAGCATTTATATATATATATATATATAAATATTATATATAAATGTGGATAGGGTACAATTTGTGGTTGTCAAAAACAAATCAAAATTTTTTCTTCAAAAGTTATAGTTTGGGTGTATGGTTTGTATTAAAATTAAAAATCTTTATCCTCTATTAAAATCCATTGTCTATTCATGCACTACTTCTACCATGCCAAGAATCTATAGATGTCTGAGACGCGCCCATGTGAATTATGCATTATAAATAACACTTCAGTGCTTCGATAACATCATTTCCTATGAGTTCAAACGAACTTGCTGGTCAGTGCTTTTAAAACTGGCTTATTTTAGATATTTTGGACCTATTTGAAGCAAGAATTGAGGCCTATTTATCCTCCAGTTATAATAATCATTCTGCATGGTAAAAAATCTACATTTGTTACCTGAGTTATCGATACATCATTATGATGTATACCGCCACGTTGTTATGAAATGTATTAAAACTCTCCTTCGATATACTCAGGTTGTTGCTTTACAATTTAACCCTTGTAGCTGTGGACTGTATTAAACACTGATTTGTTTTGTATTTGTTGCAGTTCTTATTACAATCACTGATTTGTCACTAAGCTATAATAAAAAAAGATATATTTATTTATTAGTTATTAAACATGTTGTTGCGCGGACTTTACTTTTAGAAGTAAACAATAATTCCCATCAAACTCGCCGCTACCCCCTCTACCAGGGGTAGCAACCATCTCATGTGAAAGCTCAATGCCATGTAGATTGTCACCTTCTTGGTCAATATATAATAAAATGAAAATACGTCCGAACTATGATCATTATTTACTATTACAGAAACTCAAAACGTTCTACTACTCACTTCTTCATGTTTTATTACAATTAAAATATTTTAATATATTATTTGTATATGGCCTTAAGTCACTGCGGAAGTTGGTAAGAAACACTATTGAAGAGTGCGTTTTACCATCTTTCAGGATTCGAAAGACTTGTATTTTTCGAAACTAAATTTCAATTATTAAACATAAGCTGCAAACTACAACTACAATTCAATTATTATTGAACTTCAAAAATTTAAAACAATTGAAAATATCAAAATAATATTAAATCTTTCTAGTGATTTCGCAGAAATCATTTGATATTTTCGACGATTCCTCGTCCAAAATAATCATATTATTTGAGAAGATTTTAGATTTCAGTACTAAAAATATTTTTTACAACCTTTTATATTTCTTTGATACGGTTTCTCTCCATTTCTTTATCTTTCGGGGTTTACCAAAAAAGTTAGGTCTTTCTTCGTACGTGAAGGACCAGTGCAAAGTAACTCAGAAATGACCGAGTTTTAGCACTATGTGGGTTAGGTAGCATACGAACCGGGTTCTCGAAATATATGTGATGTAATATTATATGTAACTAAGGCTATCGCACCTTGTAAGAGCCGGCTAGAGTATATGATTATTATCAGATCGAAGTGGCTTCGAAGTGGGAAATTGATAATTCCACGAACAGATCTAATTGAAAAGGATAGGTATGATGTTTGAGGGGGTTGAATTATATGTTTTGTGTAGGCAAGGCACTTGAGTATATTTATTATACATGATAAGTAATTAGATGGAACGTCTTGGAAAATGTTTTATATGGAAATACGGTTTTTACAAATTAAAATAAACATTAGAAATAGAAACAAATGATTATATTCAAATAGATTAAGATTAAGATAGATTAAGTTCAAATATTTATATAATTCTACGGAATAGTATTTTTACAGTTGTTGAATGTGTTAGAGTCAGTTCTACTATACCTAATTCTTTATATTTTTAAGTTATTCCACATCATTGGACTATTCAAATTTTTTACAGAAAACTTCTAAAATTCTGCATCTTTCGTCGTCTTTTCCCATTCGCAGTTTTTAAGCCATCGCTCAAATGAACGACGTAGCTCTGGGAAAACTTTTCTTGCGGGACGTGCGAAGAAAACTGAATCGCTGTATAAAACTCGTACTGCACATTCTCGTTTTTAGTGCATCTGACATGTTTCGCAATATTATTTTATGTTGAATTTATGAAACGAGTTAAAAGACGTCGCAACACACAGTGAATTTTCGTCATTCGGCGACTATGAAATTTTTTGTGAGCTTGTGGATCAAATAAAAACTCGTTTTGGCAGTTTTCAGCTAAGAACTTTTATAGTAATGGATAGTATCAAAGCGTTATCGATGAAATTCTTCGTAGTAAATCTATATTTTCGGAGTTCAAGAAGCATATTTAATGGAATTATTCGTAATTGAATTTTTCACAAATCTACGATCGCGTGATCGAATACGTAGCAATTTAATTTTGACATGCTACTTTCTTAGTTTTTTGGTTCGGAATAATTGTTAGATTGAATTGTTTGCATAATTTTGTTTCATTTGTAATATAGTTTTATTCAGAATAAAAAATGAAATATTAATTATTTTTACTTTGATTCCTTAACTTCAATTATTACAGTTCACACGTCGAGCAAATATATATATATATATATATATATATACGAGGTCTGTTCAAAAAGCACCCGGAATTTTTGTTTTTTCAAAAAAATATTTATTTATTCGTCTACATTAATGTGGTCCCCTTCAAAGTAGTCCCCCCCAGATATAATACACTTATGCCAGCGTTTTTTCCAATTTTCGAAGCACCCTTGATATTCACTTTTTGATATGTCCTTGAGCACTCTCAGCGATTTTCTTCAATCGAGGAAAACCGCCGTCCTTTCATGGGTTTCTTTAACTTTGGGAATAGGAAAAAGTCACACGGAGCCATATCTGGTGAATTTTTGCACTTTGCAACACTTTATTTCATTTTTTACGCAAAATTTAATACAAATTCTTTGACTTTTCAATTCTTCCATTGTAAAAATCGCCGAGCTCAGAAAAACACGTCGAACCTTAGCGACTACCACAGACAAAGTAAACAGTGAATATAGCTGAAAATTTCATCATACTTTAGGGGCATGTATACCAACACAATAAAAAAAAATTTTGACAATCAGACACTCCAGACCCGCGAAATTTAATTATTAGTAATTCCGGGTACTTTTTGAACAGACCTCGTATATATATATATATATATATATATATATATATATATATATATATATTTGAATTGACAATTTTTATTTCGGTCATTCTCCGAGCACAGGTATCTCATTATAGAAATTCACTCGACAGTCGGTCATGCGGTAATATTAATCTGAAATCTAGATCAGAAAGTCGTTTGCATTTTTTGTTTGAGCAACGAGATCAAATAAATTTTGTGAAAGGGATATACTTAGAAATCAGTATTAAAAGGGGTGCAAGTGTCTTTACGAATACCTATTATGATTTATATTTATTATTTATTCGTATTCACAAATAAAAATTATCATTGCATTTTTAGGAAATAGTTAGTTTGAATTTAATAACTATTAAATATTAGTAATTTTATATTTATATGAATTGATATGTTTTGGCATATAAATTTCTAAAGATTTAATAAATGACATATTTCTTTGTATCATGACCATTCAGTTCCGGGAATATTAGTGTATTTATGCAACAAAGAAATTCAATCGGTTCTTCCTTCTAGATGCGTTCGTAATAGTTTCATTCATCCATTTATGAAATCTTTACATTCGATTACATTTCGATGAATACGCTAATACTATTCCATCTAGATTAGTATCAATATCAGTATCATATCTCACATAGTGAACATCCAGGAATGAGCAATATCACTACGTTTTAATCATAGTTCGGCCGCAAAACCTTCAGCTATCCGTGCAATATCCAACTGACCGAATAGTTCTACTAGTCTGATTGGATCGTGATCTGAAATCGGTTCAATGAATCGTGTAAAGTTTAAGGATTTTATCAACTGGATTTATTGTTTAATTAGAATCAAGTTGAGTCAACTTCCGCTAATCGATTAGGAAATAGAGAAGAAACGACAGAAATTTGCATAGAAAATTCGATTAATTTCTCAAAGTATTTGTATTATAGATGGGCAACTAAGTGAACGGAATTTGGTTGTGATTTTCAAATTGCGATCACTATTATTACAAATCTTTTAATATATATGTAGACTTAACTATCTTCATACTGGTCGATCAATCTGCAATTCGTTAATAAATTAATTATTTCAATCATTTTTAAAAATCACATGAAAACATGTTTAGTAGAATAACGTTGCAATAGCATATTATATACTAAAAAGTTATTAATTTACTTTATCTAAATCTAAAATAAATAATAAAATAAATTTTTAATTATTCCATAGAACTCATTAGTAGCTTTTTTGTTTTTCCTCTGCGTCTTCTAGATGCTCCATAATATCCTAGAATAGTGTTTTGGAGTATTATTTTCATAAATTATCAATAATGGATTAGCTTTATAATTATGCATAGACCTTTATTTGAAGCCAGTTTAAAGTTTTCCTACCTTTGCTATATTCCCTCTAATTGTTACAATAATGAAGAGGATGCCCTAAATATAGGGTATCATTTCCAGGTTTAGATAGAGTAAGTTAATAGATTTTTCGTATAATATGCTATTTCTACGTAATTCTTCTAAATAACCATAATTTCAAATGCTTTTATATAAGCTATTTAAGAATGGATTCAAATTTTTACTACCAATACTTTTAATCGAGCGCGGTACAGTTCAATGCATAATTTGAGATTGTAAATGGGATTTAAGAAGCAATGTGTTACACTATATTTTAAAGTATAGGATACAAAATTAAATCAATGGGATACAAAATAATTTCACATAATTGATTACTACTATTCTAGAGCTTCCGAATGTACACAATATTATTATTAAAAGCTAGATTCAATAATTATTTCAAAATTTTTGTAACAAAATTTCCGACTTCATTCATTTGCGTTACTGCAATTTGTGGTTTTCAATTTTTACTATTCTGAATTTATTACATATTGTGGTTATAAAACTGAAATTGATGCAACAAATGACTCAAATAAAGTCCCTTTGCCGTACTGTTGCAATTGAAATGAAACAGTAACTATACCATCAACTGGCAATATTCTTTAACCACCATAATTCAGAATTGATCACGATTGCGCTGTTCATACACCGCGGCTGTTAAAGTCGTCTATAATTTAGAGCCGTTTAAGGCTCATCAAATATAACTGGTTCTAGTGGCAATGTTTACAGCCCTATTACTACTCTCTATCATGAGTCTAATAATTCACTGCCTTGCTATGGAATTTACAACTTTATATTACACATTTCAGGTAATGCACTTACACTATAATTTGGCATCGTGTTTCTTGAACCGTGTATAAACTTCGCCCCGTAACAGCCTAATTAGAGGCCTAGAGGTATACATTTATGCGCCGTACGATATTCTAATATCTTTCGTTTTACCTAGTACTACTCATTCTCGATTGTTGGCTAACTAATGTTTATTAGTGAATGATGCAATCAAAACTCCGAGCTAATAATTGGCAATAAGGATTGTGGGAATTAGAACTACTGCTATGATGTATTGAAATGTACGCGTTGATTTATATTGCGTATAGTGTTTTTGAACTGGTATTAAGAGCAATCAAGCGTTTATAATAATTTCACTTAAATATAGCTGCGATTTTAATAACTTGTTTATTATATATCATTTACATAGTGCGATAAAAATATCTTCCGCTTCTCTGATTATAACTCTACTCTAGAGAAAAATATTAAGGTATGAATAGAAAGACTATTTGGTGGTTCAAATATACAATAAACAATAATTTCTTAGATTTGCTATTGTTATTATTATTATATTTTTTATATCTTTGAAACAATTAGAGCCAATTTCGTTTTTTGAACTTTGTTTCTTATATTCTTCCACAAGTCATACGACAATCTAGAAAAAAACTTATTAATCAGCAAATTATCAAATCAAATCATTTCTTTGCAAGTTAAAATAAGTATCATTCGCCATGCAATCGTTTGCAATGCAACTCATTTGTAAATACACTTTCTGGCATGTTGAAGACATATTTTCTTAAGTTTGCATATAATTTTGAATTATGTATTTGATTCTTACAATGTAATGGCTAGCCTTTACCTTTTATACATTGCAGATGCAATTAAGGTTTGTAGTATTACGTATGAAATAGTTCTGCGTTACTTTTCACACATTTATGCTTTTGAATGCTGCATTTTTGGGATATGTAAATATCTTAGTTATATTTAACTTTTTTTACATTTTTAATTTAAAGATAAACTAAATCAAAACTTGAAACGTTTGCTAGGTTAATTATATTTCTGAATTGCTTTTGAGTTTATTTAGTATTTCAATATTATATATATAATATAATATTATATATATTGAAAAAATCTTCACTATACCATATTTTTGTCATCCAAAACTATATATATTATTATGTATATATATCATTATATATACATAATTATATATTATTATATAATATATATTATAAATTATATTTACATATATTTTTTTTACATGCTAGTCTATTCTGCAGATATTTAATAATTATTAATTTGCAATTTTTACATTTATTAAAAAACAAAACTGCACAGTCTTATTAGATTTTATAATCAATTCCTTTAAATTTTTATCACCATCATAATGAATATTATCATCATTCCCAGATGTCCAATCATGGGATTGGCATTCGACAAACTAAAGTTACTACAAAAGATATATATATCTGTGTGTGAATTGTTCTTAAAAAAAAGCTTGATTATGGAACTAACTAGTTCCACATCATAGCAAATAAGTATCAAGATTTTGTATTCAAACACGCGCATATATATGTAGGTGTGTTAGAATAAGAATGTGTATAAATATATAGTAGTGACTAGTTATCAGATATTCCAAAATCATCCAGATATTGGATTTAGCTAACACATGCAAAGCAATTGCCAGTCAGATAACATTTGTGCATGCATGCACAAAGCTCACGCGTTTTGTTCACTTTGAACGTTTTCCATCTCTGTATCTTCTAAAAGCAGTTACGGAAGTAAAAGCATGGAGTTACAGGGTTTTATGTTAAATTTTATCGTAATGTCTTTGTTAAACGAAATAAAGAAATCTACTAGCTTCGAGATACAACTATGCTTTTCTCGTAGCACTAGATATAAATGCCCTTCAGTTCTGCAACATGAATGGTGTCAAACTATGTATTGTTGAGTAGCGTCGAATTTTATAGTTCTGTATTTTTTTATTTTCATGTTTTATGACTTGACGTTAAGATGAAACTTTACTCAAATTGGTATTTAAAACTAAACTTTATCTTTTTCTTATTCTTCAATATCTCTAATTCTAAAACAAAATCCTTATATTTGTTGGAGTTCTAGGGTAAATATTTTTTCAGAATATTTTTAATTTGATATTAAGTATATTATTAAACGTTACTAAATACATCCGATATTACTTTCCCCCATTGCAAATCATAACACGAAACCTCTGTAAAGATATTACAGTGTCTAGAAAATTAATTCCTAAGCACAAGTACTCGATACAAAGTATCGATCGACATATTGAAAACAAGATGAGAGCATACTCATTTTGGCGCAGCAAATTGTTTTGTTTTCTCTAAAATATTTTGTGTACCTACGCAGACTTTATATCGTCATGCTTTTCTAAGCTCGTGCTTTGATTATTCAATTATCGGAGAGCTTTTAAGTCAACAGTCTTTACGAAATCGGAGCAAAGAATTCAGACATACTGAAGCCGTGATTTGACAGCGTTTGCCGTATATCAAGTAAGATTTTACGTGAGATGTTTTGTGAATAAGTCATTTTTACTGTTTTCTTCTTGATTTGAATCACAAAGATTCACTTGGTCAATTATACCAGGCACTTATATCGATATAATTTTTGTCTGAATTTGATTTGCTAGTCTCACAAATATTTATAATTTGGTATATTCTAAAAGTAATGTAGCAATCATAATTGAGTATTTACCATCAATATAGTTTCTTAATGAAGCGCATAAATGTATCATATTACTAATATACCAAATATTTGTCTCAATTAGTAAATACATTAAAGTAAAGCATTATATACAAAATTCTGTGATTTGCTATTGAGTTTCATATGTCTCTCTACACTCTCAATGGTTTCTTCTTTATATCATCCTAATCAACTTAACAGCAGGCACTAGAATTCCTTTTTATTTTCTGATACAAATTGAAACTTCCCCAAAAGGGATTTCGTATAGGTAACGCGTTTCCATTCATAAAGGATCTCTTGAGAGCTACCTACCTGATGGGTCCCAAAATAAACTGATGGCTGATGTGTAGTCTTAAAAATAGTTTATTCATTCATTTATAACTATTTTTGTAATCAGTTTGGTTTAGTAAGGCAACGAAAGGGTAACGTAATTTCTGTTATATGCTTTTTGCTAGAATTTCAGCAATAATAAATTAAAATATGAAGTTGTTTTATACTTGTACAATAAAATATTATTCATAAAGTAATAAAGATCATGAAATTTTGGCATTAATCTTTTCAAACTTCCACAAAGCCTAATTTTGAAAATATATTAAAGAAAATATTAATTTACTGAAATTTTAGTATAACTGGAATTAATACTTACAGTAATAGGCAAACTGTACGCTTGTTGAAGTGGGCTTTAAAGATTTAAGCTTCTAAAAATGTTGAAAAAATAAGCAGGATTAATAATCTTTTAAACAAAATGAAAAAGAATGGTAAAATATTACAATATGGAAATTTCAGAATGTAATATCTACCATGGGTACTTCTAAGTTCACAAGATTGTGAATAAATTTTTCAAATGGAACATTTGGTTTCCCAAGTCATTGTGAATCATTTGACATATACATTACAAAAAACATGTCTATACGTTTATATGTTAGCCAAATTTTGATTTCGATTACATAAATAGGTGAATATTTATAGTAACAGAGCTTTAAAAATTAGTACTAGGAACTGTATTTATATATATATATATATATATATATATATATATATATATATATATGTAATATTTGAAATAATTAGCCGCCCATTCGTCGAATTAGAAAGCAAAAGAAAAACATTTTTTATTGATTACGTTTCGACACTTGATGTGTGTCACCATTCAGCAAATAAAACCAGTGCAAAAACAAAAACTTAAAACATTAATAATAATTTGAAGCAAATATTTTTGAAATTTTAATCAGAAAAACAACACATGACTAATAATTTATATCGAACACTAAAAGAGAGGACATAATGTCTCATAGGCAAAAGATGCATATCCGTTGACAATCGAAACTGAAGTGGCTTCAGTAGGCATCATATCGTATGACACCTTCATAAATGATTATTATACCTTTTTTTACAACATATACTTCACTTTTTTCTGATTTTTCTCATTGCTCAAATATTCGAACAGCTCCCTCATCAGAAGTCACGGTCTCAGCTGGTTCTTTAACAGTGCCAAAGCACTAAAAAGGTACTTTTCAGCGAACGGTATTGCAGTGTTGAGCCAAGGCTCGCCTTCCTTTCTTCGCCCTCTTTACGTATTGCACATTCTTTATTATTCGTGCGAGCATTCGACATGCAACGCGAACAAGCCGCGGGTTTTACGGCGTTGATATCCGGCGTTGTTCCATAAAATGCAGACTTTATGGACGAATCGTCCTTCACAGCTCCATTACTTCAGTTTTTTCCCATATTCGGATTCAACGTACTTTTTTTTAAATTCAAATCTTGAAAATTCATTGATTTTTATAGATCGTTATAGATAATATTGCAAGTACAAAAGAACTCAGATTCTTTTGTATCTGCAACGTTATCTATAACGAACTATGAAAATCAATGAATTTTTCTTATTTATTTTCTAAATATAATTACTGAGTTTTAATTTAATGAACTATTCATTAATGAAAGTACATTTTCTGAATCTTTACATAAATCCAGAATGTTGTTTCAGCCAACGTTCATTCGTACATTTTATCCATTTTGTTTTTAATGCAATTAATTAGTTAGAGTTAAGTATTCGCTAAACTTTCGCGACGCTCGAAATGCAAAAGCATGGCAGGTCCGTTTAACCACTCGCCTGAGTAAACGGAAAATGTATAAACGAGAGATTTCTGCTTATAGTATTATGAGTAAAAATATTTATGTCCGTATTGAAATAATAATATAATAATAATATCATCCTAACTAAAATGCAAAAAGGTTATTTAATGTCTTTTATAATTAATAATACTTATAATAACTTTGAATTCTCCGTTCAAAGGATACTCAAATAAATGTTGTATACAACGTCTTTTTGTCAAGTATATTTTTAAACTAATAGTTTAGTTTAACAATTAAAATCATTTTATTGATATAAACTTAATTGTAAATGCAATGGTCAAAACAAAGAATTCCTGAATAAAAGTATACTTTACAAAAAGTCTTATACGTTGTATACAACATTTATTTTAGTATCTTTTAAACGAGTTGACATGGGTCTTTGATGTCTTTGGATGAATTATATTTATTTGAAATATCTATCAGCCAGTATAAGAATGTACCATTTAGTAAGCGGTTTCAGAGATTTTCGCTAAAAACTGTTTTCAAATTATTGCTTTTTGATTTGCGAATATCTTGGAAAGCATTTGAACTATAATAGCAGCTTCTTAACTACCTACTGGTGTATGAAACACTGTGTATTTTAAACTCTCCAAATTTTTGAAAAAAAAAAAATATCGAAAAAATATAACGTGACCATGATGCGTGATACTTCAAGTCTAGTTACCTTCGCACATTAATAATAATAATAATAATTTTATTTTTTCTTTCGTAATGCAAGTGATCAGTAAGATATATATAAGATATATATATATATATATATATATATATATATATATATATATATATAGAATATAAATTCTTGATACTACTTTTACTACTATTGTCCTAAAAATTACCATTTCGCTAATCTAGTGTAATAATCTAAATATAAAACCCAGCATCCCAATTTAGAGGGTATTATTATGCAACAAATGCAAAAGCATTTCTGAAATTAAATTGTAATAACCATGAAATTGCTATTTGCCAAGTAATCATATTTGGCTGCGTTTGCAAATTCAACGGTGCGCATAAATCAAACGCAGGTCATCAAATATTGCAAACGTATGCACAAATATTACCTACACACAATACACATTGCAGGATCTAACATATATTCGCTACAATCATTGATGTTAATATGTCGTGCACACACTGACCCGCGCAATAACTTCAACTGAAATATCACAGAGGCTGGTATTTCTCTACCTATGATATTATACTTCTATATGACATAATACATATCTAAATTAATATTTCAGTCCAGGAGTTTCGATTGGTGCATTTTTAGTACAAAGATGATTTGACACATTTAAAATTTTAGATGCTACTGTTTATAGATGAGATTATTGTATCAAGGAATTTTGTGACTTGTGAAGAAACTGTTAAATAAAAGCACGTTAAAAGTAACGTTCAATATAGTGTTTTATCCATTTTAACAAATTTGCTTATTATTTTCTGAAAGAATAGATACAGATGACCAAACCAAACAAAAAAATCTAAACCAAGATCAAACTAGTTAATCTTCTCATACTTACATACCCAATATTATATTGGACTATTACAGATTTTATAAATTCAGTGATTGGATTTTTTTATTAAAATTTTGATAACTTTGTAAATTTTCATATTTTTAATTAGTTACATAATGATTATGTGCTGTGAAGCATAAAATTACAAAGTTCATATTTTATTTTGTATGTAAATATAGTATACTAGCTAATTACTATTTTTGTAATCAAAAATTATTGAAGCTGTTTAATTTATATTGCTCACAAAAAAATATATAGTTCTTTATGAATTTTGATTGTTTGACTGTATATTAGATTTCGAATTATTATGTATGCTTGTCATTAGCAGAGCAGAGAATGCGTCTGAACATCATGAAGTACATGCTCTGTTTTATAAAAATGGCATTGCACTTAAGATACTAAGTGCTATACACCATGATAGTATATCAAATCCATAATACTGTAGTACAATAAAATATATGATTAAGGGGCACAACTAGTGTGAAATTTTCAAAAAATTGAATTTTTAATTTTTTCATATTTTGATAGGTTATTTCTTTAAAAATAACATACCAAAATTTTAAATCGATATTTAAACAGTTTTTGAGTCACAGCCATTTAAAGAATATGTATATAGTAGTGTTGGGCGTTGAATCAACGAACGGTTATTTTCAACCGTTTCTTCTTCGTTAACTAACTAACCGTTTCGTCGCAACGAAATAACTAGTTGAAAATCAACTGGTTTCGAAGCAGTTGAAAACATGGCGGCCAGTTAGTTTTTTCAACGATATAGGAATTCGTTCGTTGTCGAAAACGAACGTAGGCAGGTACCTGCGTCGGAAAGGATCAACTAATACTATGAAAATCGCTTATTGTAAAGCTACTGCTTTTATAATATTGCAAATGTACATGTACTGTACATCTTAAAAGAAACTTGCAACACGCGCCAAATCGTTTAATTTTAGAAAATCAGTTACATTTATTATAGTTTTCAATGATTAATATTTTTCATAAAAATCTCATAGCATTTGTCTTGTAATAATTTTTTTAAACTAAACCTGAAAATTGATTTTTTATTTTTCATAACATTTTTATATAACTATATATTTTTATATTGCTATTTTTATATAACATGTAAATTCGATGTTTTAGTATATGGCTTAGCTGTAATGAAAATATTTAAGTTTTTTAAATTAAACCTTTATTTATTATTTATAAATATATATATATATATATGTGTGTGTGTGTGTGTGTGTGTGTAATAAATGCGACAATTCACATTTATTTCTTTTTATTCATCAAATCCAACGTCAACTTCGCTTTTATAAGAACAAACTTCATATTACTAACTTTCAATGAAACAGTTATTTCAACTATCAGTTTCTTAACGTTGCCAGCGTTGAATCGTTAAAAATAACTATAGTTGAAAAATAACTAGTTATTTAACTAGTTGACGAAACCCCGATAACCGTTTCGTTTCGTTGACGGCAAAACCGTCAACGACCCACCTCTAGTATATAGTATATAGTATAACGATCAATTAATCTTTAAATGCGTTTTTCTCGAAACAGAATTTTCCGAATTTGCTGCAACGATTACTCAAAAACAAATGATCCGATCACTATCAATTTTTTTTTACATGTTCTATATATAGTTATCCGTAAAATGAACTATCGATTTTTTGATCGGATCAAAAATCGAATTTTGGCAGTCCAAAAACGACCAAAATTTTGGGTAAAATTCGACTTTTTTTTAAAAAACGCCGCCATTTTGTCAATTTTTGATTTTTTTTCTTCATAGTAGTTCATTTTACAGACAATATTATCTAGTTTAACGAGATTCTTTTTTTTTAAATTTCATCCACGTAGAAGGCCGGAATCACTGCAGGGCCTTTTTTGTCGCGCCGTTGGAGTTCGACGATAACTTAAAAAATATTTAATTTTTTTCTTCAAAAATTTTCCTATGTATTTTTAAAACATGTATAAATATAATCCTAAAATTTTGAAGTGATTGATAAAGCAGTTTTTTTTTAATATAAATCCCCAAAAATCACCTTTTTTTAAGGCGGTTACACTAGTTGTGCCCCTTAAATAGCATAAAACCTGTTTACTATACTATGAGTTCTTAATTAATGAGCATCATTGTGTATTAAGATGCTTGAAATTTATTCACCATGATCTCTTGAACTTCAGCATGTACTTCCTATAAACCATTATTTATGTTGTGATCCCGTTCTATGTAGCTGGTGTACGTTGACGGGAAAGAATTATGCACGGATGCAATCTGTGGAGTTCTTCCTTCAACCCAGGAACGGAGTAATATACATTGTGCGCAATAATAAGTCAGCCATGTGTACCGCGCACTTAGATGAGATCCTCCTACGATAATTTGAGAACGTCTATTCACCATGTCAGCAATTTCAAGAGGAAAATACGAATCTTTTTGAGTTAGATCCTTTTGCATTTTTTGGTTGGAATAATCGTAAATAAATTTAAATGTAAAAGACCTTCAAGTGGTAAGAGATGATGAAAACTGAAATGCTACTCATAGAGGAATTACTTGCTTTTATGTATATGTTTTCAAGAAAAAATTGTAGTCACATATGTATACCATACATTATTTTTTTCAAGTTATGGCAAACGTTCAGGAAGTCTTGAAACATATTTTTTAAGTTATATAGTATGCAGTTTTTATAATTGTACATTATAACGTAATCCAAAATGTTCCAAAGGTCAATTCAATTTTTCAATAAAAAATATGTATTTAATTGTATATTATAGTGTACACTTTAAGGGTGCTACATAGAGTTTTTACCATCAGTCTTTCATGAAATAGGTAAATTCTTACAATTTATTTACAATAGTATGTATTATATCGGACAAGTGAAAAAAGAAAATATTTGTCAATTTTTTAAATATTTGACAATTTTTAGAAAAATCTTAATTTCATCGAGTCGATAAGGATATAGTTTCGAATGGCGTGTTTGCCAAACCAAACTATTGTACTTGTGAATTGATCAGGTGTTTCGAAGATCTTGAAAATATGTGCAAATTTTAATTGTCAATTTTTTGCGTCTACTGTAACTGAGCCTACAGGAAGTTCAAATACTAATTTTTCAATAATGATAAAGTTATTATTCATTTGGAAAGAGAAAATAGCAATTCTAACAAAGCATTCGCACTGGCGAGAGTTATAAATAACAAGTTTTATTGAGAAATTGATTTTTCTTATTTCTACAGAATCGTAGTAACATTTCTGCATTATCTATCTTGTTATATCATCTATGTTAGAACGAACTGCGTATGGCTACTTCGCAAATAATATATTATTGCATTCTATAGTTTGGCACTCGCTATCAACGCAACAAATTTATTACGAGGAAACTTTATGAGATGGAAGTCTCTGATGGGAAAGTTTGATCAAAGCAAACAATATCTGTTTGTATTCTTTACTCATTCGGTCGAGCCAGAAAACCCCATGGAGAAGTTCGCGTAATGAAAACTAGATAACTAGTGGAATGCGGGAGAATAATAAACGCAACTACTGTTTCCTCGTCGGCTGAATGTAGCGCACTCGAACTCATTGTGGAATTTATAATGATCCATATATTAAAAATAATCACCAAATAAAAGCTTCATGTTGAAAGCTAAAAGATTGTTTTGTTTGTGCAAAAGTTTTGTATGCCAATTATTTGGAATTAGATACAGCAACAAAGCCCACTTATAATTTTGTATTATTAACTTCCCGTAGGGTAGTTGTAGTAATGGACAGAAAATCGAAAATTAAATTTTTGCATATCTCCATGTTTTGAAGGTTTCTGAACCTTTTGGCATACCTCAAAAAAATTGATGTGTGTGTGTTTTGTATGTCCGCATTTTTTCATTCACGTTTTCGGGCGCACAGATTTGAAAATTTTGCGAAAAAAACATTCGATTTCTATTGATAGAGAGATGTGCTGATTAATTTTTGGCAAAGGCAGTCCGGCCGTTACGGAGATAGAGATCAAACAGTGCCAAAAATAGAAATCTAGATTTTGATTCAACGGATCATCGGATTTGAATGATCTACAAAACGTTCAGTTTGTAATGATGGGGAGAAGTGGTGATTAGTTTTTGGCAAAGGCAGGTCCAGCCGTTTCAAAGATACGGAGCTAAATGAACAAAAAATGGCAGTTTTTGAAAGAACTAAGCATTCGATATGAATGATCCAAGAACCTTTCTGCTTGTGTTGACGAAACAATTGCTTTGAAAAAAATCTTTTTTTTTAAATAATTTTTTTTTGTATATTGAAAATAATTCAGATTTTAATTTTAAATCTTACTAAAGTTCGAAAGCTCACTTGTATATTTTAAATAAATAATTTAACTTTGAAATTCAGTTTATATAATTCTTATAAATATTAGAGAATGTTACAATATTTATTTATAATAATCTATTTAAAAAGATTTAATATTCCTCGAACATTTCGTTACGGTACGGGAAGTTTCTGCAAATTGCCTAAAGGCACGATGCCATAAACCACTAGTTTAGGAATGTTATGTTAATAATAAAATGTAATATATAATATTTAAAGATCACTGAAGATTTTCAAAACGTTCGCGGACAGTAAAAGTTTTAGCAAAGTACAAAAATTAAGTCATTTACTTTTTAAATTGGTTGTGACATTCGAAATTTGATTAAACACCGTTTATAAAGATAGTCAGGTTACCATATTTCAATCATTATATTCAATGAATGCTATAGCATGCACGGCAAGTATTACCCTTTTATTTTCACGAGAAAGTGTGAGGGTTATACAAAAATACCTCAAATCAAAAACAATTCTATCATTATTTTGTCAGGAATAATAATTACAAAAACGTAAGGTTTTAATGGACTTTAAAATTTAAATGCAATAGCATACATGTCATTTTGCATCACAATGTTTGATTTACAATGAACATGTAAAATGATTATTTTGATAAACAGATCCATATATGGTCATAAACGACAGGCATTCACACGTCTGTCCTTAGCCTGCAAATTTTGGGGGAGGGATATAAAGCCGTTGTTAGATCAAACGTGAAGTACCTGATTACCTGTATAATGTGAATTAAATACCAAATTAAAATTAAAAAGAATTTTATTGCAGCTTCTTTAGCTGCAGATGTTTTTCAAGCTTTGCTCTTAATGTTTATGTTGCTTTCCTATTTAAAGTATTTTATTTTTAGTTATTCTTAAGCAATTATAATATAACATAATTTTGGCTTTCACTAAAGAGGCCACAATGTTTTTCTTAAAATAGCAACTTCAAATAAGTAATATAATTAAATAACCGCCTAAATTTATTTAAATTTTTCTACGTTTATTTTTATTTACATAACTGGAATGTTGTTTATCTGTTTTCTTATTTTTATTATCAATACATATTAAAATTCTATACTTGGTGTTTCGTGTGGTACATGCCTCATTAGATCGAAAACAACCGATCGATTGCGATCGATGAATCGGGTGCCGAAAAGAGTGCGCTTTAAAGATTTTTGTTAGTTTTAATTGTGATTCGATAAGTGTCACATCATTTCGTTCCGTCTAATCCAAATAAAATTAATACGTCATTTAAATGTTCGATAAATTATTTGTTATTTTATAGTTTACTTTACAATATGTTTTTGTGAAATTAGAAACCAAATATAGTAAAATTCGTTTGCAAACAGATACCAATATTTATTGTTTTCGATAATCATTGTAAGTGAAGAAGTTCAAACAGCTCGCATATTAAAAATATTAAGAAGTAATTGCAAATTCAACAAGGTAGTTTAAAATTTGTGGCTGGTGGTGTATTTGATATAATTATTCAGGTATGATACTAATTCCTTAAATTATATAATTATATGAGTAAGTTCTTCAAGGGCAATACATCAAATAAAAGGCAAAGATTTAGAAGTTAATTTTTATTTTTTTCCAAACGTTTCGATATAGGATTTTATGTCTTATTAATTACTCATATTTCTCAACATCAAAACTAACTTCTTTAACATATAATTATATATATTATATTTTTATATGTAATTTTATATATAATAATTATATATAATATTATTATATTATTTTATTAAATATTATTATATTCATGTAAAATAATTTTATATATAATATTTTATTAAATAATTATAAATATATATGAATATATATATATATATATATAAATATATATATATCTTTGGCCAAAGGTTTATTCCTCAACAAACTTCTGAGAATGATTGTTCAGAACATTACATAAACCTAGAAGGAAATATTACATAACATCAATATAAATATCACTTAGGTACTTATATTAGCACCTTTTCATTATTATCAAACAGATAGTCTTAAGTAATAAAATAATAATTATAATTATCCTTTATAAAGAAATTCGTATATAAGAAATACAACAGATTTTTTTCATTATTTTATATATTATAATTAGAATGAAGCAATATGTTTCTGGAGTAAACAATTTTAACGAAAATTGTTTATAAAGCAAACAAAGCATTCAATATTTTCCTGATGGAAAATGGCACGATATTCAAATTATATATTTATGCTATGAAATTGGGTGAATATATTAATCGTAAATATGTTTTTGAGAGGGTGTATCATCAACATACAATCGTAGGTGTATATTATATATTATATGTATAAATGTATATTTATATATGTATATATATATATATAATATTTACAAATTGAGCAGTTTGTTTAAATATTGTAAAAACTTGTAAAAATCTTCTTGGTTGTTTATTACTGTTACATTTCTAGTTCGAAGATAAACACAACATATACAAATATCGTACTTCGCAATTTCTGAAACTTTTCTTTGCTTTTTTATGTTTTATGGAAATTAACAATAGTCATTAGTTGCACGTGTTTGAATTTCTAGATTAAATTTAAAGCTCATAACGTTTTAACGCCGCAAGTTCATTTGTGCTAAATCTCTTTTAACATGAAAGACTTTTGAATACTTATTCACAAAAATATATGATTATTTTATTAAATATATAGCTGTACAAAAAAATGACAAATTCATATATTTGTAATGAATTTTAGAAAATAATATTCAAG
Organism: Ctenocephalides felis; assembly: GCF_003426905.1. NCBI lineage: Eukaryota > Metazoa > Arthropoda > Insecta > Siphonaptera > Pulicidae > Ctenocephalides > Ctenocephalides felis. The sequence continues at coordinate 35,478,496 of NW_020536999.1, read as the reverse complement.
TTCATATGACTAATTTGCCAAAAAATCATTTTGGGAAATGAATTTTCAATCGAAAAGGTCTTCGATAAAAAGTTATAATTGCACCGTTATATTTTGCTTGGATAGTTAAGTTTCAATATTTGAATTGAACGTAGTTCATTTATTGCTGCTATAAAGAATAACTAAAAATAATCTCAAATTTAATGAATATGCTGTCTTATTTGTTATTCGTTAAACAGACCGTCAGTGGTTGGCTTACCATAAGAAAATTTTCATTATTCGCGATGATTTACGATTTTTGAATGTACACCAACAAAACTTGAAGCTCAGTGTTTTGTTTCTTATCTGTAATATGACGCCAGCTAGACAAGTCAGTTTTCCTCCCAAACAAAGCATTATTGCATGAAATAAAAACTGTAAAAAAATTCTACGCGGAAGAATAAAGAAAAGCGCGTCGGCGCTACTAAAGGAAAAACAATGAATAATCCCTCCAGGGAAGGTTCAGCTTTTCACAACATCAGATGTCAGAATTGTTACACATCGTGGCGTAACATAATATTATTGTATTCTCCACTTTGAACTCGATCTTTTTAATTAATGTAATAAATTAACTTTTGCATATTGCGTTATTAATAAAATTTTGTGTCCGTATACGTCGAAATGCACATCCTCTCATATATTTTTTACAAAAAGCTTATTGTTGCTTTGTTGATGGTAGTATACGGTAAATGATTTAGTAGCGTAATAAAAATCCAAAACGTATGATATAAGGATATGAATATGTAATACTGGGAATATTTGATTAAAACGTGTATGAACAAAGCGTGTACGTATCTTCTTTTTGAATACTATAGAGACGCCTTTTTCGTTTTAATTAAACAAATCATATATGTTACGTAATTTTTGCAAACATTCATTTAAAAAGCTTGATACCTTCATTATCTATTATTATTTATAACATTCTACAAATTTTGTAACTCAAATTAACAAAAATTTTAGATGTCAAATCTTATATATCAATTTCCCACGCTGTTATCAAATTGTCCTATCAATTCCTTATAAAAATTGTGAAGCAAGTAACATTCATAGTTCAGATATAACCAATATACTTTATAAAAATATTGTAAGATATTGTTAGGTATTGACTATTTGTATTGATTACAATTTTTTTTTTTAATATTTTCCATGGAGTTTGGAAAAATAATTTATCCTGGTTTCCTCTGTTCAATTCATCATTTTCGATGTATAAAACCAATACATTCAATAGATAATTTAACGTATTTGTCATTCATTGATACATTTTCATACGAATAAATATATTATATTTATTTTTACTATTTATCCAAAAGCAGCCATTTCATGAAACAACTTCCTTCGTCTTGAAACCAAGGATAGGATTTTCATCTGTTCGTAAAATGTACTACAATTACAATTAAATACAATTAAATACAATTATTTAATAATTTCCCATATATAAAATACATAAAACTAAATCTTCTTTTATCGGTCCTTTGCCCTTATGGATGACCCTACATTGTGCATTATATCGAACGTCATCAAATGCAATTTAAAGATCCATTGCGGCCAACGTCTTTGGACCGAAATCTTTGTAAAGAAATAGATTGAATTGATTCTGGTACTACTTTTAGATGAGCAGCTGGGCGAAAACATTTGGAAACTATAAAAAATTGCTTTTATTAGATGGAATCTTGATTGAGTGATTTAATTATTAATTAATTCATAATTTATTAAATAATTTTCATATGATTTTATTAACGTAGAAGGAATCAAATTTTCTTAAGCATTTATTCACGTATGCAAAAAATACATTTTAAATAAATATTACATTTTTCTTAGATCATTTTATGAGCAGTTTCTTGTCATTATACTATGTATTTTATTTTAATAATTTTTAAATCCGGTGGTGTATCAATATTTTACATAATTTTCTATTGAATTTATCTTTTATTTTACGTATTTATTTCGATATAAATGTTTGCAATTGGAAATTGGTAACATTGATGTTTGTTACTTCAAAAATATTATATGACATATAATTATATTTTTATATTTTGAATCAATTATTTTAAAGCTTTTTGTCTATTCGAGTTTCGAATTCCAGCTTCGTAGATTTTTCTGGGTTGAACATTCGTCTCGTATCCTTTTGCGCAATACAGCTTCTTAGAGCAGTTGATTGTGGAAATCCATTGTATTAAGTCTTGGAAATTCTTGTGCTTTTCTCGTTGTCAAATGAAAACCTGCTCTTTGTTTAATCTTCAGGTAAAAACCAATTTGGGAATTGGTATTTCTCAATTAGAACACGATTGGGAAATAAGAATTACGCGTTGTCTATTCTTTTATTAATCCTTTTTATGGAACAAAAATATTTACTTTATAAAGAATATTTGATTCGAAACAACTAAAGTTATATTTTTTATAAATTAATTAATACACTATATTAAGATTTAGTTTGAAACTTGTGCTTTACCTTTTTATGCACTTTCAAGATAGATCTATACATTTTTATGAGGGTTATAAGAGATTCAGTAAATATTATTTGTCACTGGAATTGGATTCAAGACACATTTTCCTCTAGTTCTGTAAGTAAATGAATAAAAGAAATACGAGTTCCTAAAAAGAGATGAATTTAGAAAGGAAATGGGACCGCATTATGGTAGACGGACTTTGCTTGTATTATTTCCTGTGGACTTCAGATTCTGACAAGTGGAAAATTTACATGAGGATGTTTTTGTATGAATTTGTTCCGTAGTTTTTTTTCCAGAATTACAGTACGGTTTAATATGATTCATTAAAATTATTTTGCTTTGCGTTAATTTTTCAAAAATTTTTGATAAATTTGGACTATTGACGAAATAGATCTTGTTTCAATTAATGCAAAAGAAATACTATTGTGCAGTGGAACCGCGTGGGCTGGGTGAAACCCATGAATTTTGATGAAGGGGCTCAGCTTATATGGGCTAATATCTCTAAAAAAAAAAAAAAAACGAGACCACTGTCTGTGTATCTAAAAAAAAAACGAGCCCACCCATCAAAAATTTGGTTCCGACGCCACTGCTATTGTGCGTTTATGCATTTCTCAATAAACATTCGTACGTCAAAATATGCTGAAAATTATATTAATATATATTTGTATCATTATGACTAATAAATACTAATAAAACCTTGAACAAAATTGGGTTGATATTTTTATAACCAATGGTATGGCAAAGTTTTGAATCTGTCAGTAAAATAATCTGTAATTTACGCAGTTACCACAATAAAAGATTATAAAAGTGTTTTCATACTATTGTTTTGCCTGTCTATTTTCTATTTCTTTTATTCTAGTCGTCTTCTAAAAACATGTCTACATTTTACTGCGTATTTTTCAAACGACGCGACCACGGCGGCGACGTGCTGAATGAGAGTCATTCTGACTAACGCGCTTAGCAAAGTCCTTTTAATTCTATAAAAGCTTTTAGATTTCGGTAAAAAAAATGGCTGGCGCCTGGCATTATCTCGAAAGAAATTAGTTTAATTAAAATATTTTAATTGCTACTGTTCATTTTTGTAATTATATTTGCTCATATGAGTAGTATTTATGACCAGTGTTCTGTGATAATGATAAAATAATTTTGGTTTATAGTCCATAGTAATGAATTGTGGTATATATGCATAATTTGTAAGATAATAAGATGTATATCACTTTTCTTCAAGTTTGCATGCGTGGGCAGCATTTTCCACACTTGCAACATGCGTTACTTCAACACACATATTGGCAATCCAAGTCAACATTTTAATAATAAAATATTCATTCTTCTCAAGTTTATATAAAATAATATATATATATATATATATATACATATTACTCTCATTTTTAACATCAATCAGAACTTAACACTTCTATGAGCTGTGCACACTTCTCCTTCGAACGCTGTTTGATAGGGAACCCAATGGTTGAACTCTACATTTGATATATTTTCATTATTAAAAGCTATCTAATATAAATAGCTTCATCGCACCTAAATTTTTAAACTCGGTGCGGCATTATTTTCACTTTGAAATAATTCTTTGATCTATGTTTTCCAGTAAAATTAGATATCACTTCTGCTTAATGTCAAGTGAAACAACAAAAAAATATCAAATGCTATTTAAGGATACACTAAAATATAAGTTTTTTATATGAATCAATTTTTTTTAATCACAATTGCGGACTTTATTATTAAATTATATATAATACTCTTTTATCTATTTTTTTATCTTCGTTTTTCTCGCTTTTGAGCCTTTTATAAAATTCTATTCAATTTTCTTCATAATTATTTTAAAAAAATAGCACTTATTCGATTATTAACTTCCCGTAGGGCAAGTTATAGTAATCACAAAAAAATCGAAAATGAAAATTTTTATATATATTTACGTTTAGAGGTTTCTGAACATTTTGGCATACCTTAGAAAAAATGGATGTATGTGTGTGTGTGTGTGTGTGTGCGTGTATGTGTGTGTGCGGATACAAATTTTCGTCGACGATTTCGGGAACACGGATGAAGCGATTTAAATAATTCAAAACACATTCGATTCGTATTGATAAGGAGACGTGTTGATTAGTTTTTGGTGAAGGCAGGTGTAGCCGTTCCGAAGATATGGGGCAAAAAGTGCCAAAAACGGTAACTCAGATTTTAAGAGAACGGAGCGTCCGATTTGAATAATTTAAAAAGCATTTTACTTGTATTGACAAGATGAAGAATTGATTAAATTTTCATGAAGGCAGGTCTAGCTGATTCGGAGATCTAACAAAAAAAGTAAAAAAAATGCCATTTGGCGGTCAAAAATGAACATTAGACATATGCACATCAAATTATCAGATATTCTATAGAGATTTTAACAATAAGTATAAATATTGTTTACATTCCTATGGGTTCCTAACCAATGTTCACGCGTCAGACGGCGACGGGGCGCTTACGCGCTTTGATATTTCGTCTTTATGCAGTTAAAGCAGTACGATTGCTTTGAAAAAAAGTTCAGAATTTTCAAAATAATTCAAAATAAATGATTTAAGATGGAATGATTTAATATGGTTCGAAATTTTATTAAATGTTTCAAATCATTCATCAACTTTTATTGATTATTTTTAATTACTCGAATTTTTAATTGCGGTACGGGAAGTTTCAACAATTTGCTTCAAGGGACGATGCCTTAATTGCCTTAATACTGAATTCCACTTACAGCTAGTTTTCATAATTTTTGGAAATTTACATATTAGTTTTTGAAAATTCGGGCATTCCGGAACAAAACATTTAAATTCGGGACAAATATTGTTATCAGATAAACCCACGGGACGCAAGGTAAAAATCCGGGACTGTCTCGACCAAACCGGGACGTATAGTCACCTTACATTAACGAGTGGCAATTTATCCCCAATAGCATCCCAGAATATTTTGGTGCATCATTTTACATCCTATATATATATAAATGAAGAAATCATTAAATTTGCACGCATCCTCCTCACTTTAGCACTCGTTTCTGTCGTCTTTTTCAAATATCTAACATTTTCTCTTCGGTAATCGCGCAGGGCTTACGCTGATCGTCTGCCATCAATTTCCACTTACACATGTCTTTCGAATCGTCTTCCTATCTCGAAGATAGGAGATATGTTTTACATACGCGCATCAACCCGCGTGAATTTTATGCTCTTGCTAACCGCTATATCACGGACTAGCTGTCACTCACGAGAGATTGCGCGAAAATTCGTCTGCCAGAATCGAACTGAAGAAGGGAAAAATATTTTGGGATATGTTGCTATCAACCGAGAACTTTTTGACTCACACGACGTAAATTTCCACAGCTTGGATCGTGATTCCTACAACAGATCGATAAAAACTAAGTAATCAATTCAAGGAGCATAACTAGTGTGAAATTTTCAAAAATATTTCGATAGGTTATACCTTTAAAAATAACATACTAAATAGTTTTTGAGTCACAACCATTTAAAGAGTATATATATAGTATATAGTATAACGATCATTTTATCTTTAAACGCGTTTTTCTCGAAACAGCATTTTCCGAATTTGCTGCAGCGATTACTCAAAAACAAATGATCCGATTACTATCAAATTTTTGTTACATGTTCTATATATAGTTTTCTGTAAAATGAACTATCGATTTTTTGATCGGATCAAAAATCAAATTTTGGCAGTCCAAAAACGACCAAAATTTTAGGTAAAATTCGACTTTTTTTAACAAACGCCGTCATTTTATTAATTTTTGATTTTTTTCTCTATCATAGTTCATTTTACAGGCAATATTATCTAGTTTAACGAGTTTTTTTTTGAATTTCATCCACGTAGAAGGCCGGAATCACTGCAGCAGTGAAGGGCCTTTTTTTTGTCGCGCCGTTGGAGATCGACGATAACTTAAAAAATATTTAATTTTTTTCTTCAAAAATTTTACTATGTATTTTTAAAACATGTATAAATATTTTCCTAAAACTTTGAAATGATTGATAAAGTAGTTTTTTTTTAAATAAATTCCCTAAAATCACCTTTTTTAGGCGGTTACACTAGCTGTGCCCCTTAAAATCATCCCGAGTTGTATTTTCGATGTATAAAAACATCATGTAAAATAAGTTGGAAATCTGTGCCACATCACTTTTATTTAATGTGTACATTCTGTTTGTTATAGAGATAACATTGAATGAATCTAAGCTATTATTATAATTATCATTGATATAATATGATTATGATCAAATTGGGCTTGCCCGTAGGTATGTGCCTAAAACGACTGGACCAAAATCAGCCAAATACAAACTAAATGTTAGCAAAATGTACTAGCAAAAATCATGCTATTTTTAGATTTTTATTTTTTTACTCGAAATAATTCAATAAATTGTCAAGTAATTCAACATTTCACAATCCTGATTAAATGCGCCTTCTGATAAAACTTGCCAACCCAATTTAGTACACAATTTTTAAAGGAGGGCCTCTGAAAGTCGACTGATTTTAAAAAACATAAATTGATAGTTCAACAAAAAGTTTTAATTCTTGAGAGCTTGTAGCAATTGTGTTAATGTTTTTTATTCTACTCCTAGAATTATTATTCACAGTTGCGGTACCTTAGTTTAAATGAAAGAAATTAGTAAAAATTTACCACAATAACTGAAAAATGGTCAAAATTTCATCAAAGCTCTATCATTAGGTCGCACTTGAAAGCTCATAATTCCTAAACAACGTGAGATGTTTTTTTTTCTTAATTTCTTCAATACAAGGTCTGGGACATCCTGTATATAGTATATAAAGAAACTAGAATTATATCTTGATGAAGAAAAAATAAAATCATAATAAATTTCATTTTCATATTATTATATTCCAAATATTCTAATATATTCCAATTTATATTCTCGTTTAATCCTGTGCATGCTCTCTCATGTACGTTCTTATGAAAAAAACATGAAAATATTGTTCGCCTGTATACGTTCCGTTTGGTAAACCGCTTGCTATCCGATAACTGGAATAAATTTCTTTCAGAACTGAATCGTTTCCGTACTCTATCTTTATAGCTTGGATGCTGCACATGTCCTTTGGCACGAGAAATTGCCAAACATTGCATTTGCGGACAAGCAATAATAGAAGTCGTAAAATCGAGTAAGAAATGACATGATTATTTCTTTGATTTCGAACAAATAACATTATATATCATATTCAGTAAATTATTGTTCCAGATTGCTAAATGACTAGTAAAGATGTAAATTATATATGAATTAAAAATTACCATGTTAACTACAAATGAAATTATTATTATAGTAAGTTTTGATACCGAGGCTAAACAACGCTTTCGAATTTCAATATGTACCGATTAAATTTATCAATTGTAACAATTGCTTCAACGAAATCAAGTAGGGAGAATATTTTCTGAATGACTCCATATATTATCCATTCAATTTTATTTTTATTGCGTTTTTCCATAAATAAAATATTAGTCAATTATTTTATCGAATTTTCTTATGCGATGTTACATTAATTTAAAACAATATTTATATTTTCAAAGAGATGATGTTACTCTCAAGTACAATGAAATCTTTTCCACGGCTTGACTTTATGACGCAATAAAAACTCTTCTTTTTCCGCTTCTTATGTAATTTTCTTGAATGAGAAAGTATAATAAAAACATATTTATGCTCGTCATAAGAACTTAATTTAATATTCAATTAAGTAATATTACTGGAATACCAAATACTTTGGTCTTTGATATAAAGTTTTCTTGAAAACGAAAGTGAATGTAAGATAACTGCATTATAAAACTATTTGAATAACTAAAGCTATTGTTTTGTATAATCAAATTATTAGAAATAGTCAAGAAATTCACGTATAAAAGTATTAATCAGCGGCTATCCTTATTGTTTTGAAAAGAATCTGTATTAGTTTTATGACATTATTCCAAAATATGATCAAAGACCCTTAAAAAAGCTAAAATGAAATATACAAAACTTACATTTACTTCATGTCAAACTTTATTACTAGTTCTAATTTCAAAATCTTACCTCATTCACTTTTAATAAAAGAGCCTGGAATCATTTTAAAATGCATATTAGAGAAAAGAATGTATTTACCCGTAAAAAATCTAATTACGAAAGAAAATTACACTTTAGACTGGCAAAGAGTAGTGGCGTGCATCGCAAATAATTAAATTCTACGTTAATTGAAGATGAAATGAAAAAGCTTTGTAATAAAATGATTAAAATGCCAGTGTAGTTAGAAAAATATTGAATTTTAATGCATTATTAAATTTAATAATCATTTAATAATTATTAATATAAGATCCTTAAAATAATTGGTATTGAAGTAATACTATATTTATTTTTTTACCAAAAATGTTCTTTTCTTACAATTGAATTAGAAATTATAAGTAAAACAATTAAGGTCTGGATTTATATATGGAAATTAATATATGGAAATTAATCTATGGAAATTAATTATCTTAATCTTTAGATAATTATCAATGGTGAGGATCACTTTAAGTAATATAGTGTGTTAGAATTATCTCCTCACCATAAGCAAGTGAATAAAAACAACTATTTGCTCTCTCAGTTCATAATGAAGTACATGTATTTATATGCAAACATTATACCCCCTACTACCAAATTTTGATCAATCAATATAGAATTTTAGACATAATTTTCTATAAATCTCATCTCAAAATGGAGAAGTGTAGTTACATCTAAGTGTGCAAAAAAGTGGTTTGGCTGAGATGAATAAAGCGTGTTTTAATGCGCTATCCTTAGAATATATTTTTAAGAAACCTTCGTCTTTTTAAACCTTCCATCGTTCCATCATTCCTTTAGATCTGGAGACCCAGACCTAATTCAATTTATTACATATACAACCCGACTGAATGCTATAGTACGTATTGGTAGATATTTATTTTGAAGTACTTTCTGTAATGATGTGCTCTTCACAATTGTGAAGTCGACATATTTGATACATATACAACTTATATTATGGAAATAGACTGTAAAATAGACAAAATGAAGTAAGATCTCCAAAGAATCGCGAATTCAATGGACAGAACCACATTTATTGCAAATTTTCATATACTTTTATATACTTAGATATAATGTTCTTTGTGACAAATTATCAATTTTATGTAAACAATTTAGGCACGCATCATATAAATACACAATATTTTACGAAATGTGTAATTGCAAAATTTATTTTGCAATATTCAGAAAACGTACTCGCATTGACGTTTATATTCAGCCCATTTTGTTATTTGATACTGAAACGGCATGTGTTTAATATTTTGATTATGGTAATTTGGTGAACAGCAAGGCATTTTGGAATGTGATATTTTATCTGAATTTATTCTAATATTAGAATTATCAATAACATTTCATAATAACAGTACACATCAAGAAACAAGATTAAATTAATTCTTGATCTTTAATAAATTACGCTGAAAGTATACATGGTATTTTCACAAGATCGATATTTCTTCTGTGTATATAAAAATATTAACATTAACCAGTATGTTAGTTCGTTATATAAATTAATCTTCGGATGCTTATTTCCGCATGTGCTAGACATCCGTAAATGTTTTCCAGTATAAGTTTATCCATCAGTCTTATCACAGAATGAGATCCTATGGAGGCAGAGGAACAAATATTTAATTTCCGGCATCCTAGAAGTACTCTCACTGAGTCGAAGTTAATACCGCTGGTTGGTTCAGGTGCATAAACGCAATACAACTCTTCTATAAATATCTGCCTACCTTTCATTAACTTCTTTTCTTTTATATTTTGGTTAATTTAATCATTTTATTAAATATTCATATGCGTGAATATCAAATGTATATGCTCACTTTCTTCCGAAGAAAATATTTTTTCTCGCAAGAAATTTTTCTCGTCAGAAAATCGCTATTATTTTTTGTCGACATTTTTTGTAATTTTGAATCGTTGAACAACAAAATTGGTAAAACTATGTTTGTGTGCATGAATCTGTTTGTAAATGTAAGCCAAATTTGTCATTTTTTTAAAAGCGGCGTTTTCCAAAATCATTCATCGTTAGTCTCTCATTTACTTCGAAACAGGCATTCAATTTATACGTTATTCTGTTCAAAATTAGTTATCGAATGTAAAACTGTTAATCATTAGTTAAGAGTTGTTGAACTCAATCCTTGATTTTAGTATAGTGTTAAAATTAATTTAAAAATACCTTCAATAATACTAAGTAAACTTTTAAACAAACACACACGCACACACACACACACACACATATATATATTTATATATATATATATATATATATATATATATATATAGTGATTTAAGATATGCAAACGTTATTATCTATGTTTATGTATTTGACAATTCTTCTAAAACAATTATTTATTACCCATAGTATTCATAATACAAACCGCCATATATTCGATTTACTTTTGTATACCTTGCCTTAGAATTCTTACATCCAAATTGTATTGTGAATTCAATAATATCGACCGATAATATTATATCGTTCATGTAAATATTGCCTTTTGAAAATTAATTTCATCGACAATGCAGAATATTCATATAACAAAATCGCGTTCCATAACTTATTAATTATTTGGAGAATTTCCAAACAAAAGTACAGGCATTGTATTAAGTGGTTTAATTGCAGTTTAATTTTGTTTCAATTGCTTTGATTTGTGAACGAGAAGAATGAAAAGTAACTTTAATTATATTTCAAGAACTCTTCTATTGAATTGAAAAGCTTGCGTACAAAAACCTTTTCAATACCTTTTGTTAAAATGTTTTTACAAATTAAATGAGTACGCATTTGGAGTTAACAATGGGAAGAAATTATTTGTGTATGTGGTTAATTTATATTTAGGCAATTATGCGTGTATAGTTCTGTACAGGTGTATTTCTTAAAACTACTCAATGTTTAGGATACGGAATAATTAAAAGTAAAATGCAATATATCTTATTTAAAAAATATATATACTAACCCTTTCCACTCGGATGCTGCCGCTCCAACGGCAAAATACATATTAATTCTGCAACTTGCGAGTAGTAACTACAATTACTGTAATAGTGTTTTTTGTTGAAATGTATAGCTGAAGGACCAGATAGTTTGTGGCTCTATCAACCGTTTTAAATTGTTAAGATTGATTAATAACAAGAAGATATACACTAATTTATTTTAAGGTATAATTTACATGTTTATATGGTAATAATATTTGAATTTTTGTAATGTTTGAGTATTTGTGTAGTATTTGAATATTTGATGTGGATAGTTTTGCGACCTGGTCTAGACTCTAGACTATATTGATAGTTTCGCGACTGGATCTAGACTATGCCTAAGTGCCTGCAGGTACCTATAGGACCACTTTATTGCCGATCTTGGGTCGCAAATTCAAGATGCATTTCTTTCGCTGCTAAAATTAATGCAACGTTGTCACGTCTATTTTGGTGTGAACAAATAGTGTAGTACAATTACTGTAATAGTGCTTTAGAACCTTACCCCAATTATTTCTTCATCCACAAAAAGTAAAATTGAAAGATTTAAATCAAGCTGATACGAGACTTCCTACGACCTCTATTGATTTACAACATTTTAATCTCGTACATTAATTTGCATCCGAGTTTCTACAACCAAGATTCACGTGGACCCTTCTCTCAGACTATCGCATTGAAAGAGCGCCCACGTTTAAAATCAAGATATAACAAAATGGGACATGATGAAAAGCGGCAGTGTGAGTTAAAAAGGAGGACCTATATGATGTTTTCAGACTGGGTCGGTCGGCGGGAATTGAAAATGAATGGATGTCATGAAACCAAGTGACGCAACGCTATGTTAACTCGCGAGAAGGCAAAAGAGAGATGACCGTGCTTGTATAACGGAACATTGTATTTGATGAATGTACTTTCTGATCCCTGTTCATCTCATCGTTAGAGATTTGCCGAGAGGGATATTCAAGATGATCTCTCTACGTGGAGGGAATTATCGTGATGTCGCGTTGCCTATTCGAGATCGAATCCAATGAGATTGATTGATGGGTATTTTTCTTTATTTGTTCCCGGGGAGTATATTACGAACTGTTTAATCATGACGATTGCTTGTGGTGTTCGATGGAATTAACATTTGCCTAATAGAGCGACAGGTGGATCATATCCTCCGAATAGTCATCCGATATTCGGATAGATATAAATTTAATTTAATTTAATTTAATTTAAGAGTATTTAACCGTCCGGTCAATAACCGGGTACCCGGGTATACATTTCAAGTTGCAGGTAAAATATATTAACTACTACTTGAAAAATTTGTATGGTCATCCGGATCCCCAAAGTTGAAGTAATTTAACACTCATTTTTCGTAAAAAAAAATTCAATTCAATTATTTAATAAAAGTTATTAACTATCCAATTTGATATACCCTCCGTTCAATAACCGGGTACCCGGGTACCCACTACGATTAAGACCTGTAAATAACATGTTAAAGAAAGACTGTTTTTAAAGAAAGAAAGTATTCAGATAATTTGGTTTTTAATAATATAGTTTGTGATTTTTTTCTATTTAAACAATAATTATAAACAATTGCAATTATAGTAAACTAGAGAAACGTAGCATATCGTAGTTGTAATGCAATATTTATCACAAATAGTATTCTTACATAACGAACGGCGGATTTGCGCCGTTTTTTTAATTCACTTTGAAGGCATTTGTAGCATACACCAGTAATTTTTTAGAAAGAGTATTTTTTAGAAATAGGGTATTTTTTAGAAATATTTTATACCGGAAAAAGTTTCGAACAATGTATACTTTAATTGCAGATGTTCATCAAGATATTTGTGGATCTATAAACACACTGATTTGTATGTTGCCAATGTATTAATAAATTCTATAACTATTTCTTCACAATGCGCGGGATTATATATAAACTAAGTGTAAGTGAAATTCCACAATCAACGACTAATATTGCAAAATAATCAGTTATTTAGCTAATTTGTTTTATATACATCTTTATATATAACAAAGTTCTAATTAAGTTATTGTCCCTATCAATAGGAATCGAATATTATTTGAACCATTCAAATTGGTTGATCCGTGCGCCCGAAAACGTGGACGAAATTTGTATCCATACATACATATACACACATATGTTCAGAAACCGTCAAAACGAGAACATACGCAAAAAATTTTAATTTCGATTTTTAGACGATTACAATAACTTACCCTACGGGAAGTTCATAATAATTTAGGTATTCTGCGAAAACAAATTTTAATATTTATTTCATTTTTAAAAGCGGTCAGAACAACGATTTGAAAAAGATTTCAATGAAACCATTTGTAAATATGTTTACTGGTACATTCATGAAATACAAATTCAAATTTACTTTAATGTAACGACGAAACTCTAATAGAAAATATTAGTTTCCATACAGACAAAATGCTCATTCGGTTCATCATAAATCTATTTAAAACTTCTCTGCCCTTTAGTTTCAATTACCATTTAGAAAGGGCACTCTATTTAAACGCGAACCTTTCTATTATTTTTGAATTATGACGTGTAAAACTTGAAAAGTGCCTTGCGAGACATTCCAATGCGCCTAACAATGGAGACCTAAAGGGCTACAACGGTTTCGCGTAACGAGGGCGTCGGGAGAAATACGATCTTGCATTAGTGTAAGAGGTTCACGTAAAAACAGTAGACCGGCGGAAAAATCAAGTAGATGGATTCATGTGCGCTCGCCTTCCAGGAGATTAAGAGCCGCATTAAAATGGCAAAGGGAGAAAAATTAGTGAACTGTTGTTTCATTTCCCGTGCAAATTATTCCTAGGGGCAGATTTCACAGATCACTTTGTCGTAGCGTGTCATCAGCGTCTTGGGATTATACCGTATTATTTTGCTTTGATTCCTCGGCGTTCCGAATCCGTAGAACAATCGAGTAATTTAATTCTTACCGTTTTAAGAGATATACTTTTGTTCTCGAAGTTTCCATAAAAAAATCTCATTGTTATAACTGTCTCTATATTTGTATGTGTGTGGTTGAATTATATACAAATATAAAATATCTTCCTTGAATATTAAAAAATATTCAGAATCAAACATTAAGCGCATTTAATATCGAATATGAATTCCTATATTTCATACCAGATGTTAAAATTAAATTTTTCAGTTATTCACTAACATGTTAGTTAATATCTTCCATATAACATTATAAATTTCCATATCATACGCCTGGATTATAAGCACTTCAAGAAACCCTTAATGTCGCAATGAAAACCTTTAGAAAATGAAGCCACGCTTTTTCATGGTCTTACGGCGGTACTAACTCCGAACAATAAAAGGAGGTATTAAGATATTACAGAAAAGTTTGCACAAAAAAGCAAAATGTACTTAGCACACACACCCACTACACAAGAAAGACTTATAATGAAAATAAAAAGATAAACGTGGAGCTTTACATTTTTTGAAATCTCCAAAATATAAGTACATTTCGAAGTGATGCAAAAAAAACTAAACTTTTATTTGAAATAATGTGAAAGTGTAAAAGTAATACGTAAAACTAAGTGAAATGATAAACTATAACTTTGTCTTAATTTTGAAACTTGAAGTAGTTCTGAAAAAAACATACTGCAATCTGTTTCTGTGCTTTTCTCGAAGATACAAAATATCAGCAAAAATACATATTTGATTGTGAATAATTAATTATGAATACGAAACCCTATGATCCTGCTATTTATTATTATAATATTAACTTTTCTCATAATTATGATTCATTTTGAATTTTTGCGACACTTACATGTTCGCAATAGCGTTCACTAAATTCCAACGATTTTCGATACCGAGTGATTTATATCATTTGTCAGAGGCAGTGGTCGAAATCACATTTATTTATGGGAATTAAATAGCATTCATGATAGAAACATATCATGTAATATAATTATATGATATTTTAGTACATTAATTAATTATTTTTAGCTTACGCATAATACGGGCATTGGATGTGACACCCATGATAAAATAATTATCAGGATATGTGCAGGGTAAATTTGGTAAAATCAGTGACTTTTAGCTTGATGATAATAATGAATATTTAATTAAAATATTATTGAATGACATTCTGCTATTTTTGATGCGTTTGAGAATTTAAGATTAATTAGTCATTTTATGAAATTATTTTGATGTAAAATGAATATTTTTGGATGATATTTTAGTGAAATTTATTTAATCTTTGAATATTTGGAATTGTTTGAATGTCAAAGTGATTTTTAAAATCAATAAATTTCAATTATGTTATTAATCAAAAATTTAGCGTGAAAAGGGATAAAACTTTTTCTTAATAACCATTTTTATTATGATACTGAAGAATTTCTACGAACTCACAATATTTTATGTGCAGAATTTAATTATCGCTCGTTGACCGAATGGCTAAGATCAAAATATAATATGGATCATAATTATCTTCGATGTAGTACAATACTTTTTTCGTTAAATTTGCATGCAATATTTTTAGCAAATAGATACCTTTTCTATATACTGATCAATGAAAATTCTAATGAATTTCATATATGATATTGGTTATAATTACTATTTCCCATGGGTTTAAAATGTGTGATATGGATAAATAAAACATTAATGCATATTAAAACATAAAATATGAAATATTTTATTATTGATATATCTCATATATCTACTTCACACTAATATAATGTGTTAGTGTATTCGTAACGTATGAGGCTATATATTTATATTTCTAAATCAGATCGGATGTCGGGTTTGTATACCACGTGGAAGTATATATGCAGAGTTAATAAGGAAATTTTTCAAGCCTATAATCCAGTTATTTATATTCGGAGATTTCGTAACAAACCGGAATTAGAAATAATACATTTTCGTACAAATACATATTCAGCGCCGTCTGGTGCTACGTGATACAATATGGGCTGGTGGCTTCGTCCGCTCTACGGTTCTACAGGCGTTGTATTGTGATGGATTTTTTCTACAAATATACGACCATATATCACGGACCTGTTTTTGTACCATTGTACCCAGAGGTTAATTATATCATGCGTTTTATTATTTCAGTACGGCTGTGGAATTTTTCCTAAAAATATTCCAGCGAATAGACATTTTTACAATTTTTGTCATATGAAAACAATGATACATGCATTATGTTATATTTATGCAGAACATTTTTAGTCTTTGTTACTTTGAGAGTATATATTTCATTGTTAGTTTTGATAATTTAAAAGGATTTGTTGACCTTTATATACATTTTTATTTTCTGTACTAGCTACTCTTTTACATAAATTTAATTCTCATAATTTGTATATAAAGATTTAATTAGTCAACAATATTACTACGTTGTGGGGCACGAATTTATTTGTATAAATACTCTATCGTTTATTTTATTGGCAATCCTAAATTATAATAATAATAACTTCAATAAAAATTAAGTAATTTTTTATTTCACATTATCATAGTCATTACATAAATGAAAAACCAAACATTCAATCAAAATAAACGTACATTTTCTTCATAATACTTTTGTTAAAATTTGCACTTTATTATATATTATATAACAATAATAATTTAGTTAATAAACTATTTCAATATACGGTATAAATACCAAGGCTATATATTTAACATCCTTTGGCCGAACTTGATGAAACGATTTGTCAGTGATTTATATATCAGTAAAATTAAACGCTCTCAAATACTTCTCCTCGTTCTCTTTCAAAGTAGTGTTAACTTTCAAGTTTATTTAACGACTTTCATTCCTATCGAATGAACTGCGACATATATTAGTCAGGAATTTTCAATTATGAAAAGTTCTATATTCGCCTGCTAAATCTCCAAGGTAAATTTCGCATTCCTCACATAGTGGCCATCCGTTCGAGGATCCATGGATAGAAGATCTTTGTTACTAGACGCCGAAATATCTTGACGTGGCGGCATGCAATAAAGACAGTAGAATGCTTTAATTTGTCAGAGAAAACTCACATATATTAGTTTAATTTTGTTTTGCATATATATATAGTACTACTATTATATTTCCTTTTCAACTCTGCTCATAAAAATTTTTGACGAAATACCACATGCAAGTTATATGTTGTGTTATCCTTGTAAGAATTGTCACCTAAAACTTTATATTTTGCATTGGTTTAATACTGTAGCTATTATTTCGTAAAAATCTCTTCAAAACTAAAAATATGACCTTGGATCTGTATGTACCCTGTGAGATCCATTTTATAATTTCTATATTTCACTGAACATATTTCTATATTTGTTTGTCAAAAGTCAAATTGCATTTTTGTGCCCCGTCCTACCCTACATTATATTAACTTCCCATAGGGTCAAACATTTTTCAAACATTTTTAAAATAAAACGACTCATCGTAGTGTCGTAATATTTTAATATGAAGCTAGTAGGATGTTTCAAAGTGCTTTTTGTTTGTGAAAAATTAATTATTTTTAACTTCCCGTAGGGCAAGTTATAGTAATCGCAAAAAAAATGAAAATGAAAATTTTTTTATATCTTTACGTTTCAAAGGTTTTTGAACATTTTGGCATACCTTAGAAAAAATGGATGTATGTGTGTGTGTGCGTGTGTGTATGTATGTGCGGATACAAATTTTCGTCGACGATTTCGGGAACACCGATCAACCGATTTAAATAATTCAAAAAACATTCGATTCATATTCATAAGGAGACGTGCTGATTAGTTTTTGGCGAAGGCAGGTCTAGCCGTTCCGAAGATACGGGGCAAAAAGTTATCGTAATGGGCCGAAAATCGAAATTAAAAATTTTTACATTTCTCGACGTTTTGAAGGTTTCTGAACATTTTGGCATACCTCATAATCAGAAAAAAATGAATGTGTGTGTGTGTATGTTTGTATGGATACAAATTTCCAGTTACGTTTTCGGGCGCACGGATCAACCGATTTGAATGGTTCAAAAAAACATTCGATTCCTATTGATAGGGAGATGAGCTGATTAGTTTCTGGCAAAGGCAGGTCCAGCAGTTACGGAGATAAAGAGCAAAGAGTGCAGAAATTAGAAATCGAGTTTTTGAGAGAAGCATCCGATTTGAATGGTCTGAAAAACATTAAATTAGTAATGATTGGGAGAAGTGTTTATTAGTTTTTGGCAAAGGCAGGCCCAGCCATTTAGAAGATACGGAGCTAAATGTGTAAAAAATTGCAGTTTTTCAGAGAACTAAGCGTCCGATTTAAATGATTCAAAGAACTTTCTGCTTGTCTTAACAAAATTATTGATTTTGAAAAAAAAATTGTATATAGAAAATAATTCAGATTTTATTTTTAATTCTGACTATAGTTCTAATATACTTTAAACAAATAATTTCAACTTTGCAATTCAGTTTATAAATATTAGACAATGTTACAAATGTTAATAATAATCTATTTGAAAACGAGGAAAAGGATTTTACGAAATAATAGCTACAGTATTCAGTATTCCTCGAACATTTCGTTACGGTACTGGAAGTTCGAGCAATTTGCCTTAAGGCCATACACCTTACTAGTTTATTTTCATCTTTTAGTCTATTCCTAGTTAAATACTTTTTTTGAACAACTATTTCTTTGGAAACATATTTTGATATATATTTTGAAGTAAAAATATATACCTATTTCTATTGGTTAAAATTAGTGCTGTGCAAATCCCGCAGATGATTTAATTTTCTTTTTGACTAGAGCATTTAGTCACATACCTTATTTTTAATTATTTTTATTCAATATTCCATATTGATATTCCACATATCATTTAATTTAAAATATCATATCATATAATTTTACTTGCATGATGAAATCAGTACATTTTTTACTTAGGTTCTACGAAGCTCGGATTCAAACCTAGGGTTTTGTGGTTGCAAAATTGAACTCTTAATTCTTATCACAGTATTACAAACACCTCATAGTTTATCTTAACTGTCAACAAACAGTAAGTGCTTTTTGTGAATATAATATTATATTTAATATAATAAAAGAAAGGGTATTAAATTATTGCTTAAATTAAATTCTGCAATAATAATTTCGAATGTCCGTAGCACTCGTAATTCCTTTTCATCGAGCGAGTTTACACTAATGACAAGTGTCTTAAATTGTTATGTAACAACGTTCATCTAGTAGTGTTCAAGTGTTGGGAGGGCAAGAAACAAGTCCTTCTCTGTGACAAACGGCACGCGGCTGTACAAGTTATGTGTTAATTCTCCCGCTGGCAGAAATAAGCGATACGTTTCGCTCGAGACGTTGCAGGTATACACGACCCGCGGCTGTTCTAATGAAACATTCCAGACTTGTAGAATTCATACTCGCTTAATCGGCGAGCTGCTTGTACTTTACTTTGCTACGCCGTTTTTATGTAATATAAAACGTGAAATTTATTGTTTTTGTAATTTTATGTTGCGGTTCTTCGACTTCTGACAGATGCTGCGGCGCGGTTTTAGTAATGGTATTGTTAAAAATTATTTATGAGGCGTAATTTGTTTTATTATTAGTTTTTGGAATTTATATATTCACTTTGCGTTTTTTGATAACGCAGGTGCTTATATTTTGTTATGTGCTACATAAACCAAGCAGGATTAATTAATTAAGAATTTATCTCCATTCTTGCCACATACGCTATTTTTAATTTATTTATTTGATTTTCTAAATTTCTACATTCTACTTAAACATATATTATTACTAACTTATATATCCCACGTGCAAATTGTACTACTATATCCCTCATGCAAATTGTATTACAATAATTCTACACTTAAATTTCATATATTTCCTATACGTACGAATATATCTGCTTAACATACTTACATGCTTAGTAGTTGTACTCAGTTCTTTATAGAAGGTGTCAAGATTCGAATTGCTAACTAATTTTACATTACAAGTATATATCAGCGTTTTAATAATAACACTATATAAGTTATTTTATTTATATAAATAAACTAGCAAACCCGACGAACTCCGTTTCGCCACCAGATGGTTTCGTGAGAAAGATGAAGAAATTTTTTGTTTGTTTTATATTTTAAAAGGAAAAATTTGATTTTATTATACAACAGTAACGAATTTATTTTGATTACAAAAATGAAGTGTTTTTTAGTCGAACTTCTCTAAGTAAATGAAAATGAATCCGCAAATTATCCGTTTCATGGAAGTGATCTTTGGTAAATCACATTTTTTTGTTTTTTGGTCTGACGTTAACACAAACAAAGCGGATGGTTTTCCAACTCGTGAACAGGCAACGCATAACTGCCCATGTGAAAAACAATGATTTTCTAAATAATCTATTTGATTTTTATCCCGCAAACACGAAGCGATTGGCCTTGCGACATGTTATTGCGAACGCAAGGTGAACTGGATATTGCAATCGTTTGAAGTCAAACGGAAGACCAGTCAGAGTCATTGGTATGTCACCAAATCGCCAGCAATTTTTGATTGAATGGTGAAATTCAGGGCGTGTACATCATTATTCTTTGCGGCAAGAATTGCTCGTTGACTTAACCAAGCATAATTCAGATAATTCTCACTAATGCCATTACTCGAATTTTTAATTACGGTGCGTGAAGTTCCAGCAGCTTGCATTAAGACACGATGCCATGCACAACTAATTTTCTTAGCTATAAACCTTGCGGAGCCCGAGACCTTTCCAACAAATGCAAAATTGTCGAAATCGGTTCGTGCGTTCTGGAGTTATTTCGTCAGGAAGGAAAACCCGACTTATTTTTATATATATAGAAGATAGTAACACATTTTGTGTAAATAAATCATCAAATATTTTATAGTGCAAGGGAATACAGGCAGATATGACAATTAGATGATATTGAGAATTATAATGATATTGGCAATCAAAAATAATTAAATATTGTAGCTATTATTTAGCTCTTAAATACTTGATCTAAATTTTATTCTTGAACGTAACACATTTTATTCTTAAACATTTAACTGTGCAATGATTAATATGCCAATGCTCATAAATAAACTATGAAACGCACTGTATTATGCTCTACTTCTGAATTTTATAATATTCTCTCTACTGGAAAATACCTCAATTATTTAATGTTATGTGGATACTTTTATGTTATTAATAACAGAATGGGCCTAGAGCTGGCATAATCAGTTCGGACTTGGGCTAGCACAAACTAGTCCCGGGTTCGCTGGTTCGATCCTAGCCATGGCCAAGTCTGACATCAGACAGCTTTGATGTTTTATATCTCAAATGTAATCTTAAGCGAAATTCGCCTCTCGTTGATATAGCTGCATATAAAATCATAAATGTCATAAGTACTTCTAGTATAGTTAATTAGGCACATCTGGATTGGACAGCTACTGGGTTGCCATTCATTCCAAAAAGCCATATAACAACGTCAAGACAATTACGAAATGTCCTAGTATGACAAATTTATTGCCCCAAAGCCCACATTTTTAGAACGTGATAAACCTAAATTATTGATTTGTTTCTTTTAATATGTAGAAGATGTCATCAAAATTAAGTGTGTCCATCAACGTACATTCGTAAGCGAGAACGTTAGGAAAAACCCAGAAGTATTTCTGCTATTTTATTCAACGCCTTGATCGAGTAGGGTATCCTGTCACTGCACAACGTAGAAAGGAGAAATTCATGTTATGTATAAAATGCGTATAAAAAAGGCTATCGATATTTCATTTACTTTCTAGACTTCAAAAACTATTTGCATTCAGAAAATGTCTCTATACAGTCAATTATGCTTGACATCTGAATAAAAGCATACTTGAAATTTGAAATTTGAAACATATCCGGTTCTGATAATTGTCATCAATTGAAAATATCGGTTCAGAAATTCACATTTCTGTTCTACTTGATCATATTCTTGCAAATCTGTGATTGACTGCAAATGATAAATAATACTACTTGTATGTAGTAATGCCTTATAATTATAAGTATATTTGCTTAACATATTTGCCATTCACATTATTTTTATGCAACGTCTTCAAATTCAATTTGTACCGCTATCATCACAGTCAAGTATAATAAGTGATCAAAAGTGAAAGCCCTCGATATTTAATTATAATAAGATGTATAAATTATCTATAATAAATATCTATAAAAAACCTAATTAAACGTTCTTGTCCAGATAGTACATTTACCAAGAAAAAATTATGATAGTTCTGTTTGCATTATTTGAAATTACCGGATCAAATAAATATTCGAAATATTTTCATAAATAGCTACCATAAAAAAATCTTTTTCATAAATATTTGATATTACCAGGCAACACTGTCTGATTATCATTTATTATTTGCGGTCTGACAGGCAATAATCAAGCATTGCTCTATTTGATTATTAATCAATTTGCTTATAAAATTATGTGATGTGATAGATATTGCGCTGGCCCTTCGTTTGCACTGTTTGCAGTGCACTATAGTAAATCATTGTTAAAATCGGAGCTGTTTGTAAGCTTATTTCCGTATTAGCAGGGACATGGTTGCCTATGATTTGTTTCCAACGTCCACCTGTTTGTGCAACTCCTGTTTGGGTGGTTGTGTTTCAATGTGGTACTGTTAAGTAGAGATTAAATTAAATGATGCATTACGCACCAAGCTCGCCAGTAAATACAATTCAGTGTTCACGAACGTTTATTTAATACTCTGGGTCTAGTGCAATAGTTAACTTATAATGTGCAATTTATTAGTTTGTTATTGGAACGTTTTGTACAAGACACATACATGTACCGAGCATGTGATATGAAAAAAAATTCAAAATTTGGAAAACATTTTTAAATAATTCTAAAAATGTGTTGCTTCCTTTCAACAATCTTTTTCTATATTTAGCATTTCATACGCCAGTGTTTGCTATTCGATTTATTCAAATGCGTTGTATATAGTGAAAGCATGTAATAAGCTATACAAAATTATAATAATTTTTTTCTCATCTGTGACACTGAATTTACCATCATTACATCCATAATAAGCTTGTACTGCGCTTTTAATTTATGTACTATATGGTAATATAAATAATTTAGCTTACATATGATTGCTTTCAGAATGCTCAGTAATTACAAGCTATTAATATTATTAGATTGCCTACGGAATATTCCAACCTAATTAAGTAATGAGCAGAAGCATGTAGGTGTTTACCAGGTTCATATTTAGTAATTAACTCATTAGTACAACTAAACAATAAATGGTTTTGAATCAAGATTTATAACACAATTAAAGTTAAAAACATTTATGATTTCTATTTTGCGAATAGAAAAAAGTTAAAAAAAACTCAATATAAATAGTGAATAAAAAATCGTAAAAAACGTAATAAACAATCAAAAACTTATTAAGACTAAAAAGTGCTGTTTGGAAAATTGCAAAAGACTATAGAGCACGATCCTAAAACAAAACTAGATCGGACTCCTTTGTGCAAAAGAGTGCGTTTTATAAAAAATTGTTGAAAGTAAAATAAAAGGACTGAAATGACATGGGGAGAAGAAGAATACAGATGATTGATAACTTGCGCAGGAAGAGAAAATACAAAGAACTGAAAGCTAAAGCACAGAACCAGAAAGTATGGAAAGGAAAATGCATAATAGTGTATAAAAAATGGTAATGATATATAATATAAGAGAAAATCACTGATTTGTGGTGCTCTGCCTTCGGGCAGACTACTGTTTATTATTATTATATACTATATACATATATACCCTTCTCTACAGTCCTGAATCTGATTCAACTACTATTTTAAATAAAACTCTATCCAATGGATGAAAAATATTTCAGAAAATGGAAAAAATCGATATGTTTTATTATTCCTTAAATCTACAAATTTTTTGCCAAAAATAAATTATAACAAGCCATGATTGGAACAGTTTTTGTTGAAATAAGAAAATAGTTTTGTGCTTGTAAGTAACATTTTCAAATATGACATTAGCCGTAATGGAAGTCAATCTTAATTTACCGTTTAGACATTTTTATGAAATGGATGAAATTATATGCAATAAAATGAGTTGTGAATTTTATAAAATACCTATTATGGAAGCTGTGTCAAAAATAGTCCGTTTTTATTAAATCTTTCCTGCTACATCCCTGATCTCTGGATTTCGGAATATTCAGTTATTTGACTGAATCTCCACCGTGCATGCTATTGCGAGCAGACAAGAGCAATTTAGTAATATATCCAATATCCGATGCTAACCGACAGAATAAAAGAAAATAAATATACATATACGAAGCCAGAACGCTGACTAGCCAATGAGGCGAAGTGCTTTGGACCGTACCAGATAAGTGTGCGGAGGAATTGAATCGCATTCGAGGATAAGGAAGGCAAAAATGCACTGCTCGCACTTGTTCCTGTGCCGAAACTGAATATGATGATGCAACTATAATAGGAAATGATGCACAGAGGATGCACGCTTTCTAAATTGTTTTATTTTCAATTCCACTCCAAAATATCCGTCAACACTTTGTGGTTATAAATAGAAGCGTCTGTTGTGGATTAGAATTTTATAAAGCTTTCATATTAAAAGCACCTCCATACTTCTATATTTGTATTTATTGGTCTTTTGGTATCTGCTTGTTATCAATATCGAGCAGTAGATATATCAGTCGAAAATGTAGATCTAAGTATGATTTCAAGTCAGAGCTGAAATTTTCATAACATTGCTACAATATTCGTCATATTATATCAATATACACTATTAGAATCGAGTATATAGTTTATCGATTTGAAGTTTAACTCAACTCACAGACCTGCCCTCGAGCAGTACTATCCATAATCATTATTATACTAATAGAAATATCTAATAATAATCTCCCAGCAAAGAGAATGGTCAACCAATCAATCGGTTGTCCTCGAGGGACACTATTGCAAGATATTATATCAACAGCTTATAGATACTAAAACTGAATCCAATTATTTTATTTAGAAATCAACATGAAATAAATTTTACAATAATTTTTCTTTCCTTAGTTATTCTCATTTGAGAGTATATTTCATTAATATTATATCTTTGATTTCATTCTTTCTTCTCTTAGAATTTGTACATTATTTATTTGTTATACTTCTTAAAAATAAATCGCATTGTATCATATTATTATATGACTAATAAGTTGAGAACTATTGTGTCTATCTCTATAATAGAGAAAATAATCCAACATATCGATGTATACATACAATGTCTAGCGGAAGGATTGCATCAATAGACTATTGAAGAAAATACCCAGTTTTATCGAATATATAGGAAAAATATAGAAGGCACAATGCGGTTAATATTGGTAGACGAATACTGTATGCATACCCCGTTATTGAATTAATGCATATACAACTCACGATGGAATTTCAATATAAATTCCTTCAGAATGTTTTTTTCCTGAATGAATGTAGACGAATAGTCTAAAAATGTGCGTGAGATGTATTGTGGCGCTACTTTATATATCATGAATAATCTTCTCAGTTTTGTAGGTATATCGCAATCGTTTATTTTGTATGGTTCATTTAAATTTATAAATATGTTCCCACAAAGATATAAATTGCACTACTTTCATATATTAGTTAATGTTTTTGGTAGGTCATATACAATACATTTATGGCCATAAACAATTTTAATTTTAATGAAATAACTAATTTAACACACATTCGTATTTATAGATTATTTACATCTAAGACAAGTATAATAAATATAATATAGGTAAATGGGTAATGTTCTTCAAATTAATTATTTGCAGTGAAAATACTATAATATGAAAAACAATTTTTATTTCAAAGGCTATAATATTGCTCATAGTCTTAATAAACATTAGCAAGTTATATATTATTATAGAATAAATGTTTTGAAAATTTACATACATAAATGAAAATAATAAATTCTCATTAATTAAAAAATATATTCAATTTTTTACAGCGTGTATCGTATTCAATTTTGTTATTTATTCTAAATCTATGCCAATACCCTCCGGCGAAATTTTTATATTTCGCACTGACTACTCATATTATGTCAAAACAATATGTATACAATTGAACATTTCCAACGGGTGGAAAAACAAAGCAACGATGAATGGAAATACATTTTCCGGAAAAGTTATTTCACACTCATGTAGCATTCGTTTTTTCTTCGTGTTGATGTTTTTTTCTTGTATCTTTCACGAGCTTTATGTCATCTTCAAAGCATGGCACGCATTTTGTATGTTATGAAAAAGGAGATATATGAGAAGCATGATCGATGTTAAGGGGGCTCTGCCTCGGGTCAAGTTCATGGGAAAGAGAAAAGACGCTTAGAGAGTAGTGTCGACGAGTCAAGGCCTGTTATTTATGTTTATATTTCTGCAGAAAACAAGTGCTATTGTGTATTGCGTTGAATAGCTTTATTATGCTCTTTTTTCGGGAGACGCAATTCTCGTTTTCCGTCTGTTTGATTTACGCAAGTTTCGTTTGCCTGCAAACATACATAGTTGTGCTAACGAAGCCGGAAAAAGAAAAATATAGGTGCGCATACGTTTCAAGTGCCATAACGCGTTTCATGAAAGATATCAATCATAGCCTTATTTATGCTAACGCTCATCTCCTGAATTATACATATATATATGTATATATATATATATATATATATATATATATATATATATATATTTGCCTAGTGTGTATCCGTGAGATAGTTTGAACAAAAAATAAAAAAATAAAACTGAAAAGCGTTAACGATTTTGGTTTTATTTTATTGGTATATATATTTGCTATTATCTTCAAACTATGTGTAAAAACTTTTAGTTGATGAACAATATAAAATAATTAAAATCACTTGTCGCCTATGCGGATAACCTATTGAACTTAATTTGATGTTATCATTGATCCATTTTTCATCTTTTCAGCATGAATACGTTTTACATAATATTTGCTTACTAAATAATTCACTAAGAAATGGAAACTTTTTGATGAGCGTTCTCATTTTTACGTTTGACATTAAATTGTATGGTTGAAACACAAACTGAAATTGTTATTACAAACGTTTGGGTTCCTTTGATTTCTTCATACTTCAATATTTTCAATTTAACATTGAACGTTGTTTTGACATAACCGTTACGAAATGTAAAAATTTGTAACAAATCAAAGCTTTGTCAATGAAGTGCAAACCTTTTGAAAAGTATGTATTTCACTTTTGACCATAAATAAAACAAACACAAATTCATCTAATTTATATGTAGTGTAATAGTAATAAAATGAAATTTATTTTTTACCACTAATTATAATTCGACATGAAACTGCAAATTTTGATTCATATCCTAAAAAACAACATATATCATAAGTTGTATTTTCAAAGAAAATTCGTCTATTTAGTGTACCTACTTTGTCAATTTTTAAGTTTCATGAAAATTCACTTAAATATCCATTGGTTCTTTTTTGTATTTGTTTTGCTGGTGAATCTCGAGTAGCTCAAGGGAATTATATGGTTGAAAACTTTATTTTTCAATATGAATTCGTCGGCAGACCTAAGATGAACACTCGGCGCGAACTAGCGAAACTGAAAGAAGATGGATGGTTCTTTAATAGTGTGACGTATGGGTCTGCGCGAGAAATATTCAGTTTCGAAAAAAAACTTAAGTAGATAGGGTTGTACTATCAAGTGATAGCAGGTGTAAATTTTTAGTAAGAAATAGAACTGGGGAAATAATAATAAAATTCAGTATGCATAATATTTTTATTTGTCGTAATATTAACGATAATAATCAAGAAGTGAGATTATAACTTCTGTGATTTAAATATTTATTCACCAATACCTACGTATTGTGATATGATTTTAATAAAATAGTATCTTGACCTTGAAATTGAAAATTACAGTAATTGTTGAGTATTGAAACATCTTTGGCATACATGAGATAACTTATATATAGTTGCTCTTAAAGATATCTTCTATATAGTTCTTATTACAATTTTTTTAGCTATAAATCTTGTCCCCTAACTTACCAAATAACTAAAGGAATAATAAAATTAATAAATGTTTTATTAGTTATATATGAATTTATTGCAATTATAAATCAATTTGAAAAATGTGTATGATACGAAATTTATTATAAATATAATATAATATATAAATTATAATTGAATATTACATATCTATTCAGTTAATCGTGTTAGAATTTGTAGCAATTGAATGAATTTAAATATTAGGTTGTCAAATATCTCCCTTCCGCTTTTTTGCTCTTGGTTTATAATACAAAAAGGCGGAAGGGAGATATTTGACAACCTAATAGCAACAAGTGATCATAATCATAATTTGAACCGGTTTATTGCAGTAGTATTTTCTATGAGAATCAACTTTTTTTAATAGTTAGCTGGCTATTAGCATATTATTCGATTTTTGATTACTAACACCAACTCATTAGTCGACAATAAATTTATAAAATCAGGCAAAAATGTCAAGAAGTTTTGCTGGGAGATAGTATGTATTTTTAATAAAATAATAATAATGAATTTGAAAGGCTTAACATTATTATTCTAAATAAAATATGGTCATTCTGTTTGATATATTATTTTTCGGAAGATGTTCTCTCATGACATTTGATATATAAGAAATGTAAAATTTGGGAGTATGCTACGTATTTGTGTATTGTTACAATAATAAAAACTTCCAATAGATCAAAAACTGTTCTGAAGACTAATAATAAAATTATGCATTATTTATATATATTTACATTAATATATTTATCTATTAACTTTTCATCCATTACGACATCATATATGTATTACCACTTCGTGTTTCTATATTTTACACCCGCGCAAGACGTTAGATCGCGGTTTGTTGTATCTTCGGCGGTCGGTCGTGCCGAAAACTTTAGCGCTTGAAAAAGTTTTCATATACGCTTTCCTCGTGATCGGAATTTTCCTTTATCTGACGTGTCACTTTATTTGCACGACATCAGATGAAATATCGATTGTTCGCGATATTAAATATTATCGCCGGAGATAGCAGTTACGTTGATGATAGTTCTTGTTTCTCTCGCATCCGAATACCTTTTCATATTTGTCGAAGTTTGATATATTCCACGATGCTGTTTAATTTGAAGCGTGTTCGGTGTAATTTGTCAAACTTCATAAAATTAGGTAAAGGTTAGATTATTTTGGTCCAAGGAGGGAGAGATAAGTCCATAAAAATGTCAACTTGGTACTTAAAAGTTTTTTAATCCTTAGAGAGCGAAGTCGGATAATTCAATTTAGATATTATTTATTACTTTTTGCAATCAGTAATAAACTGCGTAGTTGAAAATTGTCTGTACTTTTGATGCATGAGTAAAAACATATTTTACTTTATTTGTTAATAACGATTCAAACAGTATCTCCGAATAGTCTTTATATTATATGTAATTAGAGGATTCTACAATGTAAAAGTATTCTTGCTGAGATGTTTTTGAATAATTTACATTATTATTCGAAATTTTCAAATTTTACTTTAATGTTTACTCATCCTATGTGCCCAAGGTAATTATTCAATAAACTGTTCTATATTTTCTGCAATATTTGTTGGGTATTATTAAAACAATGTTTGGACTTTGCATTTACGAAATATGATATAACAAAGCGCTAGTCCCGAATTATATTTGGTTTGCATTGTTTGTTTAATCATTCATAAAATTATTTGCAAATAAAATATTTGTGTAGGATGGCTATAAATACAGAAATGTCAGTAGCAAATAGTTATGTATTTGAAATAAGCGGTTTGTTATGAAATCAATAAATAATTATGGTTGTATATCTAAATTAATATAGTAATTCAATAGCCCGTTCTATATTTTCGATTTAACAATTCAATTATTTTCAAATATTGCTAAGTTCATGCATTTTGTCTCAATATAAACTATCACTAACACCTAGTTTTTATTTACTTTATAAAGGAATATTTTTATATAACAATTCTTAAGTAACAACTTAATTTATTACTAAATAATCATTACGCAAAATTCTTATATTCTAAACTTACGTATGGTCAATTTTGATATTAAATGGCTAATTCTAGATTGTCGTTTGAATATCTTGAATTCTGAAACATAACACCTTCTTTATAATGCGTTCTACAGAACTAATAATATCTGAAAATAATACGATATTTGTGTAGTTTCTTTTATCAAGAAAGAAAAAACACTTTAATATCAGTCGCAAAGAAATATATGCGAGCTAATATTTCAAGATAAGCCGGCTGTGCTTATTGTCGGGTGCGTTATTACTAACGCTACACGAAATCGTTTTGAATACAAATGCAGGTTGTGTAGAATATTATTTTGATAAAAAGATATAATTTTAGTCCTTTGGTTGCTTAAATTTACATAAACAGCGGTAATAAATTATTCCAATTTAATACTTTGGTACATAAAGTTTAGATTTTATTTAAGAAAAATATATATTCTTTATATTCTTCAGAGCAATGCATTAAATAAAATAGTGAAATATTTTGTAAATTATTTATATTTCTCAAATAATATATATGCAATATTTTGTTTTTAATAGCCTTACAGCTAATTAAACCTATTTAAAAGGTTGTTGTCTTGTCTTTCTACAGAAATACATATACATATCGCAAACAACTCGGTAATAGTTTGTCGCAAAAGGTCATTTTTTGCAACAATTATTACGTAATATAATATCCATTCAATAATTATTTAAATTGCGTTGCTGTTAAAAAATATGTTAAAAATTCATTGGGTCTGCTCCAAGTTAAATTACCACTGACAGAGATATAAAGATTTTTTGTCGAAACGTTGGGAAAAATAAATTTTATATAAAATATTTTTATTCTTTATTTGAAATACCTACTACTCTGAAGTTGGTACATATATTTCAAAATCTAAATTGTTATAAATTACTCAACATGAAGATGTTTGTATTTATATCGAAAAGATGTTTATTAATAAATCTCTCCTGATCAATTCAACAATTGTTACTAACCTTTATTGCTCAATATTTACCCTTCATTTACTTGCAGGTACTAACATTAAAAGTCAATTTATAAGAATTTTGATATTAAGGTTAGATTTGGAATATTTAACTAATTACTTACTTGATATGTAATCTGGTTTAATTAACTTATTGCTTATAACATAGTAGTTTTTAATATATATAAATTTGAAAAAATGTTTATTCATTAAATTGTTTTCTCCGGCAATGCTAATATGTAAAACGTGTCATCATGATTATGTCGATGCATGTTTATTAAATATATAGTTAAATTTGTCATCTGCCTCTACTTAAAAGTGCTTTTCCTGCAGAATGAAATCGTTATACACAAAGGAATCGTTCACGTAATCCTAATGCGTTTTCATGTCGCTGCCATTTCATCACAGAAAAACCTTCTACCGCCTTTCTTACTTTTTTCGCCTTATATAAAATAACATTTCATATTGAATTGTATGTCAAAGAATCAGCAGTGTGCCTTTGCAGGCGGCATCTCCGCTGCACTGCACAAAGCGAGAACCGCGCGGCACACGAGCTCCGTCGGGCCGCGAGGAAATAAAAATGCAAGAAACATATAAATAACATCTCCCAGGAATGGAATTTATTATTGTAAGTGAGCTTTTGCGGTATCCAGTATTTCATGTTACATCGTAATATAAATATTATTTGTGAGTGGGTTCCTCGTCCTTAGATCTTCTTTCTCGCGCTAAATATGTGCGGCCCGGCTTGCGACCTGCAGATTGAAAATTGTGCGCAACCGCGATACAGAAGTTTTTCAATCAGAAAGTACTTTTGCTCTATGATTTACAACAGAAAACTTGTGTGTTAGAGTTAAGGAGAAGAATGTTATGTATCTGTATAAAATATATCTCTTTTTGGCGAAAATGTAACGAATAAATTGTCAAATATATAAGTTACTTACACATTTTATAAAGTTGTATTTCACATGCGCAACAATAATTTAAATACAAATATTTACATAGAATGTTATTATTTCCACCACAGATAATTATTTTTGCCATTCGAAATTACATTTTAATAATCATGAGCGTTATTTCAAATATTTATTCAGTCGGCGTGTAATATTACACTTATTTGCATAATGTAATGTATGGCAAACCATACAAATCAATTTTAAAATTTTGTCAAGTGTTGGTTATCATAATTACTTCAATTTTATATATAAAAATGAAGCTCTGTTTCAAATGTCTTAGTAAAACTCGAAAACGGCTAAACCGATTTCGACAGTTTTAGTCTTAAAAAATTTGTGCTAATCAGTAGGTTGTCGGAAAGGCGAGATATTATTTCAAAATCGCGCAGAAACTTTACATTTTTCATTTGAAATTTTTTGTAGGAGAGTAATTTCAATAAAACAATGGACGTTGGCTAATACGTGAAATGTCAAACGTTTTTGACAGATGATGTTCAATTTTACGTGAATATTATTTAATTATGAATAAATTGTAGTAAGTAGTTTGGTTTGTAGTTTTATTTATACACAAAAACGTTATTAAACGGTCCGCAAGTGTTACTAGAAACTCAAAACATCAACATTTTTTAAATGTTAATATAAAAATGCACTTTTTGGCATATTTTTCTCAAACCCGGTGCTCGGAAAGATCTCATTTGTATAATTATATACTCATTGGTATATATAAAACATTTTCTAAGTTATATTATTTTTAATTTATGTTATTTAAATTCAGAACCTAAATTTGGTATCGATCAAATGGTTATTTTGTCGAATAACATTTTCCCACTTATAATTTCCCAGAATTTATCGAAGAATAAGATAGTAATATATGAAGGTTCGAGGTTAAAAAGGTCCATCACCGATGTGTCAAAAACCAGTAAAGTTAAGCATTGTTTAACAAAAATATTTGGAAGTAGAGGAAAAAAGATGTATAACCAGCTATAACCTTGATTCTTACGGCTTTGCTATCGGGAAATAAACGGTAATCTTTAAAAATCCACAATAAAAGTATTTTCTTCCATTGGTAGTTTTTTAGCATTAGTTAAAAATGTAATCATTCTGTAAAATCTTTTAAAATTAAAATAAGACTTTAAACCTGTTTGCCACCTGGCCGTTTCGAGTTACCCCGTCTTTAGGGTAAAAAAGTCTAGATAACAAATTTTTGAAAGACATAAAAAGCACATTTCTACAGTGATAAAGTAGAAGGCAGTTTTACTGAACATAGTCAGATAATTATTCGTTTGAAATTTGTTATTTGTTGTGATATAAACTATATTGTGAAAACCATAACAATTATATTTGCTCACAGTCAATTTGGACTTCTGTGCCTCGCCCTGCTCTACATATATATTTTAAATTAAATTAACTTTAATTCATCGAATATTACTTGAAACTTTTCAAAAAGCAGCTCTAAGAAGAAATACTTAATTATTTTTTATTTCTCTTCGCAGGAATTTGCAAATTTTGTATAAGTTTAGTAGTATTATTTACAATTATACACTAAATCCAGAATCCAAAAAGAATCTGAAAAACTTGAAACGTAATCAATAAGTCGAAAAACCAAAAAAGACTTGGATTGGATTATACCATGTTTACTATATATAGAAAGTGTATCAAACTTCAAGTTTGATTGTATTGACATAATATAGACAAACTAATGGGGTTTATTGTTCCTATAATATCTCATTGTATATAGCATTGAAACAACACATCCTTATATACACTTAAAGTATTAATATTTTTGATTCTCTAGAAATTGTTTAGAATATACCTTACTTAGCAAAACAACGTTTGCCAGGTCAACTAGTATATATATATATATATATATATATATATTATGTGCAAAGAGCGTTACATAATTTTTTTTGTAATATCTAGGAATACTATTATAATGTTGTAACGTATTGAGAATAATAAAATAATTAAACAACTATATAATTAGGTGTATAAATCATTTACTAGATTTTTTGTCTATAAAGGTAGCAGAGAATGAAATAGTAATGGTTGATCTCGTTTCAGAAATATTTAAACTTTTACGGCAGGTGTGTTAAAGCTTTGTTAGACCTATCAATCCTTGCCGGGTTTACTATTCCTTGCTGACCGTTCGTTTTAGAAACTTTTGTGCTATTTTACCTCCTTTATTTTTACTGTTGTTTTAACGAGCGATCGGCAGCGTGCAGCGTTACAGTCATCGTAAAGCACTTCACAGAAAGTGCAAGAGCTACGAGAATTCGATCGTTTGCTCTCGATAGGAGAAAAATGGACGAAGAATAATACTTGCTGCTTTTGAAGTCCGTGCTTAGTGCACGTTTATCATACGCGGCGAAATATACACCCCTTGTGCTGAACCTGGCTCTAATAAAATCTTTAGCTAATGTGCGATTTGCAGCTTTCATCATTCTTTGTTAAGCTGCTTTATTTGAATTTCTAATATTACCAGAAAACACATAGCAATCTGACAAAATCGAGAATTCTCGCAATGGGGCGGAGACATTGTGACATTGGGAAATTTTTCGGGTAAAAATCAAAGTTTCTCTGATTTGACTTATCTTCAAATAGTACATTATGACTTTAATAAATCGCCACTGAATTTTTAGACCCTTCCGAATACTAGTTAACTTCCCGTAGGGTAAGTTATTGTAATGGGCCGAAAATCGGAATTGAAAATTTTTACATTTCTCGACGTTTTGAAGGTTTCTGAACGTTTTGGCATACCTCAGAAAAAATGGATGTGTGTGTGTGTGTGTGTGTGTGTGTGTGTGTGTGTGTGTGTATGTATGTATGGATACAAATTTTCGTCCACGTTTTCGGGCGTACGGATCAACCGATTTGAATGGTTTAAAAAACATTCGATTCCTATTAATAAGGAGAAGAGCTGATTAGTTTTTGGCAAAGACAGGTCCAGCAGTTACGGAGATAAGGAGCAAAGAGTGCAGAAAATAGAAATCGAGTTTTTGAGAGAACGGAGCATCCGATTTGAATTATCTAAAAAACATTCCATTAGTAATGATTGGGAGAAAGGGTTATTAGTTTTTCGCAAAGGCAGGCCCAGCCATTTCGGAGATACAGAGCTAAATGTACAAAAAATGGCAGTTTTTGAGAGAACTAAGCGTCCGATTCAATTGATTCAAAGAACTTTCTGCTTGTCTTAACAAAATAATTGATTTTGGAAAAAAAAATTTTGTACCATTTTTTTTTTTTTTTTTTTTTTTTTTTTTTTTTTTTTTTTTTTAATTTTTTGTATATCGAAAATAATTCAGATTTTATTTTTAATTCTGACTATAGTTCTAATATACTTTAAACAAATAATTTCAACTCTGCAATTCAGTTTATATAATTCTTATAAATATTAGACAATGTTACAATATTAATTTTTAATAATCTATTTGAAAACATT
Organism: Ctenocephalides felis; assembly: GCF_003426905.1. NCBI lineage: Eukaryota > Metazoa > Arthropoda > Insecta > Siphonaptera > Pulicidae > Ctenocephalides > Ctenocephalides felis. Next base: position 35,442,763 of record NW_020536999.1, on the reverse strand, counting down.
CATTATTCCTCGAACATTTCGTTACGGTACGGGAAGTTCCAGCAATTTGCCTTAAGGCACGATGCCACCCACCCCACTAGTTTTTATTTTATAGCAATATGACAAAATCGGTATATATTAATTACGATTTTTATACCAGGGTATATATTAATTTTAAAAAATTAAAAAAAACAAAAAATTATTTTCTATATAAAATTCGAAAACTGGTTAAAACCGGTTTTTTAGTAAAATTAAAATTCGAAAACCGGTTTTCTGAAATGTCGGTTTTTGTATAAACTTTAAGCAGTAGTGACAAGGGTTTTCACTTATAATGAGAGAAGTAAAAATATGTCTTAATCCGGCATTGCTGCAATACCCATATTAAAATGACGACCGAGGGATTGTCTTCTAATAGTGTTCAGTATAAAAATTACAACTATACCTCAGATAGAGTGAGGACAATCAATAGATTGCCCATCAACAACAACGGCCTAGTAACAAACAGTGTTCAGTACAGCTTTCAGAACACATAATAGTTCCGATTGCTGTAGAAACTACATGTATAAAAAATTGTCGATTCTCATTTTTATTAATATTTTCGAACTGTGTTTACATCAAGTTTTTGACTTCATGCTGGTGTTGAAAGTCAATTTACAACACTGGCGTTAGAGGCTATAATCAAATCGTCAAGTTGAATTCTTGAATTTTTATTGAACCTTTTTCTAAAATCTCCAAAATGCTTGTGATTCTCTCAGAAGCTTTTATTAAGTAATTTAATCTCATGCTCTTGATTTTCAAAATAATTATATTCTTAACAAAAGTTCAGTTATGATATTCTATATATGATAACACACAATTTATTACAAATGCGTGACGCCAAAAAAGCTATATTGAAAAAAAAATGTAGTGTATGTCTCTGAATGATATTGAAATAATGTTTTGCATGTTAAAATAGTTTGGTTGTTGGTATCTGAATAATTATGTATGAAATATAATCTCACTATGAAACGTATTTCATATATAAATTCCATAAAAAAAGTTATAAAAATGTGGAGTTGAATTAATAATTTTTGTGATGTAAGTGAAAGTTTAAGTACTTTATATGATTATATGCGATACTTATAATAACAAAGATGTCAAACGCGTTGAGAGAACATATTATTTCGATTGAAAATTTTAGTAATAATCCTGTCATATACAGTAAATTTCAAGCCTAAAAAAAATTACGTGTTTCGTTCATTAATTCCGTTGATTATACTCTGTATACAGTCGAGGGTTTCGGATTTTTTATAATTACTCTCAAGTCTTTCATTTCTTCTTTGTTATTAATTTATACAAAATGCAGTTTAGGTAAGTACAACTAAAGTCCATAGCTGTTTTCTGAACTGAAACATTTTAACACATGACAAGGCGGTTGTTTGCAGCTAACGCTTTTCTCCTTCCGCAACATTTGGAATTGAATGAGTTTTGCGTATTTCCATCATATTAAATGCATTGCCTTTTTAACTCTGCCAACGTTTTCAAAAGATTTTTAAACGCTCGACTGATCTCACGACCAGCAAAAAAACTAAATTCATAACGAAATGAAAGCATAGAACGAGGGTTTTATTATAAAAATGAGAAAAATAAACAAGGTTTAATTAAGGAAAATATAAATTGAACATTCAACGTAAATGAATGAACAAATTGATGCAAAATAATATAAAGTAAGATTTGCGTAAGAAATTAAAAAATAATAGATTTTTACGCAATGAAACTCATTGTTAATATATATTATTTATGAATATTGTTTCTCATTAATTTTTAATCCTCATGTAAAATACATGTACATGAGACGCATATGAGACGTAATGACAAAAATGCACATTATTCATGATATTTGCAATATGCAGAAAAAAAGTAATTATTTTGTGAAAACAAATATTGCGTGTATTTAAAATGAATCGTTACGAAAATAAAATAACCTAATGCGAGAAGTCATGAAGATATTTATAAGTGCTGCTGGATTTGACCTATATTTTGATGCAATATCATAGTTAATAAAATGTATCATTATATCTAGAAAATGAAACAAATGAAATTATAATAAAAGCAATAATAATCTATATATTCTGAAGCAACATAATTAGAATTCCTGAGTTACATTCATAAAATTTTCTATCTTCATCTCAACTCTATATAAACTTTACTTCGAAATTTAATATCGATCTCTCTGCTGAAGTATTTGCAAAGTTATACATCCAAGCAAGTAAACACACAACAAGAAAACCACTTGTTTTAATTTCAAAGCTCTCCCTATCGTACTTGGAAATTCCTTTTCCTCTGAGTTGGACCGAAACAATTTCAAACCGAAACAAAGAAGGGTAATAGACTGATTATCTTTACGGTCATTATGAATATAAAATAAGTAATGAATATACCCGGTATCTCATTCTTTCTGGGATTTTCCAAAACCTCGAGCTTACTGAACCCAAAAAGTTTGCCTTAAGAAGACTTCTTAAAACCACCCTCCGTTGCCGGTAGGTAATGCTTTATCGGTCATTAGGGAAACGGCAGGACTAAACTTCCCGCGGTGCGAATTAGTGTCGCGAAAACGTTCCCTTGAATAATTGTATTATGGAAAACAATTAAAATAGAATCATTTATGTAGCATTTGATTCAGACAAAATAATTTAGTCAATTTTAACAGAAAAAGTTATTTTCTAAAAAATATTTCTCGTTATAATGAATTATTTGACATTTTCAATTTGTTACGAATGTTATTTCCAATTTAGTTATATATTGTGAATTTTCGATCTGAAAACCATTAGTTTTCACATGAACTGATTTACAAATTCAAATAAGCTTCATAAAATAAATATCATGAATTTCTGTGTTAAACTTTGTGAATGCTTTTACTATATCAAATATCATTCGAAATAGCATAGCCTAGCATATATTGTATAAAAGATATAAATTAGTAGAAAATACACCCAGTTATTATACCAATTTGCACACTTCACACTTCACATAAGCCAATTTCCATGATGTTATAATTAAAGCTACCAGAGATATTTCTAATGAACTGAAACTTCTCAATGCCTATTTCGTGATTAGATTTTTTCTGTTATTTATAATTTCTTTGATCCACTGTCCGATGCTTATGAAATCGTGATATTTTTACTATGCAAAAAGGCGCCAAAGTACTAATTCATGCGCAAGTAATATAAATGAGCTGCAAAAACAAGTCTGTAAGAAGTTTGCTAATCAAGCTCTTTTTATATTTTATTTTTAATTATGAGTGAGAGTATTTAAAAATCATGAGATACACACCGGGAAAAAATAAAGCAAATTTTATTTATAACGCATCGATTGTGATGATTTTATTTAATTTTACGTCCGTTTTAATTGTTCATTATTTCTGTTCAACTCATTATCCGCATTTAGAATAATGTGTGGTAATTATAAAAATGCGTTACGTACAATTAAAAGAATTATCTGGGCGCAATGTGAATGCAGATACAGTACGCGATTCATTTGAAAAACAAACCAAAATTTAATTTTATACACATACAAAATTAGCATATAATGAATAGTGGAATCGACAAACAAGCGCGCATATGTGATTTATCGGTACAATTCTCTGGACTGGATAAAAAATGGAAAATAATATATTGGTATTCCGTTGTGTATTTGAAATTCTCGTTTGGTAGATTATTACCATAGTGTAGTGGATTGTTTCATATATTTTTATTGCAACTGTAGCGATGTTGTATTCGTAAGCCGCAATTCTCTACGGAGATAAGGCGATTATTCGAATCCTTTTTTGCAGAATAATTGCTACGCTATTATTCTCTGTTTATATCCTTGGTGTCCAATTATATTGAACCTAAGAGCTGCGACATCGTAGTCGCTCGTAGAACAAAGTTTTCCATAAAAAGTTCTCTAAATGTACTTAGCGATAAAGAACATATTTCAAAGAAATACAATAGTATTGCTGGTTAAATTCTTATTGCTATAGCTACATGTTTATTGATTGAATTGTGTAAAACTTTCTTATTCGATTGTTCAAAAAATGTATAGCCTGAAATAATTATATAATCCAATTGGTTACACATACCTATATGTTTTTATGTTGTTATTTAAATTGTTAAAATATATTTCTTTTTTTTATCTACCATTTTCTCGAGTCGATTGATTCAACTGTGCAAATGGAAAATTTTTATAAAGCCGATTTGGCTATGTTTATATAGATTGATTTCTACGATAACTCCGAACAAATATAATTTTTTTTCGTAATCGCATTCTGTTCGATATACGATATCGTGCTCTCATCAAGAATTTATGAATAATCTGTATTATTCATCATGCTATAGTTAGTATACGCAAAAAATAGGAATTAGTGAATACGGCAAATAATAATTTATTTAGGACATCAGATATGATGAAGAGATTATTATATAATATAGTATTAGAAAACAAACGGATATTGAATTAAGGACAGATAGAAATATTTGTGTAGGTAATTAGGTTTTATCATTTATATATTGTTGGTTTGTATAAACAGAGTCTTACCATTTCTTGCATATCATACAAATATATTAATTAGGTGCAAAGTTTATCAACTCATATTCGTTATTTGATAGGATTTATTTCATTATTTATACATGAAGCGTTCGATGATCACAAATTTAATGTAATAAGGTTTTGGAATAGTAATTTGCTGTTATTATTAGTGAATAAATTGCATTTGAAAATTTGATAGAACAAATCATGAAGCAGTGAAAGAATAATTTACATCTATGCTTTGGTAAATTGGTAATAATACTCAAAATTCAAATTAAATTTTTTTTATCAGGTTTTTTCCTTCACTCCTCTGATTTGCAGTACATTAGCAGAACTCTCAATAAAATTAGATATCAGTTCAGCATTTTCTGTTTACTATGTCATGTGTGTCTTGTACTATATGCTTGTCGGAATTAAATTATGCCTAGGATGTATAATATATATTAATCTGTCCGACGCCGGACACTAACCGATGACGTATCCATGCATTTAATTAACTCAGAACTTTGCCTCGTATGCATAAGTCAAATAGGGTTTATGGTACATTGGTCATATGAACGACGAATATATCAAAATTAAATGTTTCACTATTACACATTATTAGACAATAGTATTTTGTGTAATTAGATAGTATGTGATTATCTAGAGACAAGATTCCAAGAGGTACTCGAACTATTTCATCGTGAGGAATAATGTTTTTATAAGTCTTCTAAATGGGATTTTCTCTTCAAAGTAAACTGTTGTAATTTGTTTATATTTTATACTAATATTTAAAATTAGTGGTATTTATAATGTATGTTTTTGCAAAATATTCACTATTTTGCCACCAAGTAGTATATCAACAAATTTATAACTTTGCTGCTGCTATATAACAACAGTTAATTTTTTTTTATACATTGCGACTTTGAACGATCAAATTATATCATAATCTATAAGTCGAAAGTGATTGTATTGAACATTAAAACGGAAGAAAAAAATATTAGAAAAATGATTAAATAAATAAATATTATAATAAAATAAAACAATAATAATGATTATCAATAATTTGTGTGAACAGAAAAACTTATGCTGTGTTTATTTAAATATAAAAACATTATTGTTGGATGAGTGAAATCAATTTTTTAGTAAGTATTCTCACATTTTGTATTTCTTTTTAATCTAAAAGACAACAAAATTTCATATATTTCGATACTCGATTGAAAATTTCATATCTAATTAAAATATATAACACTACTTCACATTGCATTAATCGAGTAGAACTACTATATATCTCTTTCAAATTGTGCAGAGTGACTTTATAAAATATACAATCAAAAAACATAAAACAAAAATGAAGTCAAGAGCTTGTTACATGTGTTAGAACATGCCGAGAAGTACTTTATAAGGGTTATAAAACTTTTTCACTGATGGCTTTTTGCAAACACGCACTGAAGTAAAGGCATGTTTCATTTTATAGTGTACATGTACTTTGTATACAAATATATATATATATATATATATATATATATATAAATATTATAAAAAGCATGATTTGTGCACGCACGTAAAAACTATGTGGAATTGATAAACATATCAAGACATTTGGAATCACAAAATAACCAAGGAAGTGAACTTCTTCGTCATAAAGGTAAGAATTGAACTAGAATAATCATATTAAGTTCTTCATTGAATATCTTCTTAAAATAAAGTTTTTATAACAATTTTTGCATTGAATAGTATATATAGTCCGGTCATTTAAGCTTAAATTAGGTAAGTATCTCGGAATTCAAGATATCCAGCTGTAAGTCTGTAAATACTTGTATATTGACACCCTAAAAGTTGTCTCAAAACCTTCATATGGTACGGTGTAATCACCATATGTAGGTTTTGAGACAACTTTTAGGGTGTCAATATACAAGTATTTACAGACTTACAGCTTTGTATCTCGAATCCCGTGGTGAACTTACTATAATGACTGGACCAGTATACAATATTGTAAGAGGAAAGAGGTATATCATATTTCCCATGCTATTATCCTCTTGATATTTTATCCTAAACAGTCTAATAATTTATTCTATGATTTTATTCCACAGGCAGCGAATCGCGCGGCGGTGACACGCTGACATATTGGGAAGCCACATTCGCCCAGCCCTATTTCGACAACGCGACGCGGCGGGATGTGACAGCGACAGCAGGACAAGCTGCATTGCTCCACTGCAGAGTTCGAAACCTCGGCGACAGGGCGGTAAGTTGATAACAGATAACTTGGATAAAATAATTATAGTATTAGTTATAATTTGTATCAACAATATCGGTTTTTGTAAAACTTTTTAATCAGATACTCTATAATGTGGTGACCATATTTTTTTAAATCAAAACCGGGACGGCAATTTTTAGTTATGTTAATCCGGGACGGAAGGGGGGGGGGTCTTTAAAGTAGCAAATGCTATTTAAGAATTCATTATTTATTAATCAAAATTGCGCACTTTTGTTTTTTTTGTGCTTTTGAGCTTTGCTTAAACTTCTATTACATTTTCTCTATGATTAATATAAAAAAGTAGCACTTATTCATTTGTACGGACATCATTTTTTATTAATTAAAATTGCGCACTTTTGTTTTTTTTGCTTTTGAGCTTTGCTTAAACTTCTATTAAATTTTTTTTATGATTAATATAAAAAGTAGCACTTATTCGTTTGTTTTCATAATTGAGCTTTGCTCAAACTTCTACTAAATTTTCTTCATGATTAATATAAAAAAGTAGCACTTATTCGTTTGTAAGGATATCATTTTTATTAATCAAAATTGCGCACTTTTGTTTTTTTTTTTTGCTTTTAAGCTATGCTTAAACTTCTATCAAATTTTCTTCTTAATTAATTTAAAACAATTAGCACTTGTTTGTTTGTTTTCATAATTTTTGTTAATTTTCGAAAAACCGGGACAAAAGATCTAAATCTAGGACAAATATTGCTTTTACAATTACTGAGGCACAAGGTAGAATCCGGGACGTATGGTCACCTTATTTATAATCCTTCCTGAAGACTCAATTAGATATTAGTCCATTAATCATCGTTGCACAATTTTAAAGCTGAACAAACAATAATTAATTAACTAAATCATGCAGTTCGTTATCTTCATTTCTTATGAAACTTTAAAATTTCAATATTTTTCAAAAATTCCAATATTTGTCTCCACTTTACCCTCTATTTGATGTGGATCACTTGGTTTAATTAATTATTTAGCGTAAGAATTATCCCGTCACAATAAAGAAGTGAATAAAAACAATCATTAATTTTGCAATATATATTGTTCTTTGATTTATTACATGCTTCTTCTCCCATTTCTTTTACTATATCATTAACTTATAATAAAGTATAAGTATTTATATGCTCACCCTCTACCCCAAAGGGTCTTGGTTTAAGTACAGAAAGCTCTGGTAAAATCTTGACCACTATGCTCCAAATTGAACTTTTAGAAGGTTGAAAGTAGATCTAAAGCTCCGAACTTTGTAAGCTATTGTTTGATAAAATTATTTTTATAACTTAGGTATTTTAGTGATAAATAACTAAGAAATAATGATATCCACCTGTTGTTTGAGCAGCGATCAGAACTTCCATGAGCTTACTTACTAACTACGTAGCTTTATTATAGATGGCAACCCAAACGGTTGTCTCATCTCTGTGATCAATTTGTAAGAGGAAAGTTTGAGGTATATCAATTTCTCTAATAGTGTTAACTATGAGTGATGACTTATTTAATGCAGCAATGCTAATTGAAGGCTATTTTCACTTCAAAACATATTGCTATCTATATTTCCACGCGAAAACCGATGTCACTACTGCTTGACATCAGGCTGCTCGAAACGGGATGATAAATAATTGAAATTCCAAAACTAAGTAGTTGATATCATGTCAAAAGCAATGCAAAATATAATATTGTTTATATAATTCGATTGAAATGTGGATGTGAACTTGTTAAATGCAAAAAATCTAATAAAAAAATTATTATATTTATAATTAAATTTATGGAAATTGTACTTTTTTGTATAAATTTTGCATTAATCATTATTTTTATAATCAAAGACTAGATATTGTAACACGATCTAAGAAGAGCAACAAAAATAAATTTTCAAATGTATAATTATCTACGTTATTTAATTTTCTCAAATATAATATTGTTGTAAATAAATCATTAATATGAATTTTGTCAACCCTACAAAATCGAAAGCTATTGGTATGCATCATTTCCCTGCGCCATGGCTCATTTCCATTAACATTCGACAACGTTTCATGCGACGATTGATATACGTTTAGTGCTCATGACGCAAATGCGAAACATGAATGCACAAAATCTATATAAAAGTAATTTCAACTTGTCGTACTGATTTAATTTCGTGAATTGAGAATGTTTTTTAATTACACTCATCCGTCACTGTCATTCATGTGTTATTGATCTATGGTCGAATTTTTAACGATTTTGTGTCAAATATTTATATACGAATTTATTGTTAGAGGTTGTATATTTTTCAAGCAATAAAAATAAATGAGATAAAATACCTTATTTTTCCATGGGTTCGATTTCAGAACTAAAATATTCAAAGCGTTTTACATTAAGTAACGATAATTATTCATGATATGTAATTGCGTTTTGCAGACACGATGTTTGCTAAACTTAGGTGTTTGCAAACATATTTACATTATGGTAATTACTGTGATTTGATGCATATTAATATTACTGATGTTAGTTATTTGCTCAAAGTCGTAAGCAGAACATATGCAATTATATATATAGTTCTTTAAAATATATCTGAAATTTCGAAGTTTATAAGCAATCTTTTTTAAGATGAAATTATTGTAGTAGTATTTTAGAGAGTATTTGGTAAGAGACATAAATTTTACGCAAGTTATTAATGATTGATTTGAGAATTTAGAAAAAAAAATTAAAACAGTCATAAAGATTTAATTGTAAAAGGTGAGCTAAAGACCTAAAGGTCTCAAAAAATTGGCATCTGGCCATCCCTCTAAATAATCTGATGAAGAAGATGAAAAAAAATGAATCTGAATGCTATCGTATTAACTACGGGAAAGTTAAAAAATGTTTTTTCACAGATTAGCTATTGTCTGAAAAATACAAATTACAATTTTTTTGATATTGTTCAAGCCTTACAAATTTCATACATCTATCTTCTTCTACCTGACATTAACAAAATAAATCTCCTAACTTAGCATAAGTACTATCCAAGCTAGTTATAAGAAATTTAATCATTCTGTACATAAATCTTGAACCTTAAACATCTCGCAAATGTATACTATTAATAACCAAACTTTCATATTTTTTTAGAATCACCTATTTTAAAGGTCTGATATAGCCATTTTAATAATAAATTATATCTGGTCCTTCGGGGTAATAGATTGTTCGTGTGTAGTATAATTAATTACTTTTAACAAACATTGCGCCGGGCTTCTTTAGATATTCTTATTTTTTTCTAAAATAGTTAAAATCGGAATTTTAAGATTAGCGTAGTTCATACTGAAGAGGAAAAGTCTATAAAAAGGACTGTGAAATATCCAAGTATATCGGTTCAGTAGAAGTTGTGAAATCGTGGGTATCGTATCGAAAAAGACAGTTTTGAGGAAAAAGTTTTGCAGAGGAAGGAAACAGGAGTATTATCAAAGTAAAGCTATATCTCTACTTTGAAAATATAAAAAATAAACCAAATCAATTTTTTTTTAATTCTAGACCAGAATATTATATGATATCTTATATATAAAAATGAATCGCAAAATGTGTTGGTAAGCGCATAACTCAACAACGCCTGGACCAATTTGGCCAATTATTTTTTTAAAATGTTTGTTGAAGTCCAAAGATGGTTCTTACGGCGAGAAAAAATCGAATAAATGCCGGGAAAACCTTAAAAACAGCCCTTTTCTTCTTTTCATACAAACGTTTACAGTATATGTGGGAATCAAGTAGGCAACGATATTTGTAGAAAAAACAATAATTTATGTCATGACATTTTGTGTAGTTTTTGATAATCTGATTTTTATTATATTTATATAAACGTAGAAATATCTTTTTATTAATTAACGAGCTATATTGGCAGCCAAAAACATTGATGTAAATGAATTAAATTTCAAAATTCAAGAACAAATTACAGGCGAATCAGTTGATTCGGCAACTAACCAAGATAAATGTACCAATGTAGTTAACTATCCACCGGAATTTTTAAACTCGCTGGATTTGCCAGGATTGTCACCTCACAATCTTCAATCAAAGGTTAGATCGGCAATTATAATGTCGCGAAATATCGACCAACCGCGCCATTGCAACGGCACAAGATTATCGATAAAAAAATCTATCAAACAACGTGATGGAAGCAACAATATTGAAAGGAACGTATAAAGCAGAAGATGTTCTCGCACCGTGCATCCCAATGATCTGCTGCCATTTTAGGTTTAAACGACTACAGTTTCCAGTGCGTTTATGGTATCATCAAGTGTTTGTGGTATTAATTTGGAAAACCCATGTTTCTCACATGGTAAATTGTATGTTGTCTGTTCCCGTATTGGAAAACCATCAGATTTGTTTGTCTATGCGCCAGGTAATCAAACAAAAACCATCGCTTATCACAAAGCACTATAATGAAAATTGAACTGATGTTTGAATTATGATTGACATGATTAAAATTACTTAGTTTTAAATGCTTATAGTGTTTTATTTAATTATTTTTAATTCACGCCGAATTATTACCAGGGTGACGGTTCTGTTCAGGATAATTTTTTGCAAAGAATAGAAAAAAGGTAGGAACAAAACACCGCCACATTACAATTTTTTTTGACAGGACGAAGTCGGTCGGGTCGGCTAGTTGATTAATATATTTCTCATACTTCAAAGTATATCTTTTAAAACTCTATATTATATCTTTGTCCTTTTTTATTTAATGCAAAATTATATTGAGTTATTATAATATATTAATTTTTTTTAATTATTGTTACAACAGCAATCAGAACTCTTACTATTTATATGTTCTATAAGCTGTTTGGTTCAACGCTTACGATCTAAGGTATTATGAGAGGCAACCCATCGGTTAACCATTCTCTTATGTGTGGATTTATTATATATTAGCTCTTACGTCTAATATTTTACATATGATTGAGTGATGCAACTATGTCCACAAGAGACAATTTCCACTGGCAGTTATATCAACTATAACCACAAGTGGAAATTTGACATCAAAGTTGCCTGATGTCGGGCTACGGCGATATCGGAAATCGAACCAGGGAACCCAAAACTAGTTGCTGCTAGCCCGCGCTCTAACCGATATCGCCACCGCTGGCCCATTATATATTAATGAAATATTTTTTGAATTTAAATAATATATATTCGAAGGTAAACATTAAAATATAAATATAAAAGTACATGTTCCAAAAAATCTAAACTTTATATAAAAAAGTATATACTCGATATCCAAACAAACATTTTGCGCTCTTTATAGGAAAAATTGGACTAAAAAAACTATATGACTCGGGGTATAGGACGATGAAGCATTTGATTAATATCTGTAAATTTATCTGTTTTCACTTTGACACTGTTTACGGAAATCTTTCGGTCGTCTAGCACTTATCCTTTTTGCTTTTGTCTTCGCAAGCGAGCATGCTAAGGAATTGTATGATGGTCCTCGTGGGACGACCAGTCATGCGACCGACGCTCAAGTACGAAAACTGTGGCGCTCTGGGCAAAACGCTTACACCTGAAATATTGAATCATATGTTCGGTTTGCTGGGAAAATAAATTTATTATGTCAAATTTATACACGATAGATATTTTATTGATAAATGTGAGTATTGAGGTTAGAGCTTCAGTAATACTTCTAGAAAATAGGCTGAGGTTCTAGAAATATTAAATATTTTGCATAATTGCATAACAAGCTATTTCATTTTAATAGGGCTATTTATTAATAGTATTTACCTGTGACATCCATATGCAGCCAGCACATTCCTGGACAAACAAATTCGTTAAGAAAAGCTGCAGCAATGCAAGCATCCCCGTAGTGGTGACCTTTGTTAGTAATATCGACTGACGGTAAAGATCTGAGCTCTTTCGTGTAGAATTTCCATAATGGCATACGCCAAACTCGATCACCTAAGATAACAGATGATTTAGTTATTCTCGATATATGTAACAATTTCAAATAAAATTTAGCAATAAAACTCATTGCTTTGATGATTCAATTTTGTAAAAGAAAATAATCTTATAAGAATGATTTATAGAACATGGCAAATAGGATAGGAACTATGGGCTTTGCTTTCATAATAGATTCATAAACATGTTATATGTATAAAACATTGATTTATATTATGTATACCTCACAGAAAAGCGAATTCAAAACTTACACTGCATACACTGCAGTGTATGAAATATTGACACACTTTTACCACATATTACTTGAATTATTCTGGGAAAAACTATAATCGTATGCGTTCAAAATAAGTCTACACATTCAAATCAAGGTTAATTATTTGTAATTTTTCAACTCAGTTTTTTATTTTGAAGCTACGCATTTCTAATTTTGCTCATATGGTCAATGTATCCTTTATCTCTAACATAAATATTCCCAGATTGTACGTAGTGAACAAACATAAAATAACATGCAACAAACGTATCCGACAAGTTATGAAAATCCTGATAAATGGAGAAAAGTACCTACTTGCACGTTTGCGCATGGAGTCCCTTGTCAAAATGAAACACAGTGCCATAATACTTTACGAAACTCAAAAAGAGATATACAGATAATATATTACATGTAATATGCTTTATTATAAAATTTATTCAAAATCTGAGAAAATTGGGTTATATTTTTACAGATATGGAAAATTATAGTAATGGTCACATCAATCAAAGTAAAGTATTTTTATACATTTTCAAGTCTTAAGCACAATTTATATTATTATTAACCCATTATAGCATAAAGTCTGTATCAAAATACAAATACTAATACACTTTGGGATAATTAGACCGTTTCCAGAAAATTTATTCACAAGGTGTAAATTAGAAGTATTTACATTTTGACAGTCACGCAGAAACAATTAGAAGTAGTGTTTACTATAAAACCGGCCAAAAACATTGGTTTGATATGAGAGACTTGGGACTAGCTTGCGGTCACAGTCGTCGGGGCGTAAAGTTAATTGTCGACATCGCTCGACTATGTTTCCCGTATGAAATGTTTCATTAAAAACTCGTCGTGTGGATTAGGGTTGACGCGTAGGAACTAGGAACACGACATTGTACAAGTGCGAAAATAATATATTGCCGAAACTTACATCAGAATTATAATATACTTAATATATATCTAACATATTTCCTTCGCACTGGTAATTTAGTGCATATGTTTAATGATCATGATAATGGCACTTTTGCAGTTTTTTTCATGATCTCAGCATCTGGCCTGCCTTCTCTAAAAAGTAATTAATTCTTCATTCTGTTAATCAAGAGTCTTTTTTTTTGAACCATTCAAAACCATTTCAAACCATTCCTTCAAAATCTGAATTGCATATTTGGCACTTTTTGCCCCGTATCTCCGAAACGGTTGGACCTTTCCTTGCCAAAAATACCAAGAACCTAATCAGCACGTCTTTTGGTCAATGAAGTCGAATAGTTTTTGAATCATTCAAACTGGTCAATCTGTGCTTTCGAAATCGTTGACGAAAATTTGTATCCGCACATACATATTAGACACACACACACATACACCCATTGTTTCTAAGGTATGCCAAAATCTTACGCATGTTTTAAATATGAACGATGGATTAAATGGAATTTTGCAACTAAAGTCAGTTCACAATTAGAAAAACTACGCGAATTATAAATTTTAAATATGTCTAATGGATAGTTTAGTCAATATGTTTTTGATTAACAAACATTAAAAAATAATGTTTTATTGATTTCTTATGTTTTGTAACTAAAAAAATGTGTATGTATTTATTGAACTTGTATAATTTAGTACATTGCTTGCAAAACCGTTTTCTATATTGCAATCTCAAAAAAATATATAATTATATGCTGCAAAATTCTGAAATTCCTTTCAGAACTCTTATTCATCTTTTTGCCAGTTGAATTCTCTTGTCATGCCAATATTACCAAGCCCATTGTCGCTTGGCGGAAGTACTATAAAATTATTATTCATTCAAACTCTTGCTGAATTGTATTCAGAAACTTATGCGAAGTAGACAGCCCTAAAAACATGTAAAATTCTATCCAGGGACCATCGGCCGTGCCTAGGTCATGCCGAATCCCTTTTATAACGGCAACTCTCTCTCTGGTTACAACATCATTAAACTCGAAACGCACATATGTGATAGGATTGGCAGTGTTTCTCAAACTTTCATTTGATTAATGAGGACAGGCCTAAGTTGATTAAGGAAGAAAAATAAAAAAATTATAAGATTATGTGACTTTTCGTTATTTTTAATTAAATTTCACTTTTTTGTTGCTATCTGCTAATAGTCAGCTAATATCTTCTAATATTTATTAGATGTTACATAATCAATTTACCGTAAAACTTCAATTAAATAGTACAAATAAAAAGATTTGACTTGTATATTTAAAAATTCGAACTATTCACTTATTGTTATATATCAGACATGATGCAATTGGATGAAAGTTAAATTTAATATTCAAATGATAAATAATTAATATGTAGGCAATACATAACGATATGTTAATAAATTAATAGTGCATAGAACGATAAAATATGATATTTTGAAATAATTTTAGAATACAGCACGTATACAATACTCATATCGTGACTGATAAAAAAAATTTGTTAAAATATCTAACAATCTAATGGAATTTAGCTTAACCTTATATGTATAGTAAATCTATTAAAAAAACTTTCTGATGTATATACGTTTGAATACCCTGTTAATGCATTTGAAAATTAAAAATATAATTAAACAAAGAATGATGGTAGGATATAAAACTCACGCAAGTGTGAAGTAAGCATATTAGAGCAAAAATTTGTTATTGTATTGTATCTGCATATGTTATAAAACTAATAAAATGTTAGGTCTTCATCATGTATCATAAATTTATTATTATTAGCACAAGGATATTTTCATAGATTTACTTAATAAAAATACATCAAATTTGTGAGTACCAGTGCTGTTCCCAAAACATGCGTAGATGGAATTTAAAAAAAGGTCACGTAATGCCGACAGTTCTAGTTTATTCAATTCAATTTTTTTAATTTTGACAACGAGCGTTACATATTTTATTATATCAACAGTCGCTTTGATCGTTTTCGTAAATTTTTGATGAACGTGTCAAATCAATTAGCTGGATGAATCCGCGCGTTTTTCATTAGTTTTGGAATCGGTTTACGCGCCCGGCATACGCAGAAACGTAACCCTTTTGCAATACGTTAATGAATCATTTATATACAGCGAATCTACATTCAACCCACATCAAATCCAACTGGAATATATCAAACCGTTCACAATTAGCAGAAATCGCGGTAATTTGCCTGGTATGTTGATTTGGTAGAGTTAATGCACTAATGAGAATGTGACATAGTGAAGTATGATCGTGAGTTTATTTGTAAAAGACTAAACGTAAGATTTTTAAGGGATAATCATATGAACGTATTCGTATATGAATGTTCGTAAGTGCAGCTGTTAAATTGCAAAATCTTTGTTAAACTGTTTAGCTGATATTAACGCTGAACGAAAATAGAAACCTTATGATTAGCCAAAATTTTTACTGCAAATATATTTCTGTGTATTTATATACTGTAGACTGAATATTTTTATTACACATCCCAATTTCTATATTTTTAACCAAAATTTAATATTAGTGTATTTCTTGTTACCAAATTAGCCAAAATTTTGACTGAAAATAATTTTTATATATCCATATACTAAAGACTGAATATTTTTATTGCACATTCCACAACCTACAATTTTAAACAAATTTTAATATGAATTCTCGATAAATATCATTTTGTATTCTGCATATCAAAAATCCTAGTTCAACGATTTTTTTCGAAACTAGATCAATAATGAAATTTTATAAACATTTAAAAAGTTTAATTACTTATGGTAAATATTTTGTTGATTTAGTTAATTTTTGTTGATGTTACTTTTTTATCATTTTATAATATTAAACATAATACAACACTCTACGTTAAATATTATTTTTCAGCTGCATTAGTTTCTATTCTATTTTAAAAAGTTTTTTTTTAATTTTATCCCTTCAGCTTTAAGCAAAACAAAGAATGGGAACTCTATTATTTATAATTCGTTTTATAAATATACGTATTCGTCATATATCGTAAAACTGGTTAAACTTTTTCTTTCGGTATACATGCTTTTAATTAAAATCTGTCATTCTACGACATTGTTTTGAAGTTATAATATGACTCTTTGAATCGATGGCAATGCAATAGTTGTCCAATTCAATTTTGACTAATTACCTATACTCGAAGTATTTCTTGACTTTTTTATGATCAATGCAGCTATACTCAAAAAAGACGATTTTCACTTGAGTTTACATTTGAGATCTAACCCCCCAAGTGGAAATTTGACATCAAAGCTGCCTGATGCCAAACCTAGCCTTGGAATCGAACCAGCGAACTAGAGACTAATTTAGTCTAGCCCACTGGGCCCTTTGCTAGTTTTTTTTATTGTTACGTAAAACCAATAATAAAACGTATAACAAAACTTATATAAGTGTCAAATCTCCATATTAAACAGATAAAGAAATTTGCTAAATTCATGTTTATTGCATTCACGAAAATTTATCCACGTCCTTTATGACTTTTGAATTTATATAATTATGCGTGTTTTGTACTATTTTTCAGTTCGTCTATTATAAAAGTTCATGTAATTCGTAACGGTACGTGCTACATAGGAGTCGTATCGTCTTTAAGACATATTTTCTACTCGAGACGGGATGCGTCTGGCGAAATTTTAATCTAGCAAAGTGTGTACTTCTGTTTTATTATCGAAAAACCTCCTTTCCGAAAAAAGGGAGATGTAATATTATAACAATGACACAACTCACCCGAATGCGCACTGGCTTGGTGCATTAGTTTCCAGTACTTGTTCGTATTCGCGAATACGCCGCTGGCACCTGCGAATAATCCAATGTAATCAGACATGTGCCGAGTTATCGAATACAAAAATAAAATCCGGCCTTGTTAGAAAGCGAGCTAGAAATCAAGTTGCTGACATTTTAAATATCAAAAAATAATATTATTTTTAATACCATTAAATAAGAAAAAAAAGCTGCAACAAAAAATATATATCGATACTCTATGCCCTAATTAATTATATAAATTCATCAAGCGCCATTATATTTTTTTATTAAACTGGAATCATAAAAAGTGATGATATCTCACAAATAATTGCACAAGATAAAACTTGTTATATATCACACTTATAGTTGTACTCATCGATCTAATTCTAAAATACTATCAAAGAAAAACATAAAATGACTAACGGTTCGAGATTATGTGCGGATTTATTCCTTGACACTATTTTTATTTTTTTACATAAGTTAATAATATTGAACTAAACTAATTATATTTTATAACTGAAAAATGAAAAGGATACCTTTTTATCTACATGTGATATGTGATATTCAAAATAGACAATCAAACCAAATTTTGAAAGTAAAGAAAATATGGCAAAAATTGAATTATTTCATTGCATATATATTTATTTATATTTGAGTGCACCACTATTTTACCCTTCTCAAAAACGTTTTCTTTTCACATTGAAAACATTAACGAATTAGGAATGTAACACATATTTTTCATTTGTAATTTAGTTATATATATATATATTAAAGTTAAATAATATTTTTATAGTAAAAATAGTAAAAGTATAGTATAGTTAAATATTTCAATTTTTAAATCTCCTTATTTTCTAAAGTATTACCAGCGCTGTGACCACCACCCCTTGGAATCTGTGTCATGAGCATATTTTCCTTTGCCTTCGTGTTTTTCGCTTATTCCAAAGAACAAACAAATATTTATCACTTATATATACAGTCGAGTTTGTTTTATTTGCGTAAATCAAAACAAGCAAAAAATACTTGGAAAAGTGTTTTGAATAGTCGATGTATTAAAAAAGGTGAAATGTGTTTAATTTTTTTTTCTTTATATTACATATTTTTTGTTAAATAATCATCATAAAAAGGTTTGTACAAAAGAAACACACCAAATAGCAGTCAAATATAGTCGTACACTTAAATTACGTGATTGTAAATATGAAAAAATTAAACATATTTGTTTGGTTTCGGTGGTATAATTTTTTCCAAACTTACCTAATAAATATGTTGGTATTTATGAATTAAGAGAACCAATTTTTGGTTTTTTCAAATATTATATTTAAGAGCCGTTCGTTAATTACATGAGGCTTAGAGTTGAAAAAAATCACGAAATACCGCGTTAGAGAGGGCTAAGTAAGATATCGCGTGTAGTATTTCCAAAAAAATTTGCCATTTTTTCAAGGTACTAAAAATATACGTGATGGGTGAGGGTGAAGTTTAATTTTAAATATCACCACGTAACACCAAGGGGGAAAAGAGTCCAAAAATCCCTAAAAATCGATCACGTGATTAATAAAATCATCCCAAAATTAAATTATAATAAACTATTAGTTTTGGGTATTGTTGCTTATGAGAGTGGTGTTATCTATCTTTCGCCCTTGGATATTTTTACCCGGTTGAGTTACAGTAGGGGTTCAAAACTTTACTTCACTTACATATAATGTTTTCATATCTCGGCATTTTGATCAGTGTGTTCTAAGATAGCGTGCAAAATATATTATAATCTGAACTTCAATGAATATATTATAATCTGAGTGTTAATAATGTCATCGAGATAAATTCATATGATGCCATTGCATTAGACAGATAAATAAACTTTTAAAGATTCACTTACCGGCGCCCAAAGCAGCTCGAATGCAAGAAGTCATAGTCGATATATCAATAAGCATTCGCGGTTTATGTTTATCGGTGGCATAAATGAAAGTATCGGCCAATATCAGATGTCCTTCGTTGTCGCAGTTCTGTACCACGATGGTACGACCATTTAGTGCCTTAACGACATCACCTGGTTTCATGGCCAGACCGCTGGGCATGTTCTCGCAAAGGGGTATCAGGCCGGTTATGTTTATCGGTATAGATAGGGCAGCTGCTGCACGCATCGCTGCCACCACGACTGCACCTCCTGGAAAGAAATTATTTTATAATCATTGTGATACAAAATATTTTAAAAAACGTACCATGCATAAAAATTATTTCAATTGGCTGATTGGCCTCAATTTATTAAGATCAGAAAAATATGCGTAATATGTTTAAATAGTACACAAAGCTTTTCGAAATGCGCCATTTTTAAAATAGAGAAGAGGATCTAGGAAAGTTTTATCCAACCAATTGGTGATGTAGCATTACTACATGGCATATTAAAACATAGTTACACCAGTGACTATTAACAATAGATGAGTTCGTGCGCTTTAATATTCATCAGCCGCATGAATATATGGCACCGATTTATACCTATTACGATTTCATAAATTAACTATTGCATTGCGGATTTATGGTCATCATCATCGACATTACAGCGTTACAGCATTGCATCCCAATTGGCAATAGTGATTCACTTCATTGTTAAAGTACCATGAAATTTAGTAAACGACATTGTCAATCATTCTCTAAAAGCGTCAAGGGATATAATATGCTAGAAATATTGTTTGAATTTTAAGTTTATCCTGATTGATTTTGACTCTACATTGATTTTATTTAAAAAAAATAATTTTAATACTACAACCCTATCAATGATCTCATTTTAAATCATCTTACCGGCAACACTTGCTCGATACTTGTCCATATTATGGCATTTTTTCAAATGTAATCCGCCTGTGTCGAATGTCAATCCGGTTCCAACCAAAACAACTGGTTTTTCTGAACCGCCACCACAGTATGTCAATTCAAGGAATACTGGAGGTTCGCATGAGCCTTTAGCAGCCATCAAGAATGTATCCATATTCTGATCTTCAATCCAATCTTTATCGTGGACTTCTACGTTAACGCCACATGGGCATAATGCGTCAACGGCAGCCTTTGATAATAAAAATAATGAACTTATTTTTATTTTATTACCTAAATCTTTTCTATATAAAACTATCAAGTTAAGTCTAATAAATCTATTAAGTTATGGCTTAAAAAACTATCTAGCTTAAAACTTGTTTTATTTTAAAATATACTACGAAACTCAATCTATCAATTAACGTAAACATAATTTCTAAATTGTCACTATAAAGTTATTTAACCTGTGCAAAAGATGTTGGGTTTAATTGATTAGCTGGCATATCACATAATTTTCTTGCCAAATTTTGGGCCTCTGCTTTGAAAATGCCGCGTGTCCACCCACAAGTATCTTGCGAATCATATAACTCCAAGTTGGGTACTGGACGCCAATTGTTTTTATGCATGTTTTCCTAATGAGAAAATAATACAAATATAATTGCAATATGCATTTGATTTTTAATAAGTCTTTTATTCACTTGGAATCTCCAAACTGCTAAAGTACCACCTTCCGCCGCTTGCTCAGCATGATTGCACATATCTTCAATGTAGATCGTATTTATTCCTGAAATAGGTGATTCAAATGAACATAAGTATCATTGTTGAGAGTTTTTTTTTAGTTTCTTCTATATTATACCTTCTTTGCGAAGTTTTGTTGCGCCAGCTCCCGCTGCTATCCTAACATTTTCTTTGCCTAAGTCGTAGCTTTCGACTTCACAGTATCTACAAAATATTTTTAAAAAAAATATTGGGTTTCCATGAATGGAATGTTCAACATGGAACAATGTGATGAGAATCATAACAAAATGGGAATATTATGTATATGAAAGGCGCAAAAAAATCCAAGTCAATTTTCGATGCAACTTCGATCAGTATGTGCTTTAATTTCTAGCAAAATCAAAAATTATTTTTTCTACTCACCCTATTCCTTCTTCGCCTAGACCGACTAAACAAACAGACCAGAACTCTTTATCGATATTGTTCATAACTGTTGATTTTCCGAGTTTTAATCCTCCGATATCATCGAGTAATTGTGTCAATTTGCCGCCGATCCGACAATCAAACTTTTCGGCGGCTTGTGTGAGTTTCGGCTTACCACAGTCATTAGTATAAACTCCTAATACCACACCTATATTTTGAATATTTTGAAAATGTTAGTTTTAATTTGTATCCATATGGGTTATACTACTGATGTGCTATATAAATATTGCAATAATAATAGGTTGTCAAATATCTCCCTTCCGCCTTTTTGTATTATAAACCAAGAGCAAAAAAGCGGAAGGGAGATATTTGACAACCTAATATAAATGGGAACGTAATGATAACAATTTCAACAGGTAAAATTATATTTTATAGTAAATTGCGGTGGAGGAAGAAATCGAGTTGAATAGAAATAGGTCTTGTTCATTTAATAGTGAGGCATTGGTACAATCTATCATCAAAGTTCTATTTAATTTTTTTTATCTATAATATTATTCAGTATTAAAACATAACAAACATATCATACGAAGTATAATCTGTATAATATACGAAACTTTCACGGAGATGTAATCAAAACTAGCATATATATATTTCATAATAATTAGCAAATTTATGGTATCTTTACAATATGTTTTACACTTTAAACGTAAACGTTAACTGTTTTAAACTTGTTACTATAAAATTAACTAAAAGATAAAACGTAAAATTATTTTATGTGAAGCATAGCATAAGTTATATAGAACTACTATAAATTAACAAATTTTTATTCATTTTCTTCATTTATATCTAAATTAAATTGATTCCAAGATTGATTGTACTATTAATTTGGGTATGTGTTTTTTTAAGTTTGCTTTAAAAACGTTTTATATGTAATTTTATCATTTCATATAATTGTATATAGTAATATATTATGTGATATAACTGCAACTGTAAATTTATAATTAATTTTGAATCATAAGTGCTGTCAATTTATAAAGTGATCTATCATCTTACCTTTTCGTCCTGTTTCACAACTACAGTGTCGTATTGCATAAATTTGCGCAACTTTAAAATTTGTGAAAATTGTTCGTACAAATATGCCTGCCATTTTTATACCCCCAAATATATTATTAAAATAAATTAAAATTACATTATACAATTTTGAAACTAAAATTAAAACAAAAATGATTTTGTGTTGATTTCAGTCACAAACAAAATAATAATGAGTGTACTATGTTCATCACTGAATTGTCAATTTTTATTAAACAAACTACGTAGAAAATGAAATTTTATTGAAATCGAATAAAAATTTTATATGCCAATTAAAATGTTTATGATTATAAAATCGCATTACGGAAAAATATTAGCATGTGAGATTTTGAATGAATGGCGTTTTGTGTTACATAAATTAAATTCATTAGTTTTGTTTTTTTGTTATTTGTTGGTATTACTACGTTAATAACGTTATTATTGTTAATCCGCAAAAATCAACTAATATCAGATAATAACGTTTAACAGCACAATTTTCAATAATATTCGAGCATATGTAAATTTAGAGAATAATTAACATGAATTATATGTCAATATTCTATATGACTGGTCAAACTATAGTTTAAATTAGCACTAAAACTTTTACTATCACATTAATCGATAATTGTTTAATCAATAATTAATCAACAGGTCGCTAATATTGTGTACAACATGAGGTAACAGTTAATACACAGTAAACAAACAAATAGAACAAAATAATAAACTAAGAAATACATAATAAAATTGTGTAGTAAACTCTATTATTTAATTTTTATTTTATTACTTTATTTTATTTGTTTGATTATTTATTAAACAATGTTTTTAAAATTTGTGCATTGTGTTTTTTCCTGGTTTGTTATGTACTGATATTTTTATTTGTTATACATCTAGTACAATTTCTTTAAACTTTGTAAAATGTTATTTAGAATTTGTTTAAAATTCTGAATGATGATACACATACAGCGTCGAAACGTACATAATAATTAGTTTATTATTTATGACTTCATATTTTGATTATTTTGTTGCAAATAAACATTTCAAGAATATGTTTCAATATCAAAGAATCTAAAGTTTATATATATATATATATATATATATATAACATTATTTTTTTGGGCAATACGTCGAATAAAAATATAAATATTTTTTTTTTAACGGACTAGTTTCGACACTATGTCTGTGTCATCTTCAGCAAGTTCTGTGAATTATAATCTTTCGGAAATTGGAAAATTCTAACAAGTATTTATTTATTTATATTTATATTTTAAATTTTTGGGCTCGCCCGTATTAGGTAAGCGGTTAAGAGCGAACGGGACTTGTTTCAGAGGTCCCGGATTCGATACCCGCTTCGAGCAGCCTGTTGTCAGGCAGCAGTGACAACAATTTTCACTTAGATATAGATAGCAATATGTTTCCAAGTGAAAATAGGCCTTGCCCGGCATTGCTGCACCAATAAAATGTTAGCCCTATTAGATTAATTCTAATAACAAAATTATCAAATATAGATGGATTAACCATTGGGTTATCATCTAAAAAATACGAAGTGAGGAGAAGTTCCAGCCCAACAGCTCATAGGACGTAAGGTTCTGATTGCTGTTAAAAAAATATATATGAAAAAAAAATGTATTAGTGTTACATTTATTGTATTTTCTCTAATATTTCATATAAATATTCACAGAACTTGCTGAAGATGACACAAACATAGTGTCGAAACTAATCCAATATTATTTTTTTATTTATATTTTTATTCGACGTATTAGCCAAAAAAAATAATGTCACATACATATCAACGTCGAAACAGATAGAATCAATATATATACATATATATATATATATACGTGTGTGTATGTATATTTGTGTGTGTTTATATATAATTTAGCCAAGTAGTTAATCGGCAGAGACCCCTCACAGTCGACACTAATCTATTATCCTTCAAGGTGTCTTGGATTCGGAAGAGGGATTTGCACATTCTTACCGTTGGCATCTTGACTTACACGAATGACCAGCGTTTCCAATCACTGCACACGGAGGGTTCAGACGACTGGACGCTTCGTATCACTTCACCCCAGCCGAAAGACAGCGGCACCTACGAGTGCCAGGTTTCCACGGAACCCAAAATTAGCCTTGCCTACAGGTTGACCGTGGTCGGTGAGTGAACAGATATTTTTAAGTGGTATAGATTATTTATATTATATACTAGCTGACCCGGCAAACGTTGTTTTGCTAAGTAAGGTATATTCTAAACAATTTCTAGAGAATCAAAAATATCAATATTTTAAGTGTATAAGGATATTATGCCAGATGGCAAACAGGTTTAATGTCTTATTTTAATTTTAAATGTATTTTACAAAATAATTACACTTTTAACTAATGCTAAAAAACTACCAACGGAAGAAAATACCTTTATTATGGATTTTCAAAGATTACAGATTATCTCCAGATAGCAAAGTCATAAGAATCAAGGTTATAGCTGATTATACATCTATTTCCCTTTATTTTTCAATTCCTTGTTAAACAAAGCTTAACTTTACTTTTTTTGTTTTTGACACATAGCTGGTGGACCTTTTTAACCCCGGACCTTCATATATTACTATCTATTCTTCGATAAATTCTGAAAAATTATAACTGGGGAAATGTTATTCGGCAAAATGTCCCTTTGATCGATAACAAATTTAGGTTTTGAATTTTAATAACATAAATAAAAAATAATATAACCTAGAAAATGTTTTATAAATACTAATGAGTATACAATTTTACAAATGAGATCTTTCAGATCACCGTGTTTAAGAAAAATATGATTTGCAAAAAAAGAGTGCAACAATGCCAAAAAGTGCATTTTTATATTAACATTTCAAAAGAGTTGATATATTGAGTTTCTAGTAACACTTGCGGCTCGTTTACTAACGTTTTTATATATAAATAAAACTACAAACAAAGCTACTTACTACAATTTAACTATAATTAAATAATATTCACGTAAAATATCTTATTGAACGTAATTGAACATCATCTGTCAAAAACGTTTGACATTTCACGGTTAGCAACCTTCCATTGTTTTATTTAGATTACGCTTCTACAAAAATTTTCAAATTAAAAATAAAAAGTTTCTACGCGGATTTGAAATAATTTCTCACCTTTTGGACTTTCTCTGAATTGGCACGAATTTTTCAAGACTAAGACTGGCCAAATCGATTCAGCCGTTTTCGAGTTTTATTCGGACATTTGAAAGAGAGCTCCATTTTTATATATAAGATTACAATTTTATTCAGTTTTTTATTCCAAGCCAAATGTAAAATATCAATTATATTTATTTTCCTTTGTGAAATTTCAGATATTTTATTTATTTTATAAGATAGGGCGGAGCACAAGGTCCAATTTTATTTGAGCAATTATATTGTGACAACCAAACCAATTAGATCACCACAAAAAATACATCAACAACTATCTGACTATGTTCAGTAAAACTCCCAGCTAATACATAATCGTAAAAATGTGTTTTTTGCTGTTTTTCAAAAATTTGTCACCTGGCTTTTCTAACCCCATAGGCAAAGTGAAATGGGACATCCAGGAGTAAAGAGCTCCGATGTTTTATTTTTAATTTTGAAGGAATTGTACGAAATAATAATTATTTTAGTCTACCAGTGCAAAATATAAATACTTTTTTGCAGAGATAAAAATAATAATCTTCAAAAGAATTGAAATAACTATTTTAGTAATCAAATATTTTACCAAGTATTTTTGCACCTACGCATTTATAAAAATATATTTTATCTTTGAAACTTTTCTCAAAAGTGAAGCATATTTATATAGTCGAAGCGTATACCAATATGATATGATGCTGAACACGAAAACTTGAAAGTAAATTTTGGTGAATATAGCGGAGTATAAGTGATTTTTTAAATGGCTAAAAAGTTTAAAAGAGAAATTTAATATAGAAGTAAATAAAAAATGGTTGTATCTGATGAATTATTCAGATTATTCTTATCATAGTTAGTATTTAGGATCACCGTGGTTTACAGCTTGGCGGTGACTATTTAAGTACCGTTTAGTTTTCTGTAAATTGTAATATATTTTGTATGTACAATAAATGAACACAACTGCTACTCGGCAGTGCTCAAATTATATTTGAATTTGCTTGGCTTCGCGAATTTGCCATGTTCAATAGACACAATCACTACCGCATAATGAAATCTATAGTGCTCCTAGTTTTGACGATGAATGCTTCCAAATTTAGATGCCTCAATTGCAATATGTTCGAATTATATACATATATACACATATTTGAATATAACAGCAGTATATACATTTTATCATTACTACTCAAATATTTATCCCAGACTTATTTCTATATTTGACTATAAGATGTTCATATCGTTTATTTATTTTCAAAAAGTTGTAAAATAAACTATTAAAAGAATAGATTTTTTATTTAAATAATTAACTTTGGATTTATAAAACGCTATATGACATAATTTAGTAAACACATAAAAATTTGCTCCATTGAGAATAAATTTGAATATAATAACTTGTTTTATCAAATTTATATAGTGTTAAAGTTTATATTTTATATAGAAAATAATTTATTTCACGCATAGTTTGTCGTATAAAATTCTAGATAATATATCTAGATCTAATATAAATAAATCAGGGTTAATTTATAC
This sequence comes from Ctenocephalides felis, assembly GCF_003426905.1. Lineage (NCBI taxonomy): Eukaryota > Metazoa > Arthropoda > Insecta > Siphonaptera > Pulicidae > Ctenocephalides > Ctenocephalides felis. The sequence continues at coordinate 35,415,523 of NW_020536999.1, read as the reverse complement.
TTTAAGTGCTTTCACATTTCGTATTTTGAGGTGTTTTTTGATAAAGAATTACAAGTTTGATCGATTTATTTCATTTTTTTATAAATGATTTGTGAAATGGAGAACGTAAAATTTTAATATTATACAAGAACTGGTTAATATTTTCAAAAATCAATCATCAATGCTGCATGTGGTGGTGTTCCTAATATCTTTATTATTGCTAATTATGTTAGTTATTTGTTATTATTATTATCTAAATTGTTATCATTATTATTATTATTATTATTATTATTGGTACTACTATTATTATTATGTTATTACCTTAATAGTTTGGACAAAGCACGCTCAAATTCGAACTTTGATCAACAATTTCTCTTAAAAACAAATTTGCGGCTTGGTTATAAATAAATATATTTATAAACTTACACTTTTATCACATTCACTAAATCGAGGATTTGCTTTTCTGCATTTCAGTATCAAAAGCAAGAATACTAGGCAATTCGGAGCTGTTCATTAAATCCGGAAGTGACATCAATTTAACATGTGTCGCCTTACAAGCACCCATACCTCCTTCATTTATTTACTGGTATCGAGGAGGAAGAGTTGTCAATTACTCACAAAGAGGAGGTGAGTAGTAGCAATTCTCTAAAATTGCCCACGCAATAATGGAAAACTTTTAAGACCAGTCTTTGGTAGCAGAATCTATGTCTAAGGATTAAGATTATATTCATTATATTATTATTATTATTATTATATATATATATATATAAGCGTGTGGATTCCACATTTAATAGTCATAAGCATATCCTGAAAAATTTATCTATTGATAATAATATTGATAGCCCTAACATTATTTTCATCCAACTACGGAAAAATCTATTAACTAACTGGATAGAGAGTACTTTAATTTAATAATCTTTTCTATTATTTAATAATATGTTTATTCTTCAATATCTTGAATTTAAACATTTTCATTCACATTTTTTTCAAACTAAAGTTCTTTTAAATATGAAATGTTAAATTAGTGAAACTAAAGTACTTTTAATTCATAAATATTTTCTACAATTTATAGTTTCGTTCATATTTAATGGCGTGATTTACTACGATAGCATTTATTGACGATATTGCATAAATTTCTTCAAAATAAGATTTGATACAATTGCAAAATATTTCATAGATCTATCGTGAAATGAACATTACATATAGAAAATACTTATTGATAGAATTTTTGGCTATGAACCATTTTTTTGGGATTCTCATGAAACAAGAACCTAATTCTATATTTATTTCAATATTTAGTATTTGTACTTAAATTTTAAATCTGATTAGGTATAAGTGTTCTGACTGAGCGGCACACAAGGACCTCCAAGTTGCTTATTGCCCGAGCTATACCAAGCGATTCTGGAAACTACACTTGCGCGCCTAAAGGAGCTGGTTTGTATTTTAACATTTTATTTAAACGTAATGATCAACAAATCAAAACTGTTCAATTAAAATAATTTTAAAATTATTTGACTGGTTTGTATTTTATCATTTTATTTACGCGTAATGATTAACAATTCAAAACGGTTCAATTAAAATAATTTTAAAATTATTTGACTGTGTAATATAATTATACCTTACCGCAAAACGATAGAAAGTACATATTTCTGTTTTTGTAAAATTAAATAAATATTTTATATTTCTATATTACGAAATTCAAAAATCTATTGAATACTGAAAAATGTCTACAGCTAAGAGTAAGCTGCATTTTGCATTAAGGCAAGTTGGATGAACGCTTTTCAAACAAGCTTATAATATCTGTAACTCATCTGTAACTATAATAATATAAGCCAACTTATTTAACCCTTTGAGGACGGGACAGTTTGAAGTAAACCGTACCGTCGCGCCGAGCTCCTACTCTGTCATTTAAAATCGTCGACATATATTTCTGGCACTCTACTCAAATTCTAGCAATTCGACTCGTTGTAATTATATACACAGATTTTCCACAGGATAAATAAAATGTTCATTTATTAATTAACAATTCAGTTTGGTTTATTAACATTGAGTTTCTCAGCCATCGACATGTATTTTGGTTGGACGCATATATGCGTTCCTCGGCTCTAACAACTGCCCTCGCCGAACGCATATATAAGTTCTTCGGCCAATTTGATGATTTGCGTAAAACATATATATGCGGGGCTCGTTCTTAAAGCGTTAATAATAATAATACATTTCATTCTGCTTGGTGCTCTAAAAACGCGAAATTGTTCACAAAAATAAAATATTATGACATGTCATATATCATTTGTTTGGTTCGGATCCCTAGTCTACTACGATCCCACAGTATAAATAATGGACTTAATTAATAAGAAATTATTATATTAATTTATTAGTGATTCAAAAGCGTAGAACATCATAATGTGAGCAACATAAAAACTTTTATTATACATTATTGAAGATCGCACACGTGCCAAATACACACACAAAGTATTTTTCAAAAGCGCGTCCGAATAATCTATATTTTATTTAGTTACATAATTAAATCAGTAGGACAATAATATTTTGGTAGAATATTTGAAACTATGTACTCTATAGCCATGCAGATTCATTAAAATAGTCGTTTTTTTTTAACAACCAATTACGATCTTTGTCCAAAATTATTCAGCATGTTTCCGAAGTAATATGTTTCGAATAGTTTCTGAATTCTTAAAATCGATTCAGAATTTTTAGCTAAAACGCGAACGAAAAATTTTGCACTTTTTACACGCATACAAACTCATATACTTTTTTCATATTTGGACTCATTCGATTCAAAATGGCTTGAAACGTCGATAAAATATAAAATAAGCAAAGCGGATTTTTTTGGCAAAAACAAACTTCTCCTTTGAGAAATTAAAAATGTTGCTCTTTTCGTTTCGTTTAAAGTCGTTTAAAGAAACGACTCAGCCGATTGTTGAGAAAATGATAAACTTTTATCAATTTTGGTGTTAAACAAGTCAAAATGATTTGAATAATCAAGAAAACATAAAATTAGCAAATCGGATTTTCTGTCGAAAACATAAACTTCTTCTTTGGCAATTAATTTCAATGTTATTAAGCATTCATTTTTTTAGATTCAGCAAGCGTCATGGTGCACGTGCTGAACGGTGAACACCCGGCGGCCATGCAGCACGGCAACAACAGCTGCGGCGCCTGCAGCAAGTGCAAAGTCAACATCGTTTTACTGTTCGCTCGGAATGGAGGCTGTTTTATTTTCTTACTTCTGACGCATCGTAGCGTCTTAAACAGATAAAACATCTTTGTTTATTATTAACATAAATAGGATAGTTTTCTATGCGTGTCCACGAACATTTAAGTGCGATCCTACAATTACGACATTTGTAATAAAGTAACATATTTGTAAATTCAGATACGTGTAAATAGTAGCGCATTATATTATTATTGTGACTTGTGAATATATCTTGATTTATATAATCAGAACTGTGAATGATATGTGAAACACATTTTGGAATTGTATATACTAGTTATACTATAAATTACTATATAATAGTCATTGTGTTACATATTATTTAGAAAACTAATATATATCACTGTTTAAGAGATATCTATTGAAATTATGAAATTACAGTTACATTTAAATTATATGTTACAAAGTTGCTACTTAATTATAGAACTTCTATATATACCACAAGCATACAAGACAGATGGTGAATGCTCGTTTAAAATTTGACAATATATATATATATATATATATATATATATATATATATAAAAGTTTTTCTTTTGAAGGTTTTCTTTTAATTTTTACAGTAACAACACACCTGTTTTCTTTTACTTTGAAATATAAGACTTAATTCTCTGACAGAGTCACCGATTTTGTTTATAAAATTAATTGTTTAGAGTTTAGACTGTGACGGTGAAAGTTCCCAATAAATCAGCATATTTACAACTCAAAAAATTCAAAACAATTTAAAACAATGTTTTCTGAGCACATTATTAACTTCAAACACTCTTTTAATACCGACCATCCCATAATTTTAAATAAAGAAAAAAATGTGGACCTTAGAAGATTTTCCGAATCTTGTTTTATCTTTTTAAATTCAAATTGTGTGAATAAACGCAGTTCTTCTTGCTTACTTTCAGAAAGCTATCAAAATTTAATTAATGTGTAAATCTGATTTTCTACTACGCCCCCACACACACTTGTCGGTCGCCCGTTTCTCGTGTTCGTTGCGTTTAAAATTGGTTATTTCATTTACCTTTTTTAGTTTTTTTTTCAAATTGTTTTTGTTTCATATATATTAATTTAGAAATATTAAAATATTAATAAAAATCACTCTTCTTGCACTAATTTATTAAATAATATTAATTTTACAAACGTTTCGAGATTAGGTTTGTCTCATCATCAGTGTATTACAATCTAAAATTTAAAATATGAAAATCTAAAACAGCACTACTTATGTGTTAGCTTTTCCAACTTGTTCTTCTTATTAAATGCACGTGCCATACGAACTGTAAGCGGCTGAAATCCTTTGACTGACTAGGCTAACACATAGCGCTTTTTTAGATTTTTTAAATTTTAATTTATAATACACTGATGATGAGACAAACCAATCGAAACGTTTGTAAGATTAATATTATTTAATAAATTAGTGCAGAAAAGATAGTGCTGTTTGCTCATATATATGTATGATTTTTAAGATATCCAGTTTTAGGTAATGTTTCGTCCTTTCATTTTTGTGATTTTTTTTTCTGGGTAATGAAATGTATAAGTTAAGTTAAGGATTCTTTCACAAAAATGCTACTTGATGCGTAGCTAAATGCATGAAAAATTACGATGTTATTTAGTTCTATATATTTCTCTATTATTTTTGTTATAATTCAATTATAATCATACGAATGCATATATGTTCAAGTGTATATACGAAAATATTTTTTTTATTGTATAAGCGTTTTGTGTGTGTATGCAGTACTGAAATACAGGCAAAGGAACATATGATTTGCGTTACTAGTAATTGCTTAAAACATAGAGAATACTCATAAAAAATCTAATAAAATTGAATATAATTTGAATACATTAATATATATTATATGTATATGTATGTATGTATATGTATATATATATATATATATATATATATATATATATATATATATATATAGAACTGCATGTGTAAATACTAAAGCATTTATTACTTTTATCACTTAGTTTATACTATATGAGTATATTTTTATACTACATATTATGATTACATTTTAGTAAAGAACAGTGCTTGTAGTTTGTAAATGGAATGTATATGTATATCATAAGAAAAACTAGATTTCGGAATAAATATATGTCTAGAATAGTTGACAATGAATACTTGATATTATAATGAAACAATAATAAAATATACTAAAGAACTGTATGAATGAAGTTCATTATTAAATATTTACATATGTATATATAATTTCAGATTAGAAATTTATTATCATGTGAATGATTTATTGAAAAAAAAAGAAAAAAAACTACACTTATGTAGGTAAATACAAATAGTTGATATATTAATCATATTGAAAGTGCATTTAAATACCAAATAAATACGAAAACCATTTTTATGTGCTTTGAATACTTTAGTAAAACACCGAAATTAAATTGAACAAATTTTTTAAATTATTTTAATTGCATTATAATTATTATTATCTAAATAACAAATATTGTAACAATAAAATTTCAACTAGTCACCTGATGTTAACATCAATTTAAATAATATTCGTTTTGTGCATCATAGCATTGAAAAGAACTGCAACGATTCTGCATGAATGCAACAATTACTTAAATTCTGTTGACCAACATTGTAGCCAGAAATAATAATCATACTAAATTTGTTTTTTATATCAATTTATAATATTGCAGGTATGCAAAAATTCCATAATCCATCTATTATACTGAATAAACATTTCGAAACAAATTATACAAAATATTAAAAAAAAAACAATTTAACTATTATTATAATTTGTGCACAGATTTACAGCATGTTTACAGCAACAGTTTAATTTTTGATTGAAGATTTTTTTAACAAAAATTGGATAATTTGAACCAAAAATAATAACAATACACAATAATATAAATTGTAGAACTGATTTAAGCCGCAGAAACAAACATATTAGGATAATGTATCAAAATATAATTTATTTACATTTTAGCAAATGTTCGTTGTATATATTTAAATAAAATACAAATTAATATATTATACATTAATCATTTAATAGTATTGTACTGATCTTCTTTAAAAATGAAACCCTTTTGACGTAACTCAGATTTTGCTGCTGCGATTTGATTTTGCAATTCTTTAGCTGCTTCAGGACAATCATTAAAAGTGAATACACCATAAAGAACTGCTGAGACAGAGTAAATCTGTAACACAATCACTTATTGAGACTTATTCATAGCATCTTCTACAGTTTTATTTACTTACACCAAATAAAAATATAAGAAGCAATGGTAAAGGTAATATCAAATGAAGCCAGTCATCAAGAAAAGGTATGTGAAGTGTTTTTGTAACAATACTACTCCATATGCCCAAAACACAAGACATAACAAATGTCCATTCTACTAACTTGGTCATTTTGCTATTCTAAAAAGAATTGAAGTTAAAATAATCTGAGACCCTAGACTTTCTCATCTGAAAATGTCATTCTCTCACTACCAGTAGATTCTATTTGGTTATCAGAAAATATCGTGATTTTTCTGCAATAAGCATTGGTTGGATTTCAAATTGGATAATTAAGGAAGATTATTAGGTTATCAAGACTATGAAATTGCTGATGTCAATGCCGATAAGAAAAACATATTGTATGTATGAGCATTGCCTAAGAATTTACACACCAAAATATTGAAAATTAAAAAATTCAAATTTTCTCAAATATGACTTAAAAATAAATTTTCTTCTAAATCACAATTATTTAACGTCAAATGTAACAAAATAAAGCTTTGAACGCCTTTTGAAAGCTTTGAACGAGTTTTGACACTGCATTGTGCTGACCGCTGTCAAATTTGACAGCGTACAGTTCGCCGAAAATATCTGGTGGCGGCGTGGCAGCATCGCGCCAATTTTTGGGTCCAATCTTTCATTGCATAATTTAAAATATCTATGTTTTATCATTGTTAATCAAACACTTGTCAAAACAAGTTGTTTTGCACAGAACCATAGACAATATAATAATGAGAACAACAGAACCTTTAAGGAGACTACAATCAATTGTAAGACGATGTCGGGGCTGAAATTAATCATTCTCCAACTTAAATTGGGGACCGTTGTGATTAACACATGGTTAGTGAAAGTGTTGATTATTTTGTGTATTTATTATGTTTTTTAATAGTAGATATAGTTTTTTCATAGTGGATTCGCATGAATAATTTATGCTTTTTGTATGATAATCGTCTAGCATCGACTTGAATTAGTAATTAATAATAATTTAATTTGCGTCAATCGTTAAAACTAAAGTACTTTTACTGCTATGCAGAGCTATTTACTTTTAAAATTGTTGTTTTTAGAATTTTGGTGCATCAACTGTACTCCATGAGTTTCAACCGCATATTTATGCTATGGTTGGCCAACTTTTAGTCTTGTGTACAACTTCACAGAGTAGTGATCCATGTCAAAATACAAGGCTTGTCTAATAAAATAAAATCTAAATCCAAACATATAAAGTAAATGTGCTCAGACAATGCATTTACATAAAGTGCATATTTTCTGTTTTTCAAAAGAATCTTAACCTAACATTACGTAACATATAACAAAACGAAGATTATCATAATGCTTTATATGGCAAATTGTTCGAATTTACGTATCTGTAACTAGATGTGTTTACATTAATACTTTATACTCACATACGAATATTTAATTTCAATCAGCATAAATGTGATTTGTTGAAATGTACAAAACAAATCAAATGATGAAAGCTGCTGCATCAGCGGCAGCAAAAGTAGATTCTCTACTTATGGCAAAAGGAAAGCTAAGAATGGATAACCCAAAACTTGGATTGCTACCAACGCCTGGCAAACCAAATGATCTTTTCACTACTGAAGTAGAAATTAATGATACTCCGTTATCAGCTAGAAATCTTCTTACAAAAGTAAGCTATCTATTTGTTGTAATATAGAATATAGATCTATTTTTACCAGTAATTTTTGTGATTAATTTTATTACTTTGAGGTGATTTGTCACTGTTGTTATTTTTTTATAATTATAAATTGTATTAACTTTCAAGGGGCAAACCCAAGAAGAAATTAGTCAATATTCGGGTGCAGCAATATCTACTCGTGGACGGTATATGACTCAAAATGAAGGACTACAAAATCCAAATGATAGGGCATTATACCTGTTTATACAAGGACCGACTAAACAAAGTCTTGATTGTGAGTATTATTCATTCAATTTTGTAGTTCATATTTTTTTAAACTCATAAAATAAATTATTTATTAACTTTTCATGTTTATTCATTTTTTAGTGGCCATACAAAGAATTCATGAAATAATCCGAAGTGAGCAAAATCAAACAAATCAAAGATATTTATCTCGTAATAAACCTCAACTACCTCCTTTAATGAGCATTCAAACAAATGTTACATCCGTGAGTAATTTTTTTTCTGAACTTCAGGTCCATAAATTTATAGTTCAATGAATAATATTTCTATTTAGATTGACAAAGTTATGGTTGGTCTTGATCATGCACCTCCTGCATTTGACTTAAGAGGAAGAATTATTGGCCAAGGTGGAACAAATTTAGAATATATACGAACTGAAACTGGGGCTGTGGTAACTTTAAGGGGTAGAGGATCACTGTTCACGGAATCTGCATCTGGGACTGAATCGCCTGAACCACTTCATTTTTTTATAGAACATCCAAGGTAAGTATCTATATTCTTACAAGAAAAACATTAATTGATTGCAAATGATTTTTTTTGTTTTGTTTTGTAATAAATACAATATTTTTATGTGATTTATTGTAGATATGATGGAGTTGTAGCAGCACGTCAACTTGCTTTAAATCTAATTGAGACATTACAGCAAGAATTAGCACAATTTTTGCAAACTAATCCACCAAGTATGGTTAATATTCAAGCAATACCACAAAATACTATGCAACAGAATATTGTTCAGCATTCCCCACAGGTAGGTAAAAATTATATTAATAATTCTACATTACTTTTATTTGTGGTTTCTTTAACAGGTATTTCCTTCTGTTCACCAACCTATTGCAATACCCCCTCCAATATTATCAGGACCACCTCCAGTTCAACATCCGCAGGTTCAACAAAATATTTTAAATCAACATAATCTTATCAATCAATCAGCTTTGCAAGTTCAACCTTCTTTAAACATTATTCAACCAAATATTCAACCAAATGTTATAAATGCTCAAGGTAATCTTATAGTTTGTTTTTATAATAAATTATAGAAAATTTTACAGAACGAGGTATAACTCCACAGTATAAATAAATTCTTCATTAAAAAATTATTTTTAGGTATTATACAACAACAACAGATACAACAGCCTTTACTTGTTCAGCAATCTCAATCAGGAATGGTGTTAAACAATGTTTCACAAAATATTCAATTACCACAGGTTAATCTTCCCCCGCCTGGTGTCCATATTCCACAACAACAAGGGCCATTGGTAAAGGAAAAAAAAAGCTATTGCAGAATTAATTATTTTCAATATCTTATCTTTAATAGTAATTATATTTTATTTTTAGGTTTCAAGTAATATTCAATCAAGCCAGCAACAACAAATTCTCTTATCTCACCCTCCACCTACAATGAATATTCCTCCTCCCAACATGCCACCACCAAATCAAGGGTTGATAATTGTTAGTTCTGCTCCAAGTCAATATTCGCAACAGCCGCAGGTAAAAAAGATATGTTAAATTTATTTCAACAAAGAATTGTTTTAACAATCTAAATTCAAAACATTGTTTTGAACTTGTTTTTCCTCAGATGTTTGTCAGCCAAGCTACACAAATAAATCCTGTTCAGAGTTTAAACCAGCAAATGAATACCCCCTATCAGTATCATATAATACAAGGATCTAATCCTATTTATGCAACAGCACAGCAGCTAGGAAACTCTGCAGGTGGTGTTGTGACTGGACAGATAAATGAACTTAAACCAAATGCCGGTAATTATTTTAATATACTATGAGTTAATCAATCTTTTCATCTGCACTATACAATCATGAAAATTATTGAGATAAATAAATTTCACATGTAAATTTTCATTATTAAACAATATATTGGTATTGAGGTGAACTTATAATTGCAATTTTAATTGCAGGTCAACAATTTCAAACTATGACTGTTCAACAAGTTTATCAACAACCTATTATAACTGGCCAAGAGCAGATAGTTACTCAAACTTTACCCCCAGGTAGCTTGAGAAATAAAATTATTGAATTATGTAATTAATAATAAATTTTCTTTATATATATATATGTTCAATCATCTTATTTTAGGACAACAATACATTGTGGCTCCAAATTCTGGTCCAATATATATTGTACCACCTCCTTCACAAACTGTACAAACACAACCAAATCAAACAATTGAAACTATCTCTGTTCAATCTCATCATCACATAATTCCAAATTCGATACATAATCAGCATGATCCACAATCAATTATTAATCAAACTGTTACCATTGACAACAGTGCTAACATGAATCAACTACAGAATATTCAAACTGAACCAATTGAGAATAGAGATAAAGATACAGAGGAAGTCAAAAATCCTCTTACAGAAAATACAGCTTCTAGAAATGAAAATGATGCTAAAGAAGATAGCTCAAATGATTCATCAAATCCTCAAGTAATTTTTATAATTAATACAAACAAGTATAATACTATAATTTATTCACTTTTAATAAGACTTTTGCAATTGCTACTTTCACAATACATTTAATTTGAATTTTATCTCTAATGAATTGACTAATCTCAATTTAGATAATTTCATATTATTTTATTTAATGATTTTTTTTTTAACGATATGCAGGAAAAATCGGTTGCTGTAGAGTGTTTGTCACAATTGCAGCCAAATCAAGTTGCATCTCAATCAGATTCTGCAAATAATATTGATACTCATCAAATTCAGAATCAAGATAATTTACATCAAGGGTCTGCCAATAATGAAGTTTTTTTGAACCAAGCACCACCACCTACTCAAATAATTCAACATCAAATGAATCCACCTCCAATTTTACAAATGCCACCACAGATTGTTCCACCTCCAAATCATGCTTCACCGCAGATGCCAATGTTTTCAGTTGCTAATCAGCAGATTATTGCTAAACCGCAATTTCAAATTAACAGTCAGCCACAAAATTGGGTTCAAACTCATCAACAGAATTGGATCCCAAATACTAGCCAAATTTTAACACATACCACAAATTTGACTGGCACACCATACCAAACACTACCCAATCAATTTGTACAGAATCAAGGTCCAAATTCGACATTGTTAACATCTCAGATTTCAAATCAGGAATTAGATGAAGAGAATAGGCAACTAAATCAACAAAATCTTATGGTTTCTGTCAATTCCAGCACTTGCAGCATACAGAATAATTTGGATGTCACAACTATGCAAGCACCTTCTCAGAATGTAAGTTTTTGACTTGCACTTTTATCTTACTATTAAGTTTATCTCATTGTAGTATAAATTTAAAATTTTTATGGATTATATTAAATTTTAGATGGTGTCTCGGCCAAGAATAGGACAGAAGAGAAAAATCTATGATGAAAACTGGAGATTTAAACAAGGAATAGGGTAAGTGCATTTTATTTACACCTTAATATAGTTTTAGAATATTAATCCCAGCTTTATGTTTTAATTAAGATTAGCAATTAATTTAAAAATTAATTTTCAGTATTGATAGATTTAAGTATTGATAGATTTTCCTAAAATGATTGCAAATATAAGATTAAATGAACCATGAATTTATTAAAACTGAGAGAAGTATATAAATAAATTAAATTTCTCAGTTGATCATTCTAATCTAAATGCAAAATAATTGGTGCTTATAAATAGACGAGTTAGAAAGAAAATCATTTTTCTTAACTTTTCAGATAAGTTTGTTTCTTTAGAAAAACCGATTTGAAAATTTTTGTTCTCAACTTTGCAAGTAATCTTAATCGTTTGACACTAAAAATGGAGAAAGTATGCATATGCTGAGTGTATGTATGTGTGTGAGGAAAACTTGACAATTTGTTGGTTTTCTCAAAAATGGCTGCATTGGTTTCAAGCAAAATTTATATCCATTTTTTTCAACTCGAAAAGGCTCATGCTGAATAGTTTTGCGCGACAATCCGAATCAATACAAAAATTTTCACCAAAGTTTTCGTGTAACCAGTTATTGGTCATAGTATTATTGATGGAGTCGATTATTCACACATGTCGAGATGTTCATGCTACCTGCCTTAAGGCAAAATGTTACTTACACTAAGTTTAAATTATAAATCTTTCTGGTAATGTTTGAAATGGTATTCATAAGTACATAAAGAAACGAAGTATAACAAATAATTTATGAAAAAAATTAATACATTTTCCATATGGATCTCATGTAATTGTCTAAACTATAATTTTTATGTTATTCCTGACTCCATTCAAATCGACAACATAATGAACTAAAAGAGATATAATTTCAAACTGTAATTAAATGGTGATGGCAAAAATCATAATAAAAATCTTATCATTCAGATTTAATGCAAATTGATGGTTAATATATTAAATTAATACTGATATATGAATATAAAAAACACATTAGCACACACATATACAACAGAATGTTCATTCATATTATACACATTTGATTCAGATTTTAAACAATCTACAGATTATCAATATTTCAGTTTGTCATGGACACTCTTTTATTTACTAATTATATATTCTCATAAGCAATATTTTAACACTATGCAAGAAATCGAACACTAATTATATTATATTTACTTATTAACTTTTCATTGATCTTTATTCTTCTTTACAGCTTTATTATTTAGCTTGCATCATTTAAGAATGGGAAGTATCATTTTTCACCAAAAATGATTAAGATTTTTATAAACAGTTTAGATAATATTAATATCATCAGCAAATAGAGTGAAAAAATATAAATCAAGTGATAGGTGCATTAGCAAAAAATAAGTTTATATTTACTAGTTTTTATTCTCTTCAATTGAAAAGCTATCAGTATTCATTCTATAGAACATGTAAAATGTAAATATATAAATTGTATTATGAAATTTTTAAATGCATTGCAATATATTGTGATTTAGTTGTATTAAACTTCACATTTGCTTTCGAAAATTTATAATAATCACTATCCGAAAAAAAAAAAAAAACACACTTCTTGTGACATTAATAGGTTTTACATAGGTTTCAACCAAACCATTTAGGTAAAATATTTTTTTTAATATATGCAATATTATTAATATTTAGATTAATCCGAGAACTGCAATTGGTTATCAATCAAAAATATTTTTCGTGCCTGTATTAACAATTTATTTTAAGATATTTATAAGTACTATTAGCTGATCATTGCTCTTTGGATTTCCAACGGGATATAATTTGGGGGATGTTGTGAATCTAACATGATTTTTTACACAGAAATGGTGGTATGATGGGACCAAATTCAAGATATCCAGCCCCTTCTCCAGCAGTCGTTAGTCAACACAACAACAATGTTAACATAAGACATCAGATCCCGAAAGGTATTGTAACAGCAACTCAGAAACTGACCTTGATACACTTGCTATTCATTTTTGACAATGTAGTGATTTAAATTTATTGCTGAATTGTACTCGCATCGATCTTTGTTTTTATGTTGTTTTTTTTAGTTTATTATTGGTTTCATAGTTGTTGATAACGTGGTGGCGTTGCTGTATATCGTTCCCGCAGACTACTTCGAATTTTAATTCTGCATGTATATGATAAACACAAATTTCAGAAGGTTCCTGAATATTTATTTTAATAATTTTGTTTAAGCTGATTGTATGATTATCTTATTAATAATGATCTCTAATTTTAGTTTTTTGTTCTTTAATAATAATTAAAGACATAAACTATTTGAATATATACTCTTTCAAAAACTAATGCAAAATGAATTCTTTTTTTTGTTTTTGCTCTTTAGGACTGGTTCTTCTGATCAATAAATTCGGGACTCAGATGATTGGATGGTGCGCAGACTTCATTTCAAAATTCATTTGTTCATGAATATTTTATTTATTATTGTAATATTTTCTGAAGTTTTAGGAGAAAAGGCTGTAACTGGAGTATAAATTTGATTTTGGTAAAAAGTTAATTCAGATCATTTTTTATTATAATTTTAACTTTCAGTGTGCAATGTTGATAGATATATATTTATATCATAGTTAACACTATCAGTAAATGTGTTAATTTCAGATATACTACGTAAATTTTAAAAGCACATACTAATTCAATAGATTTTCTTGTTTCCGTATTTGTCAAATGTTTTTGTTTCTTATTTACCCCGTGGAAATAATTGTATTTGTCCGAATAATATATTTCTATTGATAATAGGCTCAATTTGTTATGTTATATGAAATTAAAATCATAAAATTATCACAAACATATTAATGATAATATTGTGTAAACAGGCGTTTTGCTTAGGCTTTTTCTTTTTTTTTTCTCTGAAATATTCTAATGAAGTAAATTTAATAATAAATGATGATCTGAAAATAAGTGTACCAGTGTCGACAATTATTTTACTGTTTTGTTTACTATGTGTAGGTGATCACGTAGATCTAAACTCCCTGGAATCGAACGATCAAAATCAAGTGCCGCCAGGATATAATCAAGATCACATTGATTCATTTCGTGGCCCACCTATGAGAGTTATACAAGGGTATGATCCAAGAAGTAGAATGCCTCCTCCACCTCCTCCGCCACCGCAGCGATCAGCTATACCACAGTATCAATTTAACACATGGAATGTGCAAGAACATAGTCCACCTCAATATGCACAACAACACGGGTCAAGGCAATGGATGGCCTGAATTTATGTAACTATATAACTTACTTTTAAGAGAACTTTACAGAAGTAACTAAAATCAAAAGCAAGTATATGAGCCGACTAAAATTTATCTGGCGCCGTTTCATCAGATTTATTTGGAAAACCAAATTATCTTCAAAAGTTTCATAAATCTCGAGCTTGAATTTATTTTGTTTTAAAATATCAATTGATTGAGCGATTAGAACAGAATGTTGAATTATAATTAATCACAATGTGAGAGTGTTTCTCATAAACTGCCATGCCAAAAGAACGGTTATATATGTTAATGAATATTACATCTTGATATTATTTCCAAAATTAAATATTTTTAACTTTGCCATAACTCTGATAGTGTTTTTATAGAAGTTAAAAGTTATAGATGTGAAGAAAGGCATTCTTAAATAAAATTTCTAAGTTGTTTATACTAAATATAGGCCTGAATCTTCAATTATATTAGGACATAACTAATTTACCTGATAAATTATAACTATGATAATTTTAAAATGTAAATAACACTAGTGTACAAAAAAGTACATATATATATATATATATATATATATATATATATATCTGTTTGTGTGATAATTTTTTGGGATGGTGATAAATATGTTGATAAAACTATAAACTTTTTAAGCAGGCAACTATCTAGATAAAGATAAAGAAAACTATCTTTTGTTTCTTAAGGTGAATGTTAATTAATGGTCCATATTTTTCGAGTCCCAATTTGACTCTTTTTCAGTGGCAACAGTGACATATTAATGAAAAAATAATAAAAAATGAGAATGAATTATATTTATAATTAAATAAAAAGAAAAATAATAAATTTGAACATCACATCACATCTGAAAGAACGAAACACAAATGTCAAGTCTTAATCCACCTTGAGAAACAAAATATAGTTTTCAATATCTTTATTATCTGGGTGGATGCCTGTTTAAAAAGTTTATGGTTTTATCAACATATATATATATATATATATATATATATATATTTATTTATATATACATATATATATATATATATATATATATATATATTTATATATACATATATATATATATATATATATATATATATTTATATATATATATATATATATAATATGCATATGTATATATATATATATATATATTATATATATATATATATATAATATGCATATGTATATATATATATATATATATATATATATATTTATATATATATATAATATGCATATGTATATATATATATATATATATATATATATATATATATGTATATTAGGGTGGCCCCTAACGATGTTTCGGCCCTTATGAGATTTTATAATTTATTATTTATTTATAAGTAAGGAATTTGTATATAAACGAATCATAATATATATTTTTTATTTGAAATCGTCAATTACTTAAATTATTTATAAATGGTTGATATTTCTTGCGAAATTTAAAATACTTTTTCTACTATAAAATGTTAAGCAAAATTCTGCTACTATTCATTTTGGGCGAGACCTTTGTGACATCATAATTTTCTGGTAGCAAACAAATGTTAAACGTTTTATTTAGTTTAGTTTGTTCTAAATCCTTAACATAAATTGAGTTCAACTCCATACAATTCTTACTGGAATGATATTGTTATTCTAATAAGAATCTTTGTTCTAAGATATACTAATTACGTATTATAACATATGTTTAGGCATTAGAACTAATCAGTTGATAGGTGAAACCAATTAACATTTTCTTTTTAACTTTCCGAAGAAGTTTATGTTTTCATCAAAAAATCCGAAAAATGATTCGCTAATTTTGTGTTTACTCGACGTTTCAAGCCATCCTGAATCGAATGAGACCAAAATTGGAAAAAGTATGTATGTGTAATGTTGCCGTAAATCAACGTTTTCTGAAAAACGCCTGGACCTATTTCAAAAGTTTAAAAGCCATTAGATGTATCTCGATGAGGATTTCGTTTCTTAGTTTTGTGCGACGATCGGAAGAGCCGTTTTTTTGTGATTGAGAAAAAAGTATTAAACTTTCCGTCCACATTTGAGCTCATACTACCGAATCGATCTTAAAAAATCAAAATCTGTTCGGAAGATATTAGTTGGGAATGATACTGATTAGTTTTAGGTGAAAATCTACCGAGCTGTTTTCTTATAATTAACTGTTGAAAAAAAATTTTAGCCGTTTTTCATGGAACTTTTTTTGGCGATATATATTATCATATACTCTTCTTTTATCTATGTATATCATGATCTTATAAAACTTACTGAAATATTACGGCCTTACGACAAGGAGTTTGATTTAAAAAATTCATCAAAATTTAAGAAAATAAGTAGTTTTTTTTTGACGTTTGTTGAAATTAAAATTAGACGATTTACTCGGTATAACGTTAGAGTAATTGGTCCTAATGATCATACTTAACCATTAAAGTACTACGGAAACTTGTTCAATTATAAAAATTATTGATTTTTGAAAATTTGCTTTTAGAAAATACTCCTAGTTAACGTGTTAGTTCATTTTCAATTATGTGTAATAAATCCACTCGGAATAATTTTAATCACTCATAAACTAATTTATTTTTTATTGATTAAGTCAATTATTTGCACATATCGAGAACTTCATGTAATGTGACTCAATGCAAAATTCCAGTACCAACTAGTTATTTTACTGTTATTCAAAAGCAACTGTTTAAGTAAATATTAAACTTGTAATATTAGGTACATATATCAATTTCGTCAAAGTTTTTGGGAAGTAATTAAAAAGTAAGTTTTAAATCTTTAAAATTAATATATAAATAAAAAGATTAAAACGCCAAGGTATAATAAAAAAGCAAATAATTCTGAAAGTATTATTTATTCAAAAGCACAATTATTTGTTAATTATTTTTTTTATAATTTTTATTTCTACAGTTGATTTTTTCGCAAATAAATATGTTCGAAAATATTGCAATATCTTGTGGGAACAGATTATAATAGTTTATGTATGTATATATATATATATATATATATATATATATATATATATATATATATATATACATTTATATAGGTATATGAAATTTACTTGAAACTTTGGCTGAATCAAATCATATCATCAATGCGTTGTATTATTTACAAAACAGAGTATTAAATCTGATTCTCTCGACAAATTATGTTATCTAGTTTTCAAGCCAGGGCATATTATTGATGTATGGATAACATTAAATTTTATAAAAATATATACATGCTAGGGTCTATAGATATGATTGTTAACACATAATAATAAACATTTCATGTTCGAGCATACAAATATACGGTTTAGTATTCTCGAACACAAAAGTGATGTGACATAGACTAGCAAGGCACATGAATCAACAATGCACAGCAATCATTTTACAATTAATATGTCTAAAGTATTCAAAGATTATGTTTATTTTGATGAATACAATTCAAAAAATTTAGGTTTTTTATGCTTAGACTAAATTTTTTAAAATATATTTTTAGTTGTTTTATTATTATCTACATCATAATTGCAAACGAGCACATTTGATACATGTGCAATTTAATTATTGTCATTAAAATTTATTGACATATATTAATAACATAGCTTCTTCTGCTTTAAATCTAAAGGTTCAGACAAAATAACTGTCACAAATTCAATGTGCATAAATAATTCAATTATTAACAAAAAAATATATAAACGATCTAACAATTTTAATATGAAATTTATAGTCTTGAGACGATTAAAACAGTTTTTGTATATAGCTTTTATATTTACATTTAACATATAATGTCATTTCACCTTATGAATGACAGCTTAATTATAAAATCTATCACAATTTCATCATATTTTAGATAAACATCTTATAAAATTCCTGTTAGAATATGTAACACGTAATAATGATATTATAATTAATTAAATTAAAATCATTTATTGAGAAAAGCTAGATGCGACATCTTAGCCGAGCAGCTCCAATTATCTATATTTATCAAATTTAATAATATATAACATATCTCAATGCCGACAAATGAACTAAATGATCACCAAATAATAACAAATGTGCATAATTTATAATTGGAAATTATCGTAGATCTCAATTTATACATGAACGAAATGTTTTAGTATGTTCTGTCAAATTAAGTGATATTCATGATGGTTATCCACTAACATGTTGTCATTAAATAAAATGCAGCATGCACAAAATATATGAAACAAATTATTCAAGCATCTCTTAGATAAAGTTAAACTCTCATCGATCATCAAAATAAATAAATTGTAAAAACTAATTGTATATGTAAGGATTATGCAGTGAATTGTTTCTTTCATTTAATCAAAGTTCACAAAACATTATTAATTGTCTTAGTTGCCTTATAATGTTTTGCTAGAAACTTGTGGTTATTAGCAAAAAGCTTAACATATACATATTCTACATAAACATCTACATAAAAAAAGATGTTTATATTGAATATCAATGCAGGTGTGATTTATTTGATGATTTTAATAGTCTTCAAATCTTCGTTCCCTAGAACACTTAGAACAGTAATAATCCATTTCTGGGCTGCCAAAAAACATGCAATTTATTGTTTTGCAAGGCTTAGCTTTTCCAAATGGCGTTTGGATATTGTGAAATGATGTTCGGTCAGCTAAATCAGAATGATCATGATTTGAATAATAATTCATCGAAGATTTGACCTTCCTGATATCAACATCTTGTTCTATGTGGTCTGTGCTCTTATCAGCCGATTTTATATCTCGTGAAGTTTTTGCTTTCGATAATACAGAACTATTACCTATTGTATTTCCTGGTGAAAATATACTTGCTTGTCCTGGAATATTGACTTTAAGAGGTTTAAAAGGTATATTTGGCATATTGTCATATGTTTCTGCATGAACTCTATCTTGGCCGCCTACTAATCTTTCGTAACCATTTCGATGGTGTTGTTTTGGTGAATTAATTTCTCTATCGGCTTCTGTTAATCTTGAATTTTCATTCTCATATAAAGACACATTTTTTCTAACATCATTGTAAAAAGTACTTTTCGATAAATATAATGTCTGGTCCAAATTATTTAAAGCCTTTACTGATGGCATTCTTTTTATAAATTCATGTGATTCTATATCTGTTTCTGCATAAAATTTTGAGTTTCCTGTATCATATCGAGGAGACAAGTCATCAGTTTGACTTAATATTTCATCATTTCGTTGTTTTTCATAGCAGTCTGTGCACATATAACTTGTCAGTGCAGTGCCAAATTGATCACATCCAGGGTTTATGCAACTTAATGATCCTTCTAAATATGCTTGTTCTTGAAGTTTTAAGTTTTCAAAATGCTGCCTTTCTCTTTCTTGTTTACATTTATCTGATTGTGATTTCAAAAATCTCTCTTGTGCAAATTCTAAATAATTTCTAACCATTTCTTCTTGATATTCATGTCGTTTAGCTCTTAATTCTGCACATAACAACTTTGATTTTACTATATTTACTGAAGAACTTCCTGAAGTTAAAGGTTTCTTTTGATTTTTGGCCATTTTTGTCGTTATTGATCCAATATTTTTCTTGAATCTTTTGCTCATAGATTTACCAATTGAACCAAACTGTTTAGCAACTGACTGTAATTGTTTGGCTGCCTTGCTTTTATTATTGCCAAAAATTGGTCCATCATTTTCATCAGCCATAACTTCAGGTTCTGTAAATTTTTTTTCAATTTCATCCTCTGAAAAATCAACTTCATATTCTTCACCAGGAGAAAGTTGTGAACTTACATACACAACATCTAGATATTCTTTAAGAACATTTATTTGATCTCGCTCTGTTAAAACAAAATTTTTCAAATTAGCAGAATCTTTATCATCTTTGCCCCATACAAAAGCTTCGCCTGGATCTATACTGAATTGAATTGGCAATAAATGATTTTCTGCATCAGTTAGTGGTATAACAGCTGGTGGTATTATTACAGATTTATCTCCAAAACTTTCTTTTTCCATCACAACTAATGCAGAGAAATGAGCCATATCATAAGTCAAAAGTAGTGGAGATCTATGGCAATCTGATGGTAAACATTCTAATGGCAAATAAATACCTCCAAAAGGAATTGGTGCCATTGCTTCGCCATTCTGATCTTTTAGCATCACATCTGCTATAACAATAATGGGCCTTCTTAATACATGTGCTAAAGCCAACACATGGATTTCTTCTAAACTTTCATAAGTTGCATTTTCAAAAGCTTCAGTCTCATCTGACATGCGAGTATCCATAACACTACGTCTCCTATAAGGTTTTCTGGGCTCTGTGGAAGCCATTGAAACAATGCCTTCCCATTCTTTTGACCACTCTTCTTCCGAATACACAAAATTAGCCTCTGCATTCATTTTTGATTGTTGCCACCTCCATCTTCTCCACAAGGCATCTCTACAGGGATCATTTGTTAACAAGTTAAACAAAGCTCCTCTTAGAGTTAATAAACGATCATGAAAACCCCACATTGCTAATGAAGCTGCATGTAGTAAACAATTTCCATCACCTGTATTGTAAATAATTCCTTTTAATAATGGTTTTGTAATAATTTAATTTGTGTGTAATTAGCAATATTAAAAAAAAAAACAATTAACCATTTTCAACAATTAACCATGTAAAAAAAAATAACATAAAATTTACCTGTAGTTGCTAAGGCCACAATCTTTGACATATGCCATTTGCAGCCCACCAATTCAACCGTCCTGATTGTTCTAAAGCTACCAAACTCGAGTTTTCTATCAAATCTTTTTCCAAAAATTTTCTGTAAAAATTGATTTTATTTATTTCTCTCTTACTTTCACTCTATGATCATTAACTTACTTGAAATCATTACTGTATACAGTTAAATCAGGCAAAGTAAAGGTATATTCTGGAGTTTCTATATAGCATTGTTTTTTTAATGTATTGTGCATTACTGGAAAATTCATTGCAAACTCATTTCTTGCTTTAGAAACTAAATTCACATTTTCTGTAGCTCGGGATATGCCTCTAGCCAATTTCTTGCCTTTAAAAATAAATCAAATTTAGTATGTAATAACTAATAACTTTTTGAGGTTATTCGACCATATGATAAAATATATTATTAATGAAATTATA
Source organism: Ctenocephalides felis (assembly GCF_003426905.1). Lineage (NCBI taxonomy): Eukaryota > Metazoa > Arthropoda > Insecta > Siphonaptera > Pulicidae > Ctenocephalides > Ctenocephalides felis. Next base: position 35,393,450 of record NW_020536999.1, on the reverse strand, counting down.
TTACATATATAATATTATATAAAGACACGCACACACACATACATATTTCATCATAGACTTACAATCTTCCACATCCAAAGCATTACTCTTGAGAAGACTTGGTCGTCTATAGGCATTATTTTTATTACTTGTGTAAGTCTCAGGGGTAATTTGAAGTGGTAAATTTGCAGGTATATCTAGATTATTTGCCATAGATGAATCATGATCAACAGACTGATCTTGTTGTTGATCATAATTCATTGATTTTAAATCTGTAATATAAGGAGAGTATAATAATAATATCAATGGTTTTATGCCAGGGCAACAGTGTAAAATTGCAATTTTACCTAGAGAGACTGTATTTTTCACATTTTCAAATGTAGTTAAAGCCGAAGACAAGTCCCAACCTTTTGATTGTAGTAAAGCGTGAGATGCTTGGGAACTCAACCCAGTTTGATTCATTAAAGCAGTAACCATGTGTGATTCCATTAGCCTTTATTTTTATTTACCATTTTATAGAAAACTATCTTTAATCAAGATCTGATTCACAATAGCAAAGCATGAAATATTAACTTAATTATGCCAGCTTTAGAAATGATATGTTTATCTTCACAAATATTTAACAACTGTATTGTAAGAGTTTTTTAAAATAAAATTAATATAAAAATAATGAATAAACATTTTTATATGATTATTATGAACAATAAAAAAACACTGTACCATTTTATATCACTATAGTATAATGCCAAAGTTCTTAATATTATGTGTATTTTATATACAAATATATCTCTTGTGTTTTGAATATTCTATTTTTCAAGATAGAAACTTCATTTAGTTCTGACACATGCAGTTTGACATTTCTCCATTTATAAATAAATTAACGTTACGTTGAAGGCCAGCTTGATATTTTTGGCGTGTGTTCATTATGGTGTTCATATACGTGCATTTAAATCCAAATTTCGGCAGTACTTAGATATTCATTGGATTGAATTGTTTTGTTTCTTTTTTATTCAAAAACCATTATGAATGCTAATTATGTTGATTATAACGGGATTGCACTGAAATTATTCAAAATGTTTGATAGCTTGTTCAGTATCAAATATCGATGTAATTATTATTTTAATTAGTATGCATCGGTTATGTTATTGAAATCATATTATGTATATATATATAGATTATTTATCTATGGTTGTCTAGCTCTGAATTTAATATTCTTCATTAGCGAGGACGCAAACCATAAATTTTATATGATAGAAATACCAGAGAAGGGGCACTCAAATATTTTGTATAATAATTATAAATAAAAACAAATTGTTTTAAATGCTATTTAAGATCAGATATATCTCTTACATTCATATGCTTACATTCTTATGCATTCTTATGCTTACATTAATGTGTATGGTCTAAGGTCATAACCATCATGTTTACAATGTTGGTAACATTTTAAACTCTATTGCCGATATATTGCATCATTTGTGACACATGTGCTACTTTGCTTTCAGAACTGAGAACGGCTTCCACGGGCTTCCACCTTCCTTCGCTATTGTGTCCGCAAAGAATATGAAAATAATATATTACACATAGTGCATATAGTTTTTCTAATACACCATACACTTATAAAATAAATAATAACAAACATTTGAAGTACATCAGGTTAAAATGCCGGAAGGTGTAGAAAATTTAGGTACATATTTGATTTTATATACAAATTTTTGATAGAAATATGTTATTAGATATCATAGTTCTAGGAGAATTATATACATCGGAGAAGAATGGTAGTGATGAAACAGGAGATGGAACTGCAGATCGCCCTTTCAAAACAATTCTTCAAGCCATGAAACATGCTGGTAAGGAGCCATTTCCAACGATATATGTTGATGCAAAGGAACCAGAGAGTGGTGAGAAATATGAACTCGCTGCCAAATCTCAACTCAAGAAAATACAAAAAATATGGGTAAGCCCTATGTTAAAATAGAATTAATTACCATGATTCACATGTGTATAAAGTTGCATCATTTTCAAATGTTTAATAATTTTACATTATGAAGGTGAGAGATACATATAAAAATGCAGATAAATTAAAGAAAGAGGAAGAGGATGCAAAGAAACGAGAACAGAATCTGATGGAAGCTAAAAAGATTCAAATTCAAGAAGACAAAAATTTACCAACCGCTAAAGTTATAAAAATTAAGCAAGGTATTGTAACATATTTTGCAAACTTTTATGTTAATTTCAAAATATTATGGTATTAATATAATATTTATTGATAACTAATTATTTTAACAAACTTTACTGAAAATATTTTATGCAAGTCTGGTTAGAGGCAAATTTTTAATGTAAATAAATATTGAAGATGTATTATTTTAACTTTTTAAATTGTACTAGGTGAATTTCATCGAGATTGCCGAGTTAAGATTTATGGGTGGGTGCATCGTTTGAGACGTCAAGGAAAGGCTTTGATGTTTATTACTTTGAGAGATGGTACAGGGTTTCTTCAGAGCGTTCTGAATGACACTCTTTGCCAAACATATGATGCTTTGGTTTTATCTACTGAGTCATCTGTATTGTTATATGGCACTTTGAAGACGGTTCCTGAAGGCAAAGTCGTAAGTTTTTTTCAGTATCGCTGTTCTTCATTTTTGTAATATATATATATATATATATATATATATATATATATATATATATTGTATGATTCTGAATTTGATGTTGACATATGTATTAATAAAGTCTAGTAATCGGGCATAACATCAATAAAAAACATGAATTTCTTTCAAAAATTTATTTTAAATCCATACGTTTCGGCTATAATCCTAGCCTTCATTCAGTGGAAAAATTAGTGAATCAATAATTAAACTTGTAATTACGCAATATTTTCACGAAATACTAATTTAAAAATACAATTGGATAGTGTGTTGTTTGTAGACTGGTTGAAGATATAAATTATATCTTCATGTTTTTTATGGATGTTATGCCCGATTACTAGACTTTGTTATATATATATATATATATATATATATATATATATTTATATATATTATATATATATATATTTATATTATTATATAAATATATTAATATTATTTAATTTAATATATTAATTTTATTATTTATTTAATTTAAATAATTAAATATTATATATATATATATATATATATATATATATATATGTTTTGGCACTTAATTTTTATTTCTGACATATTTTCTTTTCAGGCACCAGGTGGTCATGAATTACAAGTCGATTATTGGGAGCTGATAGGACTTGCTCCAGCAGGCGGTGCTGATACTGTATTAAATGAGGATGCCAATCCTGATGTTCAATTAGATAACAGGTTAGCATTAGCAAAGTACCATTATTATTTTTATTTTATTTGTATATTTCAAACCAAACAATATTTTGAATAAATAGCAAACTATTTATAATTCAATTCAAATTTTTCAGACATATTATGATCAGAGGTGAGAATACGGCTAAAATTCTCATGATGCGAGATGTCATAACTACTGCATTTAGGGCACATTTCAAAGATAGAGGTTACTGTGAAGTCTTTCCTCCAACACTTGTGCAAACACAAGTGGAGGGTGGAAGTACCTTATTCAATCTAGATTATTTTGGGTATGTGGTAAAAATTATTGCTATTGTTTCTAACTAATTCTGAAATATTATACAATTTAAATATAGGCAACAAGCATATTTAACCCAGTCTTCACAACTTTATTTGGAAACCTGTTTGCCTGCATTGGGTGATGTTTATTGTATAGCTCAGAGTTATCGGGCTGAGCAGAGTCGTACTAGAAGGCATTTAGCAGAGTATGTACGAAGTCTTCTTATATAGTAACTTGTTTAATTCATAATATTTTATGTTCTTTACTATGTTTTAGATTCACACATGTTGAAGCAGAATGTGTGTTCTTGACATTTGATGATTTATTAGATCGTTTAGAGGATTTAGTTGTCGATGTAGTTGATAGAGTGCTAGCATCTCCATTAGGATACATTGTACATGAACTTAATCCTGATTTTAAACCACCAAAAAGACCATTTAAAAGGATGGATTATGGTGCTGCCATAAAATACTTGAAAGAAAATAATATCACTAAAGATGATGGAACATTTTATGAATTTGGAGAGGTATATTGATAATAAAATAGTTTGTATCATTCACTGTGATAATGTGCATAATTTTTCGATTAGGACATACCAGAAGCTCCAGAGCGCAGAATGACGGATGCAATCAATGAACCTATAATGCTTTGTCGTTTTCCAGCAGGAATTAAATCATTCTATATGTCCAAATGCCCTGAGAACAAAGAACTTACTGAAAGTGTTGATGTACTGCTACCTGGTGTAGGAGAAATTGTGGGTGGTTCAATGCGTATTTCAGATATTGATGAATTACTCAAAGGTTTTATCAAATATTATGCTTAATAGATTTATTTTATTACTTAAAATAACACATTTAATGGGTACAGGTTATGAGCGAGATGGAATTGACCCTACTCCTTATTACTGGTATACTGATCAGCGCCGCTATGGTACAACGCCCCATGGAGGTTATGGTCTAGGCCTCGAACGGTTTCTTTGCTGGTTGCTCAATCGGTACCACATTCGTGAGGTATGCTTGTATCCACGATTTTTAGATCGCTGTGCGCCATAAATTATTGTCTTCATATTTGTAATATTATTTATCACAATATATTATTTGTTTTAAAATTGTTGTTAATTTTATTCGTTATAATCATAATTTATCACAATTTGAGAGTTACTTAATACATATACAATCGATATAACAATTATTTTTATTTATTTTCATTCATCTTCGGATTCGATATGATTTACCTCATAATTCTTGAGTATTTGTCTAGCTTCCATATTGTCGCTATCGGAATCTTCCGTGTTTGTACTCGATCTATAAAAATATTTATAAATATTGTAACTTAATTACAATAAATTTAAGCATTGCAAAATTCTTGTAATATTCACCTGCTAGAAAAACCAGTTCGAAAATAATCCATCCCATTGAGAACTGTTGACAAATTGCCTGTTCCTAAATATTGGCATTCCTTAAAATCACAAGTTGAACTTTGATTGCTGGAGTCTGTGCTAAATGATTGCAATCTTCGAGATATATCTTGAAGCTCTTTGTTATCAAAACGTGCACTCTCTTGTTCGCTTAAAAGTGTTTTGAGACTGTAATTATAAAATGTGTAATAAAAGTGATTAATAAAATTACTGTTACCCTATCAATTATAATTAGTTATTTAATCTTTCACTATTCAAAATAATCTATAACAATAAAATTACTATTTTTAACTTACTCAATAGCTTTATTTTTCTTTATTTGCACATTTATATTCTGTTGCTGGTCTGACTTGATTCTATGTACTTCTCTTAATGCTCGAGCCCATTGATCTTTGAAAAACGCTTTAGATTTTTGTGCTTCTAGTAACTTTTCATATGTTGTTTTCTGAAGCAGAAGCAAGTTAAGCAAAAAAAATATAAATTACGTAACATGATGTACATACCAATTGATGCACAAGTGTCGCCGTCTGTTCTTTATTCAGAGATGTTTTCTTTATTGTTTCATAATCTTCTTGCTGCTTTGCAATTTGTTCTTGCAATCTCTTGTTCTCCTTTTGTAGATTTTGTATTTTTTCTGTTAATTCATTTTTAACAGAGCTTGCCTGTGATAATTTGTGGTTTAAATCATCTTCTAGTCTTCGTGCTGCTTCTTTCAAATCCATATATTGTAAGTTGTACTGCCTTTCCAAATCCTCTTTAGCTTTTATAAGCTGCATGTATGAGAATGAATTTATTGTATATTTTCATCACATAATGTTTTATATAAGTCAGTACCTGTTTTTCAGTATCAATATTTTTGATACCAGCTGTCTTTGCATCATTGTTCGCCTTTTCTAATGCAACTGCTAAAGATCGACTGTGTTCTATTTTCTTTTTCAATTGAGATTCAATTTCGGTCCGCTTCTTATACCACTCAGATGATAAATGACCTAAGTGCTTTTCCTCCTTTTTTTTAAGCTAGAATTAAAGTGATAGCAATATTTTACCTCAAGATGATCATGAAAATTAATTTACCTGTTGAACTAAAAATATTAGAAATTCTCCACTGGAGCTCGTCCAATAATTAAATTTAAATAGCCACAATAAGCCAGAAGTCCACAGCAAGTGACAGTTTTTTTCCTTCCAAGCATTATAGGATAATTTTATAGAATTTAAAATTTTATCATAAAGAGGTACCCGAATAAAATTTATAACTTCTTGATACGTTTCAATAATTTCATTATTACTTTCAATAAATCTTTTTAATAATTTGGTGTACCAAATCTGTTTTTGAAGAAATATTCGACTTGTGATTACTGTAGGATTGTCAGCTTCCTGTGGACAACAGCCTGCATGAAATAAATTATAATACTTACTACAAATGCATCACACATCTAAGGAAATTAAAAAATAAATATACCTCTGCAAGAAACATTTCCTGTTGCTTTTCTTTCCAGTCTTCCAGCTCTTCAACTATCTTAATAGAGATATGTTCTAAAAATGTTCAGAATTGCATAAAATGATGAAATTATTATATATTTTATTCTGTTATCATATATACCATTTGACTTATTTTGCTCCACTTTGTCTCCGCCGCCTTTCTTGATGATGAAATTTGTACTGATGCCTGTCGCATTAGATTCCTCTGTTATTGTTTCCAATAAATATTTGCTGGAAGCTAAATTTTGATGGGGAGGCTTCTCATGTGTTTGAGAAATACACATACTTCTGAATTCAGTCTTCATTTTTGTACTATCTGTACTATATGTACTATAAAGTCAGATTGCAATTAATATATTAAGTAATACTGAGATAGTTGTATGATCTAATTGTTAATACCAACCTATCTGGCATTAGACGATCAAATCCATTTTTTCCTATATTATCACTACAAACAGAATTTTGTCTTATTTATAAATATTTTAAACTATTAAGATAAAAACTTCAATAACTTATAAAATCTTTAAAGGACTTCTACATTCTACAAGATAGATGATACGGATAATAAATTTATAATGGAACACAATGTAAATTTCTGATAAAAAATGCATTAATAGTGAATTATAATACTTTTTACCTTACGCTATTGACATTTCCTAATTGTAATATGGACATTGGATCACTTTCTGCTTCTGAATATTCTATGTTTTGCTCTGCGGATAAATTACTTGTAATCTGTTAAACAAGTGAGATTTTTAATGAAGTATTAATATAAAGTATATAATAATTTTTATGTTCAAACATTTTTATAATCTACAGTTTCGTCAGAAGGGTGCATATATTTGATGCTAATTCCAGTTTTCAAATAAGCATCTTTAATGAGTTCACCATCATTGTTCGAAAAATAGCTGATGTCGCATTTACATACAGCATATGAATTATGTTTACTATTTATAACAAATTCTGATAGCTCATCTGTGTATATAATATCATTGATTTTTGTTTGGCAACAACCTGAAATAATGAAATCACAGCCATATAAAACCAAATTTTACAGAATATTAGTTGATATAGAGATAAATTGTAAATGAGACTGAGTAACTACCTATTTCAACGTTTTCCAAAAATAAACAAATTTTAAGGACTTGTACTTGATTAAAATATTCTCTTAAATATCTCAAACTTGATCGAATTTTTAAAACTGTTTTTTCTTGAAATTCACTTTTGCCATTAGCATCCAATTTAAATTTCTTTGTGGTAATGTTAATTCCACAAATATTGTAAAATAATGAATAGTTACAAAAATTTTCTTCACAACTGTGGATCTATAAAAAAAATATAAAAAAAAAGTACTAGCTGAGTCATAGTTGAGTGTGTATATATATATATATATATATATATATATATATATATATATACATTCACTATGTCTTGATATAACATGTCATAATTTTAGATTTTTGAATAGAATATATTACTTTAGTTACCTTTACTTTAGTTTCAGTACTTACAATGCTCAAGTTTGTCGGGGTTGCCAGAAAAATATGTATTAAATATGTATCTTTACATAATTCTTCAGGACCAATTTGTATATATTCTTTAGTTTTATTGATTTCGGGAATTATTTTTTGCAAAAATTTACCTTGGTAATCCACTGACATATTCAATTTTTTTGTTTGAGGAATTTCAGAATTTTTTTCCTGAAAGGCAAATCATTACTAATCATTATTTTTATGAAAATACTCAATATTAATATATAAAAATAGACATTACAAAAACATGATATAAGGATATATCATGCAACAAAAAATTTTGAACTTGGTTGGTATATTATGATAAAAAATTTCAAATAAAATTAAAACAATCATATGTCAATTTTAGCACTTGCTTGGATAATTTTTAAAATCAACTTATTCAATTCCTAGACAATATGAGAATATGATATATTCATATTGGTTGTAATGATACTTACATCTTCAATAAAAACTTGCCATAATATTTCTGGTTGGAAATACTCTATTAGTGGAGCTTACACCAAGCAGTTTAGACCACGATTTTTTATACTAAATAACACATACAATATATAAATTTGATGTTTGTCATAAAAAAAACTATATAAGAATGTGTTTAGATACAGACTATTTCTGAAGTACCAGGTAGAACAGATGGGGCGCTTTTCAAACATACCATTAGGTATCCTAATTTTATGTGTTCTTCTTTTTTTATTGAGAAAAATTCTACTTTTATAGATTTATTACTGAGTTTTAATCTGAAATTTTATCTAATATTTAATAAAGCACACAAATATATGCACGCACACACACACACACATATATATATATATATATATATATATATATATATATATATATTATTCCGAAATTTATAATAATGATTTATTAGATTTGGTCCTAAAGAAACATACTCCCTCAAGTCCTTTCTCTTAACCTCCCAAACCAGCTCCGTATTAAATTCAGTAGGCTTACCAGCTTCAACTGGTACAGAATCTAACGAAATACCATTTAATGTTGCTACAAAATAAACTTTAGCTGTTTGATCTATGAATGTGAAACCATTACCTAAAAAATAACAACAAATCTCTATCAACAATATATAGATATATATTTCTAGCTTAGGTACCATCTTCAATGTGTAAAACAATCTGTAATAGCGAATTGTTAGAAGAGTCGACCATTATAATTTATTACTAATAATAATTTATTATTATTATGTATTCTAATTTTAAACATAAAGTTTAAAATATAAAATGTAAATTCTATATCGCATCTGTTATGACATTTGTAGCATAATAAACAAATTCGAAAGTCAGTCGTGCCACTACCAATAATTATTATTACCTGAACATAGGTGCAGGTTATCAGTTTTAATATCAGAATCCATAATCAGAATATTATAATTTGCCTCATTATGCAGTAAAAATTATATATATATATATATATATATACATTTAATTAGTGTATTCCAATTCATTCCAATTTGCATATATTATAAAATCTTTATAAAGTTATATCAAACAGTTTTAAATTATTATTTTATTTGATGTAATTTTATATTGACAGGATTATTTATAAAAAAATGTTTATTATTAAAATTGTTATTGTTTATTAAAATATTTCTACTTATAATGAATTAAAATAAAATAAAATATTTAAATATAGTATCCGATATTCTTGAATTACCAACATGAGCAGAACGAAACTATTATCGTCACTTATAATCAAAATCTCACATCAATGTTATGGCGTGGAGTTGGTATCGCAACCTGCGGTCGTCTCCATTGGAAAATTAAATAATCAGATTTAAGGGCGTGTTTTGAGCCCCTTGAAGAATTGATTTCGTGAACAAAATAAAATAAATGGTGATGTGACTGCAATAAACATTTCTTAAAATTATATATATATATTTATTATATATTACAATTTGCTTGCATTTGACACGGCCTGCATGGTAATGGCGAACGTCGTCCTTTTATGCAACCTAGCCGGTTGATATATATCAGTGGATAGTGGATTAAAATGTTTGTTAAACAAAATGATTAAAAATTTGTTCGTGTATGCAATTTTATATAGTGATTTTAAAGTTTCTCATATAAAAAATAGTGATAGTATTAATTTGTTAGCATGACATCCGATGAAATTAACCCGGATATAGGGTTAAATAAATCAGTACCAGTGTCTAATTATTATATGTAGTTAACACTTCTGCATTTTATCTTAATATTTTTGTATTATCGACTGGTGTTCTAGACGAAAATATGCCTGTGTCTCGACTATGTCGAGTGGACTACCTGTGTGTCTGACAGCAGCCATATTTTACATCGTTACACGTAAATATTAAAAGTTCAATATCTTGCTTGAAATTAATAGTGTATTTAGTCATTCACCAATTGCAGTAGTTCTCGAATTAGTGTAGTGCAATGTCGACTTGTCATATTATTCACGAAATTGAACACTAAAAGGATAGCTTAAAACTAGTGACAGCCACAGAGTTGAGTGACTTAATATTGTATCATCATTATAACAAATTTATATTCTTCCTAGTCTTCATTTTGTGATAACCGCACAATAACATTACTAAACAATTAGTGATCATACTTGCTGCTTAGTTTCATTTGTTCATTATTATGACGTTCTAATTTCAACTTTTGTTACTTCTTCTGTTAACCTACAATTCGACCGCGACTAGCTTATGGGTAGATGACTGTTTTCATTTTGGCATGATATTTGTCCATGCGAGGGTACTTATGAGTTAAGCGAATTTTATAGCTCGGGCACATTTCGCACGAGTTTCTGAGGGCTCAAAGTAAACTATTAATCCTGGAGTTGCCCTACGCACGGTGCGTGCTTATATTATGCAGCGACGGGACGGGCGTGACCGCGAAAATCGCGAAACCACCCGGACCTCAAGGTAATTCTTATTTAAAATTACAGTGGAATTATCCTGCCCTTTATATATTTAAATCATATATATATATATATATATATATATATATATATATATATTAATTGAGTTTTTAGAAATTTATTTAAAAGCCAAACGTTTCGGCTAGCATCTTAGCCTTCATTCACTGGCAATCAATTTAATTATGGGTGCCACTACCACTGTGCACATACTCATACCATGAATTAATAATGTTTTCATCTGTTATATTAGGATACAAAGTTGTAAGTTTATTATTATTATTATTATTGTTTTTCTATGAAATTCTTTACATATTATTTATTTAGTTTTAATTTTTATAGTTAGATTGATTGCCACTGAATGAAGGCTAAGATGCTAGCTGAAACGTATGGTTTTTAAATGAATTTCTAAAAACTCTCATACTCTTTTTTATTGATGTAACACCCAACTTTTAAACCCAAATAAAATATATTATATCAACATCAAATTCAAATCTATTCAAATATAAATATATATATCTATATATATATATATATATATATATATATATATATATCATCGATTGTCAAAATTAACACGGGTTGTTTTTTAAGGAACTATAAACTAAATATCAAGAATGTTAGTTGTACATCAGTCAAAATAACATTACTGAAGATGAATATTGTAAGTAAATTTGTTTCTTAAGTGAATTTCTGAACTAGAACTTTTAACAACTGAATTTCATAATTGTAATTACTATGCAGTTTGAAAACACAGTATTTAATACGCTTGTAATCGAAATCCAGATAATTGAATCAGGATATGTGTAGATTGTAGTAAAGAGAGTGAATATATTATAGTAGATTTGAGATGATGGTTTAAAACCATACTGTGCGGTATGAACATGTTAACCAGTTCAGTTTTTAGGCACATCCTTCAGTTTGTTTTCTGTTAATACATAATTATTGACCTATATGTACAAATAATAAATTTGTTATTTTTTTTTATTTTTATTGGTTTTATTCACTGTGCCAAGTCATATAAATGTTATTTCGAATGAATAATAAATAAACATTGAAAATTTTGTATGTCTTTGTATTTACTTAACATACTTAACTATGTTTACATGAAAGTTTAATAATTTTATATATATATATATATATATATATATATATATATATGATTATTTTCTTGAAGGGCATAACATCAAGTAAAGAATAAAAAAATTTAAAACATCTTTATTTTGCCATATGTTTCGATGTAAAATACTACAGTCATCATCAGTGGTTTTGAAATTCTTAAACATATTTACAACACATAACTTGTGAACAAGTAATAATTGGAAACAAGCACTAAATGTCATAAGATTAAATAAGCGAGATGTAGCTCATCCGAGGCAAATTTAATTTCTGTCAATATATATATGTGTATATATATATACATATATAATTCAAGATTATTCAAAAATATGTGTATATATATATATATATATATATATATATATTAGTCTCAATAAGATTTTTTTTTATTATAATACGTTATGTTTTTTTTATTATTTGTTAATGTGGAGACACAAATAACATTGTTATTTAAAAACTCATTTAACATTTTTGTAACAAATATATTTAAAGTGTGCAGGATATTCAAACACTCAAACATTTTTGGAAGATTTATTTTATTTAACACAAGATTTATTTATAAAATATAAATGAGAATAATATGTGAATTATTTAGTTCTTCGAATCATTTTCTGTGGAGTAGGACAGGGGTTTCACAATAATTGATAGCACAAATAATTTTAACAATCATTGGCATGGATAAACTAATCTGAAATCTTATTTACATTTATACTCTTTTAGTAGATAAGACTATTCATCATTAATGACGAGATGGCATTTAATTAAAATCATTATATTTACTACTGTTTACTTTTATGTTATATATACTACCATACTGTTTGAAAATACTTTTTGTTCTTCAGACTATTTTGAAATATTAAATAAAAAATATAATCCTCATGAATTTAATGTAAAACGAAGACTATACCTTGATGTTTGTACTTACTGAGTCTTTGATTTCCAGATTTTTGAATTATTATAACACAATAAAATATTTTGATATTTTATTATTTTGATGAATTGACGTTAACGCTATGAAACATCACAATTGTTTTACCGCAATTTTAAATTTTTTGACAGTTTATAAAAGTACATAATTAATACAAAATCTTTCGTGATGTGATATGAGCAAAATGCGGTCATACAAATTGGCTAGAAAACGCATATTCGTATTAATATTCTATAGCTGAATTGCTTTAACGTACAATGTTTCTTCATATACCTCAAGAGGCATCATATTGATCGAAAAGCCAAAAACTGTTCAACTGGTTCTATCAAGGGTGGATGCTCCACGCTTGTTGCTACACTAGTAAAAATACTAGTTGTAGTAATTATACAAAATGGCTTTGATACGGACCCTAAGGTTGTCTCAACACATTCAGTCGATAAATAACTACGATACATACAGCAATTCATAGTATTAAAAAACTAGCGGTATATTAAATCTAAAATTAAACTTCTATCGTGAATTTTTTAAAATCCTATTCATCTTTCCATGTACGGTTTTTCATTTTTCAATAAAGTTCGTTCTGTTACTTATACCATATTAGTCAAATTAATTAGTCAATGAATTCATATTGTTCTATTTATACTTCGGACAAAACTCATCCTGATTTTTATGTCAACACTTAAGGCTAACGATCATTTTTCATGAAACATACTTTGGATAGTCTATAAGTGTCTATAATCCTTACTTAAAATGTGCAATCATTTTATTTTATAAAATATTTCCCTACTTTTAGAATTCAAATTTCCGTTTTTGTATGTGAAAATTCTAGCTCTTTTTTTAGCTTTTCTAGCTCCACTAGACTCATTTTGCAATTATCGAAAATTATTATAATAACGTCTCGAATTTTTATATTGAACGTGCAGAAGTTGGAAGTCTGATAATTTTTCCTGTCGTTGGGAATCCATAATGACTGCACGACGACGCAGTATTCCAGCTCAGTTCGAACCCTCTGACGATACCTCTAGTACTTTATCCATAGGGTACGATGAATCTTAATCCAAATGATTGATAATTATACAAATGAGGTGTTTGATCTCCACCAGCTATATATATATATATATATATATATATATATATGATTGATTTTTTGGAGGGCGTAACATCAAGTAAAAAATATAAGTAAGGTAAAGATTTTTTAAAACATCTTTATTTTTCCATACGTTTCGACGTAAAATTCTACGTCATCGTCAGTGGTTCTACAATTTAAACAAACAGAAAGTAACGTTAAAAATTGAATATACATAAGCAATGGTAAAAAGAAAAGGTTTAACTGAAGAGACAGACTAATTATATCTAACCCTTAAATTATAAAATGCATAAAACATTACTTACTTGAAATTCTTAGATTATCACTAACACATTAATACAGCTTGTACAAATTAATAATTGGAAACAAGCACCAAATGTATTAATATGTGGTAGTGATAATCTAAGAATTTCAAGTAAGTAATGTTTTATGCATTTTTTAATTTAAGGCTTAGATATAATTAGTCTGTCTCTTCAGTTAAACCTTTTCATTTTACTATTGCTTATGTATATTTAATTTTTAACGTTACTTTCTGTTTTTTTTTTTAAATTGTAGAACCACTAACGATGACGTAGAATTTTACGTCGAAACGTATGGAAAAATAAAGATGTTTTAAAAAATCTTTACCTTACTTATATTTTTTACTTGATGTTACGCCCTCCAAGAAATCAATCATACATTTCAACATCAAAAACACTTTCAACATATATATATCGCTGTCGATGTCATCTTCCATTTCATTAAATAAATTTACTATTCACATTGATTTTTACTTAACTAAACTAACACGAAACTAACTTAGGCTTTAATCATCGCCTTAATGAAAATGTTAATTGCACACATATATTTTCCTTTATATCTATTTTGTATATATATATATATATATATATATATATATAACAAATGTATTCTGAGTGGATAATAGATATTAATTTGGAAATATGAACAAACAACACTCTTTTTTGCATTTATTTATTAAATAATAATTTTCACAAACGTTTCGAGACTAGGTTTGTCTCATCATCAGTGTGTTATAATTTAAAATTTAAAATATAGAAACCTAAATTAGCATTTAGTTTTTCAAAACTTGGTTTTCAAGTGGTTAGAGAATGCGGCCACCGACAACCGTTGCTGTGGCAGAGGACAGTGTATCGAGCGACTTGTAATGGATAACACAAAATGCTAATTTAGGTTTCTATATTTTAAATTTTAAATTATAACACACTGATGATGAGACAAACCTAGTCTCGAAACGTTTGTGAGAATTATTATTTAATAAATTAGTGCAAAAAAGAGTGTTGTTTGTTCATATTTCCAAATTATATATATATATATATATATATATATATATATATATATATATATCTTATAAATTAGGTTATTACAATTTTCGCTCTAAGTACTTGTCTTCGCGCATTTGCAATTCGACACTTGCTTGGCGGAGTCAGTACTTTTATACTATAATGTGGATTCAAATTACTACAATTGCCTAAATTATATGTTCTAATGTTTTATAAGTAGTTTTTCATAATGAATCAATATAAATACAGTCATATTTTTTCTTATAAATACTTACTTAAATAATTCATTTTTATTTCGACTTGAAATAAGTAGTTTATAAATATGATTCAAGAAGTAATGTATTATTATTACCCAATTATATATAGATATAGACTATAAATAAATTATATATTTAGTGGCATTTATTAAACAAATAACCAGTTAAATGCTACTTATAAAAGATATTTCGTATCGGTTCCATTAATTTCTCTATCTATTTTATCTTTTTTTAACCAGGACCAGTGGCACCAACCAAGCTGGTGGCGCGGGTGCCGGCGCTGGTCAAGGCACGAACAGGGGTGCTGCTGCAGGCGGAGCAAGTATGCATTCGTCACGGCACAGTGTCAGCTCGTCTTCGGGCGTGCTGATGGTTGGACCGAACTTTCGAGTAGGCAAAAAAATTGGATGCGGAAATTTCGGCGAACTTCGGTTAGGTAAGTTAAAAGAAACATATATTTTTTGTCACTATATTCGATAATAAAGTGAAATGCTAAACATTAATTTGATTATCTATGAGGCTATGAAACTGACTGTTTGCTTCTTAAAATAGCAGTGTCTTGATAATTTTATGCTATTTTTATATATATGAATAAAAATTGTTTTCTTAATTTTTGCTTGAAGGAATTCATAAAAAATTAGGTATTAATTATTCTTGGGCGTTCTACCTCGCCGAGAAAATGCTTCTAAATAAATTTTTTTTGTTACCTTTCCACAATAACCCAACTAAACTGTTAGTCACCGCGGTGGTTTGTTATACTTAATAGCGCAGCATGCTAACATTGTTTACTGTTACGGAAGAAAAGCTCATTCGATTATATTCTCTGCTGAGCAAGTTCACTGATTCGGATCGTATAAAGATGCTGTTTTTACGCTACCATATTAAAGGTTTTATTTACCTTCAACTCACATTTCTTGTTCATAGAATAAAATGATAGACATGGGTTTTTTTCTTTTACTAATTTTATCCAAAATTAAACCCATTCGCCATCATTTTAAAATATGTTTCCGCATGTTATTATTTCCATTACCTACATACATACCTATATATATATATATATATATATATATATATATATATAATTATAACAATTGATGAATTCAAGCCATTTTTAATATTCACGTAATTACTTTCTAATATTGACGATCCGTAACATGCTTGAAATATATGTGAAAGTTTTGCTAACATTTGAAATATACTTATGATATAAATATTCTTGTTTTGAATAATAATTCATTTCTCAAAGATTAATAAAATTTATACATATAATTCATAGTGGTACAATGATTAAATTACAAAACTTTATTAGTGTTGGTCCTCGATAAGATATTGGGGGTTCTTATTATTTATAGATATTATAGACATATTTTGCAAATCTCCAGCATTATATAAACCTTCAAGCTTGTTTTGAAGATGTTGAAAAAATTATTCTATAGCATGACATTTAGTATTGGAGAACAAATTATTTCTCAAAAACCATGTTAGATGTTTTTGTAATGTGTTTTCCTCTGTTTATTGGCATTTATGTAGTTTCACAATTCACAAAGCAAAATTTATTTGAATTTGATTGGTTTTACTTTTATCAAATATATTACTAAATAGCAATAGCAAAACTTATTGAAGAATTATATAATATATGAACCCATATATATTTAATTTAGTATGTCGGTTAGGTTCCTTGCAGAGCGAGTCCATTGATCGTTACTACGCGTTCAAGCGCAACATTAGCGTTCAAGTGCTGTATACTCGTATGTGTAAACCAGCACATACAATAATTTTTGTAAAATATTTACAATTTGTATATAAACTGTTGATTTATAATTTGAAATTCATATAAATATACGTATACTTTCCGGATTTTTTGTAAAATAAAACCACAAATGCATAGCTTCAATATAATTCTTTATGATTAAATTTCAAAAATTTATTAGTGTTGGTCCTTGAAGCATTTATTAGTTTACTTCACTTGATGTTATCTTCTATATATATATATATATATAAAAATAAGTCGGGTTTTCCTTCCTGACGAAATAACTCCAGAACGCACAAACCCATTACGACAATTTTGCATTCGTTGGAAAGGTCTCGGGCTCCGCAAGGTTTATAGCTAAGAAAATTAGTTGTGCATGGCATCGTGTCGTAATGCAAGCTGCTGGAACTTCACGCACCGTAATTAAAAATTTGAGTAATGACATTAGTGAGAATTATCCGAATTATGCTTGGTTAAGACAACGAGCAATTCTTGCCGCAAAGAATAATGATGTACACGCACTGAATTTTACCATTCAATCAAAAATTGCTGTCGATTTGGTGACATACCAATGATTCCGACTGGTCTTCAGTTTGACTTCAAATGATTGCAATTTCCAGTTCGCCTTGCGTTCGCAATGACAAGTCGCAAGGCCATACGCTTAGTGTTTGCGGGATAAATTTCAAATAGATTATTGAGAAAATCATTGTTTTTCACATAGGCAGTTATACGTTGCCTGTTCACGAGTTGAAAAACCATCCGCTTTGTTTGTGTTAACGCCAGACCAAAAAACAAAAAATGTGGTTTACCAAAGATCACTTCAATGAAACGGATAATTTGCGGATTCACTTTCATTTACTTAGAGAAGTTCAACTAAAAAACACTTCATTTTTGTAATCGAAATAAATTCATTACTGTTGTATAATAAAATCAAATTTTTCCTTTTCAAATATAAAACAAACAAAAAATTTCTTCATCTTTCTCACGAGACCATCTGGTGGCGAAACGGAGTTCGTCGGGTTTGCTTGTTACTCATAAAAATGCTTGGCAACTAGATATGTGTAAGAATTGTATTTTATCAATTAGAATCATGTATTATTATAAGAAGATTCGTTAACAATTCATCAAATTACACGATTTTTCAGTGGCCAAGTATTCAGATTTATATTTCAGTATTTCATAAGAAAGTTGTCTCAACATTCTTCGACTCTCAGGTATTATGATAATTTTGATATTGTTTTACTGTCAGTGATGATGATTTACAAAATCGATAAATAACTAACCTATTTTTAATTATTCAAAATCATGCTACTAATGGGTAAAATAAATATACAGAATCTGGTATATCATCGTCATACGTGAAACATCTTTCTGACTCAGGTCTGTTTCTATTTTTTATTTAAGAACACCTGTTCCATACTGCGAACGTATACCGCATTAACGTAAGAAAACGTATGGCTTCGTTTATCCGTGTTGCAACTTTTCGTTGTGAAAGTAGAAAGAAAATAGACCGCCTGAGTCTGAGTCTCAGTCTACTGAAGCAGTTTATGCGTTTTAGTTTTATTCTGATGAACTTGCCTTGTTTGTCTTGAAGTGCCAAGTTCGATCTTTCTTGTTCGGACCTGTCTTGTAGGTTTGCTTGCTCGAACATAACTACTATGACTTCATACATATCTAATACAAGTCTGGACTATTTTTTTATGGATAATAAAGTACAGTAAACCCTCGCTTTACGCGGCAAGTGCGTACCGTGCAGTATGGGAACCGTGCTATAAGAAACTCGTATTTAACATACAATTCAGGCTAATTCGTAGTGCGTTCTATGGAACCTTACATAGTGCAGTATGGGATCCGTGCTATGAGAGACTCACAGTTGGTACAAATCGTACCATTTTTATCGCGCTGTATGGAGACCAAGAAATACCACCTGAAGTAGGAGTAATACCGACGAAATGACATGTAGGGCATTGACACGATTGACACCTTATTCAAAAATTGGCGCGACGCAGTAGTCAGCTCAAACGTGTTCTTAGGCGGCTATTATACAATCAGGCATGTCTAAAAGATAAAAGTCGATAACAAAATTTACATCAATACCCTTTTGCACAACGAACTTATGGGCTGTTGACCAAATACCGTGTAATAAGAAGTCCGTGTAGTCGGAGGGATGTCGGATTTTTAGCTCCGCGTAGTATGGGAACCGTGTATCCAGAGTGCCGTGTAAAGCGAGGGCCTACTGTAGATGGTTATGCACCATTATTAACTTTTGTACAATAAAATATTATGTCACCTATATTTTTTATATTTTTCATCTATATTTTTATATTACGTATAAAAACAGATCATACTATTCAACCATTCAAATCTTATTGTTGATCCTTTTGATTTTATATAATTATACTAAAAAATTTGCTGGTTTTCTTCCACGCCTTCAACAATACTTCTTTAATATACGTATAAGCTAAACAGAAGATTGTGGTTGTATTGTACTTTACTTCCTTTTTTGACACAATAGTTTATTATAGTTGTATTGTACTTGTGGGTGAATGAGGTACCCACATAAACTCGTTTAATGTAACTCTTCTGGCTGGTAGAAAGTGCATTAAATTTTGCAAGACTTTAGTTGTCCTATATTCGTTTTACGACATTGCTCTTCATCTTTCGATTCTTTGTTTTATGCGAATTTTATAGTGATATTCGACATTGTTTTTCACGCTGTATAGTTTACATTGAAATGCTTCTTCAACATTACTTTGTATATTATTATAAGCATTTACAAAAATTTAGAATTTAAGATTTTATCTAAATCTAGAATTTAGATTCATTTCTTGTTTCACTGCAGGCAATTGAGTCTATTACGAACTTACGTACCATGTACAATTATATTAAGTTTCATAATTTGGGACAGGAAATCAAATTATACCGAGGTCGACCACATATACGTAGTATCCGATTAATTTTGTTAAGCTTCCAATATTAGTGTACAAAATTTGATTTTCAATACGATTTATTTATAAAAAAGATTTTGGCGCGAGTGTTTTAACATATGTGATAAGCATAAGATGCAAATGGAATATGGTTTTGAATGTAATAATTAGTATTTCCTTAGATATTTTATCTTTGTTATGAAATTATTTTGTTTTCATCTATAATGTTTAGTTCCTGATATTTTTTCAAATGTTTCTTTAAACATAATTATATTATTAAGTGCATTTCCTGCTGACGCGTTCATTATAATCTAATTAATGATTAATTAATATAATTATATATAATAAATTAATGAGTAATTAATTAGTATATTCAATCCGTTTAATATATAATCGACCGACAGTTAATGATGTAATTATGCCCGTTAACTTATATGAAAATGAATGACGATTATATTGTTTTTTATATCCTGATATTAATTTTACTGCACTTTCATACCATCGTTAAACATTGGTACAACCAAATATCATACACGATGAACTTACAATTGTTACGCTAGTTGGGATTAATTAAGTTATGGGAGGAAGCTGTTATAACAAGCTTAGATGACGTCTTATTTAATGAAACTGAATGGAAAAAAATATTTGTTGTTTGAATGGTAGGAGTACGTATGTCAATCATAGTAAATCGATATTTGGTAAAAGTACTTTTAACATCTAATTTGAAATTGCTCATTATTAAGTGTACACTTAGCAAACTTGATCAAATTGGTATGGTTATTTCAGAGTTATAACGAAACTTTCATCATAAACTTCAGAATGGAGTTTTCTGCATTATATGGCTTATAAATTCTGTTGTGGTTAGTTTTTCTGAAGATAGTGGTGAGTACCGGTCATGCTTAGCACCATCGATAAAAAGCAAAAAATTCTTATAATCAAAAATTTAATGCCCTGTTGCTGTTATATGTATTTTTTATTTGTGTTTAGATATTTAGTTTTTCAGAGGGTTAAGGGGGTATTCTACTGTAGAGGCATAAAGGAAACAAATAATATTTTTACTATCGATTTTTTTATCATTTGTTTATTGATATTTTATTATTACATAAAAAAAATTATTTAAAAAAAAAATTAAATTCACAAAGTTATTAGCAGTCAAAGTAGCAGGGGCTAAAAAAAAAGAGGGTGTCCTGGCGTGCATGATTCCAACCCTCCTGGTGATCCGAAATATAAAAAATATATGGATTCTTAATTATTATAGATGCCGCTATCGTATGACCCTTGGATAAGTTAAAAAAAAATTTGTTTGAATGGCGGCAGTTTGAAAAAAAAATTTTTTTTCATGTTTTTTTTTAACAATTCCGAATTTTTTAAATATACTAAATGAAAAGTTATAGTGTTTGGCAAGGTCCACGCGATAAAGCGATGTATAGAGAAGATCCTCTCCAAATTTGAAGTAAATCGGTTCATTAAAACTCGAGATATCCTTACCGCCAGCTCGAAAAAAGTAGTTCCGAGAAAAACGCGTTCAAAGTTTTAAGACAAGTCGGACCCGAACCGAGGCCACGTCACTAAAACGGTTATAACTCAGGAAATAATAGTAATTTTGAAAAATCCTTTTAATGACATATTTTTGAATAACTAAACTTTGAAAATATGAAAAAAAAAATTTCGAGTATATCCTGTTATGTTTTAGATAAATTAAGAATTGTAATTGTTTTAGCCTAACTATTGAAGTAGATTTTTGGTCGTGTCAGATAAATATATGAATCTTAATAATAACAAATTAAGAACTCTTTGAATTAATTAATGACATATAAACTATTTTAATTCACGTTAGCGATGCTACAAGCATTTTTTCGTTTCAAATGTCAAATCTATTTGATTTTTCGTTATTCCAATACCAATTCGGCACACTTGCTGTGAAAACTAGCGTTATCATATATGATGATCGTTACATCAGTCGGAAAAGCCTGATGCCAGTTTTCGCATGAAACGGTGTCAAGGTCGAGATAACTCTAACTGATAAAATGACTTCTGTTATGTTACCTGGACTTAGTAGATAGCGTTGAATAGTGTTCGAATTTTAATTAGATTGCGTAATTATTTACTAACTATTTATTGTAAATATTAATTTTACTGGTTGAACTTCCAAAATAAAACGGTTTGCTGAATTAGTCTAATTTATGTTTAATTGTAGGCAATATTTTTGCAAATTCATACACCTTTAGCGAACCGAGGTGTGTTTGCAATATTAATGATTTAACAGCAACATCTGCTTAATTCACAGGCAGAATCCGTCATAATAATCACTTACAGTTTTTTAATATTTTCTAAGCTTCTCCTACATTTCTAATGGTACTTCTTACTTACAATTTTATTTATTTTGTGTTAAAAAATGTTTATGCAAACTTTAATGCAATTTTTTTAAATTGCTATGTTTGTGAATAAATATAAATTAAATTTTTCAAGTGTTTTAATTTGTATAGTGAAAACATTATGTTTGTTTGGTTTGATTTTCTGAAGGACCAATGATTCTTGTAAAACACTTCAATTGCAATATTAATTAGGTGTTTATTTTTAATATAACTACATATTGTATTCGTATTTACAATATATTTGTAAATACAGATTGATTTAATTTATGATGATTTTTGATTAGATTTCCTTTGTTTTTATATATCTACATTATTATTCTTCATTTAATATTATCTGGACCCAGTTCTTATGCTTGCGCGTAGAAATCTAAATAAGTATTTGAATGCTTAAGAAGGTTGTTCGGTTTTTATTTTTATTTTTTTCGATTTGGAGATTTTTTGATATTATGAAAGCTAAAAACCTTAAAATTATTTAAAAAAAAAATCATCTTAATATCTATTTTTTGATGAAGTTATAGATATATATATATATATATATATATATATATCTATATCTATATGTATGATCCTCTGAAACCGTTTTTTCACCGCTCCGCGAGCTATTGTATGCCAGCTGCTCTCTTTTTCATTATAATACCTCATGCACATGACCTTTTTAATGATGACTATCTCTGAACACCATGGTGTATTTAGTACTTTAATTTATAAACTTTAAATACGTTTTTCTCAAAATGACTTAAAGTTGTTTTCTTTCTCGGAATTTTTCGTTTTATATAGCAACTAAAATGCTATTTTTGTTTCTTGAGTTGTTTTCAGTAATTGTAGAAACATATAATATAGTCTTAAGGTTAATATATCTCATAAATACTGTAAATATTTAGTAATACAATTTCACTTTTATTTTTTACTGTAATTTACAAATGAAATAAATTGTTGCGTGACAAACTATATGAAAACTGAACAATATAAACTTTTAGATATACTGTCATATGAGTATGGAAAATTATTCATACGTTGTATTCCCACACTAATGTATTGCGGACTTGTGCTATTTGAAATTTGTATTATTTCACTCGTTTTTTTTTAATAATAAATCGTAACTCGCTTTATTACTGTGTGTACTATGTAATATTAATACCTTATATATTTACATAATTTGCGTTCTCGTTTGATAGGTTTTTAAAATTTATTTCAATTCATTCATTTATAATCATAAATTGGTTTGATACTATTTTGGAAATTTATACATACTCGCAAAACAAAATATTCTGAGTTGCTGCATGATTACTCGAGTTCATTCATTTGAATGTTCCGATAAGATTTCAGTACAATTTTAATAAAATTGTTTGATTCCGTTGCGTGCGTGAAACGAGATGTTTACTTGATGTTTTATGTAATGATACGGTTTATTTAACTTTGAATCGGTAGTCTATAAATAAAGCGAATTATTCAAGCAGCAACTTTGGAAATTTAGTTATTTTTACCTGAAAAAAGTGCGATAATTGAGTCTTACAAATAATATTTTTTCGATTTTAATATCAAATTTTGTTTGTCTCCTTTATTGAATTGTTTAGTTATGTATTTAAAATAGTCGGTTAGTAATCATCGGTTTTGTTTATTTTATCTCTGCGCATGTTATCGCGAACAATGACAATTGATAGCGCTTATCATTTAAGTTTATACCATTCGCTGTCTTAATTTATAACATAGATAAACTAGACAATATGAGAACATAATATATTGATATATAATTTATTTTGGTATTTAGAAACCGATATTACTATAAGGCCTTACATATAATATAAGGCTCGTCATACGATTTTTCTGGTTGTATCACATTTTTTATATATAAGAATTAAAATCTGTAATTTTCTACAGTAATTGTCCTACCTATAGTTGCAACACGTTATGACTATACGTTATCGTATTTTAAACGCTCACAAAAGGCGATTTTACAGGTTATATTATATATCTCAAATTGAAACTTGATGTCATGTAGCCTGATATCAAGCAGGCAGATTACTATCCCACGATATAACCTCTCCAACTCTACGGCGGGCTGGTATAACATTTTTAGGTGGAAAACTTTTGACAGCAAACTGCATTTTCACTTTGTTTCAAAAAAAAATTCAATAGAGTATTTTCTTCACCAAATTGAAGTTGGGGAGTAATTTTTATTTAATAATATAGGTAGTAATTTGCCGAATTATCAAACGTTATAATAATAGCTTGAGGATTAGTAGTCAGAGATTGGATTTCATATATTAGACTACGCCATTAAAAGAAATCAGCAAAAACGCTCATAGAACTCGGAAAATTCTTGCTGTTAAATAAATACATTTTGAAAATTGTAATATTAATAATAATGTTATGTTATTAATATCTTAATGTAATTAATAATGTTCAAATACATTTAATATTATAATTTTCTGTTTAAAAAGACTTTATATGGACTAATACACACACACACACACACACACATATATATATATATATATATATATATATATATATATATATATATATATCCATTATTATATTATGCATACATTATTACACACATGAACTGATCAATTACCATTACGATACATCTATGCTAATTGGTTATTAAATGAAACATTCGATAATCAATTTATGCCTTAAATTAGATCGATCGTGTGTTTGTATATAATAAACAGCTAATGTACGTTTCCGCGAGGTAATTTTTCCGTATTTACACTTTTCCTCGTGTATTCGATCGTATATAGTACAGACCAGATTCGCTAAAAATTGTAAAATTATTTAGTACTGAATTTATTGAATAAATTATACTTGAAAATTCTTAAAATGTTACAATTTAAATTTGTTTTGTGTTGTAAATGAAAATCCTTGGTCATATTATTTTATTAATATGATTTTTTATTTGTTTGTACGAATCATGTCATACTGAAGATTTTCAAAATTATTTATTATATGTGACATTAGTTATATAATAATGCATTTTAGTTTAAATTTTGCAATAACTTTTTACTATTTACTTAATAAATTAGCTTAAAGTTCAATGGGTTTAAATTTCGTATTCTATAAGAATAAGATTAATACTTCACTTCTGTTCTGTATTATTGTTGCAAATATATGAATACGTAAGATTTTAATTATTTAATAGAAGTGCATTTCAAAATGTTGAATTGAACCAATGCTTCACTTACAATCGCTCTTTATTTTTAGAATCTTCAAAGAACAGCAGCTATCTTAGTTCAATGTGCTTTTCGTACTCAGCAATGGGACTCAAAAATAAATATAATTCCTTGCTTATCATTATGATTTACAAAAATGACTATTTTTCTTTGATTTCCGATAGATTTGTTCTTATCCGACGTCCAATCATGATTGGATTCAGTGCACCGAATCGGCATTCGATTTAGTCAATCTAAGTACCAAAAATTTTCTGAAGTCCCTTATGGTATAGAAGCAGATATTAAAAAAAACTTGCCCGTTTCCTGGTTAGGTTTCTGAGTAGATTTTGACCATCGATGCACATTCTATCTTTGTTTCAATAGATCTAATTTATTTCTTAATATTCTTTTAGCAGTTTGCTTTAATATCCTCAGATCTGTTTAATAGTGCATCAGATATTTCTCTTGTACAAGTTGTTTTTTAAATAATTATTATTGGTCTTGGGCAATTCATCTGATATACTGTGGATACCCACATTTAACATAACATCGATTATATAATATAAATGCAATATATATTTTTCAAATATATATATATATATATATATATATATTAAATTATATTAAATAAAAATCATTTATATAATTTAATCTGTTAGTATAATTCAAAATTTTACGAACTCTATTTAGACAAATGAAATACACGAGTATTACATTTTTATGTTTTTAAATGTATTTTGAATCAATTGCATTTATGATAAAAATGTGTAATATACAAAATAAAAATAATTTGAAAAATGTTTAAATATTGCACAGTTATTTGTATAAAACTTTAATAATTCTTCTTCATAAACAATTTAAATCATGTGATTCAAAATAAGCCAGAGATTATTTTGAATCACATGATTTCAAAATTGACAAAAAAAACTTGATATAGCATTAATATTGAAACGCGAATGGTTTGGACGCGATAACGTATACGGTTTTGATATCGTTGCTATTACGGATTATACTAACAATCATATGAATATTTCTGACAATTTTATCAAGCTCGTGGCAATATTTGAAAATGATTACCTTTGGCAGAAAATAATTGAATTTATTCAAATACAATCCGACTTTGTGATGGAATATGACATCTTGTTTTGTAGGGCATCTTATGCATTTTTTTAGTTTATGAAGAAGCTGGGTATATATACACGTTGTTAACTTTCAGGTATATAAGATCATTATACAATCTTACAGCAGTGACTTAAAGATGTTGTTAAAATATGTTGTACGATACAGTTTTACGAGCTTATATCTACCATTTACTTTCGATTTACGATATGGCGGACTTTATTGTAAAATATATACTTTAACACAATATATATTTAAGTACATACTTATAAATGTAACCTCGTTACAAAAATATACTTCCTCCCACGCTACGTTTAAATTTTGTGTTAATAACAGTTAATAGCATAGTTTTTATATACTTTATATTCATTTTAACATCTTTAGATAATTTCCAATCGTAACATATGAATTTTAACTAAAATTTATAATTATTTCTATGATTTGGAATTTTACCAGTCAACTACTTCATACAAATGACCTCGTGGCAATGAAAAGAACTCGTTAAGGTTTAATGAACGTAGACATGACGTAGGCTTAAATGACAGAATAATTGTTACTTCCTAGCTTTTACTATACTTAATTTTTTTAATTAATTCTCCGATAAGGCATACGCCCAAGATTGGAAATCAAAATTTTGAGGTAAGGTATCTATTTCCGTTGATATTCAAATTGACCTTGCAAAAAGTAGAACAACGCAAAGTAATCGATATGACGAAAATATATGTTTCAGTATAACAGCACGGTGATATAGATCATAGCCTACAGATTTTAACAGGTATTCTTCCTCGGAATAAAATTTATCTAATCATATGTCAAATGTGTTTCGAACGTATAAAAATTGCACATGTGCGATATGGGAAATAAGTTATTGTATTTTATAATTTGCAGCAATAATTTATTTAATAGTAATGTATGATTTAATATATATTTTCTTTTCTATTATAGCTTTCTATATAATTATATTGTAATTGCAACATTATTTGATATTATCTTACTTACTTTTGTAAGATTTGTATACTCGTGGGATATTGTTCAGTGTTTTGATTCTGCTATATTTTCTACTACGTTAATCCTCCTACACGATTATTTGGATTTTGATAAATCTTTCTGAAGTTTCTTAAGGAATTTTTTTATAATTTTTTCAATTATAGAAATATAATTCGATCTAATTATATTTCTATAATTGAAAAAATTATAAAAGAAATAAATGAAAAAAATTACAAAAAAAAAACGCTTATCATGGTTTGACATTGAAAATATTTGAGGCATTTTTAGGCAATGAAAACAAAATGAAGACTGTCATGTGCCAAACATTTCAATTCACTTATAGGCTAAGACAATATTAAAATTTAATATATATTTATGATTATGAATAAGAATATCTTTATATAAATAAAATTTAATATCTCATAAATTTAATTTAAGGTATCTTAAATAATTGTATTGTTCAAAAGTTCGTATTTGTAAAATATCACAGTAACTTCTTTAAATAAAATCTAGCTGTTCGAGTAATTTTATTCTATAAATCACATAGTTCACATCCATTGATGTTATTAAGTATCAAGAAAATTACATTTAAATGTCCAGCATTATTATACTTGCGATCAGTGCACTGTCTTCGGATAATCTTTAGTGAAATTGTTGGGATTGAGGTACATTTTCACATATATCAGGCTTTTTATACAATCTAGTAATATTGGCTAGGTGCTATTTATACCCATCCAGTAGGAACCCCTTCGTTATCCTAGAGATCTGAAATAATACGGTCGTTACTCATCATAATGGCATTGTGCTTTCACGTTTTCTTCAGCTAAAGTTTTTCCGGTTTAAAAATTTATTTTTTCGGTTATAATAAATATACTCTATATCATGTGATAACATATATGTTTTGTTTTATCTTTAGTTTCATTCGTTTTGTTAATTACCTGAATATTCACTTGTTTTTGTACATTTTTCGGATCACAAATAGTATTTAATTATTTAAGAAAATTTGCTCTACCAAATTGTTTAGGATGCCGTCATGTCACGTTTAACTGGAATTTCATGAAATACGGATGAGCTTACAATCAGTTGATGCAATTGATATAGTAATCAATATTTCTGTCAAACATCGAATGATGAACTATAGAGGTTTAATTATTTAACATAATGTAATGAACTCTTCAAGCTTAGGTAAATTGATATTTAACATATGTTACTAGACTTTTTATAGTTTTGTCCTAGACAATATTAGATATATGATATATTCATATAATAGAATATGATATGTTCATATAATAGAATATGATATATTCATATATTTTTTGTTTTTGTAGTGGTAGCATGGTTCTAAAATAACTAGTAATAGTAATTATAATTTAGTCCAATCATTTGCTTGGACTTGTATTAAAGCTCAGAAATTGTCGGTTTGAGCTTAAAAAATGACAGACTATATATTCTAATAGTTGGACGCAAAAACTTCTCCTCTCCTTATCTATGCTTCTCTTTTAAACAATGTACGCGAGTAGATTCAAATGCAAAAATACTTCTTTGCTTCAATCTGAGAACCATTATTAATAACGATGTGATTCAACTAAATATTGTCTTGTACGATGTTATGAATATACGATTATAATCTCGATTTTTTCAATCGATATTCTATGCGCAATGAATTTGTTGTACCTTTTAACAAAAAGTAACTTTTAATATTTAAGACATGTAATATATTTGTCATGTTTTTGGTTTTTTCTATTTCTTAGTTTATTTGTTAAGATCTATAGTCCTTTGCCTCGCATTTGTACTACTAATACAACCGCACATGCAGAGCGACGGCCGCCTCCGCATAGCGATCGATCCGTCCGCTAAGCTCTCAAAACACGGTTTCTCGAGTAGATAGAGACATTTAGCGAAGTCCAGGTTGTCATTGAAACAGGCTCTTCACACGCTGTATTTCCACCGAAATATTCACTTATAACATATTCTATTTCAGATTATTCAAATTTCATTGCAATAAATTGTTGATATATTTCATTTTTAATGTGTTTGACGCGTGGTCTACAATGCTATCATTCAATAGATAAAATTGTAGTATTTTTTATTTTCTGAAATTATCATTATTTCAAATATTCAAATATATTGATTTGCTTTAACATAATTTAATTTGGATCGTGTATAACACCCGAAAAGAAAACTGTACATTGCGTAATTATTGAAATATATTTTAGTCATACCATACCGGTTCAGCAAGTTAAAAATTCATTTTCTTGATTAACCGATTTAACTTTATTATATATTTATTTATTTATTTATTTATTTATTCATAAGCGAGCCGTAATCAATAATAATAGATATTATTTCAGGCTCTTGTCAAGCTTATTCATAATTAATATTAAAAGGATGGTAATTTTATAATAATCATAGTAAATGCACAAACTTCGCTTATGAAAAAAAAACTGAAAAAAAAGCATTTGAACATTAAATACAATCTTCATCATCAAGTTCATCATATTAAAGTCTAATTTGACCACCAGTCAAGCTCAAAATTCTTACACAAGGTTGAAAGTTATACTCATTTAAAACCGTAAAAAATTTAAATTAATAAAATAGCAATAAAATAAAAAAAAACATGGTTGTACAGGTGATCAAATGGTCAGACTACGTAGATAAAGAATAAGGATTATGCAAGAAAATAGTTATTGAAATCAAATTGAGAAAATTCAGTAATGTCATAAAAAGCTAATTCTTTAAAAAGTTTGACTAGGGAAGCATGAAATTTTTTGCTGTCTAAGTTTCGGATATTGAGTGGAAGTTTATTCATAAGCTGAATACCTAGACCGTCGATCGTATTGAAAGAGCTGCTAATTTATATGTGTGCGTCTTAATAAGTTTGTGTCTAGTGTTGTAGTTTGAGGAGGATGAAGCCATATCAAAAAGTTTCGAATTGTTTTTGATGAAAGATAATGTTACCAGCAGAAAAATGCATGGGACAGCTAGAATATTGTGTTTTTTAAATATGGGTCTGCAGAAGGCTTTACTGGGCAAGGAAAAAATTATTCGAATAGCTCTTTTCTGAAGCTTAAATATTTTAATTAGTTCGGATGAAAAACCCGAGAATTGGATGCTGTATGAAACGTGAGAATAAAAGTTGCTATAATAAACTGAAAGTAAGCAATTTAAACCGAGTTTGGGTTTTAGGGTGCGATACAAGTCAGTCAAATTTGTTTATAGGCAATGGCAAATGTATTTGCGTTAATACCTTCGAATGGGTTGATTTTAGCTAAAAATTTTAATAGCGTTTTTGAATAAATTTCATATAGAAATTACATCGATTCATTATAGATCATATAGAAAACATCGATTTTTATTATCTATATTATGTAATTAATTAGTTGATTTGTCCAGGGCTTCAGAATTTCATTTAGAAATTTCATATAGAAATTACATCGATTCATCATAGATCATACAGAAAACATCGATTTTTATTATCTATATTATGTAATTAATTAGTTGATTTGTCCAGGGCTTTGAATTCGGGTCCATCACTATTGGGGCAGTATAGTATAGATTTATATAAGAAAATGTCTTGGGTCAACTGGACCGCGCACAGGCATTGCCCTGCAATTATTGCTGTGTACAGTTACGTTTCTCCCGGTTGAGTGAATGACTGACTGACTCACTGGTAGCAGCGAACATCGACTTTTTTGTTTTTATATTTTTGCGTTTCTTATGTTTTTTGCAATCATACAGCTGTACGATCCATGGTAGTGAAGTTCATTATGGAAAATAAATATTTATTTATTCAACTCAATTAGCTTACGTTCGTTTATTTATTTTCCAATAATGAGCTATACTAGGTAATACAAAAAGCATATGAATAAAAGTCAGTTCATGATACAATCAGAAATTCGATAGTTTAATTTAATTAAATTTCCAGTTTTTTAATCAGTGTTATAATTTGGGGAAACAGTTTATGTTAAAACTTTGTAAATAATTAACAAATATTTTATTTATATTCAATGGGTAATACGTTCCATCAAAGTAGAGCGTAATGCGAAACAGCGCCCAACCAGGCATTTTTGCTTGGAAATATTAGGGTTAGGGGAATAGGAAGTTGATTCGTTATTAAGTTTATAAAGTATGTTTATTTACTAAAAATAAAACCAAACAATTATTTCTTAAAGCCCAAATCACTTTATTATTTCTTGTGAAAATAAAAACAATATAAATAACAAAACGATATTATTGCAAAAAAAACAAATAAAATTCTAAGTCAGTCATATTTAGCTACTTACTTTCCGCGTTTTCAGTGTTTTACCTTTTTGTGACAAAAGCATCTAATGCCGTTTCACTTTTTCTTTTTTGTTGTTCTCTTAAAAGTTCTTAAACGGTTAGACATCTTTAACACCACGTCTTACTTTTGAGCTCCTGTTAAAATTCAGAACATTTTCAATGAATTGATCCATTATTTCAGTTATGCTAGACAAACTCATTTAGACAAACACCATCGAAAGTTCTTTTTGCTCTTCCGCTGGATCACTGCTGTCAACATTTTTGTTTTATTCTTGTTCAGTTCATTCCTTGAGCCCACCATTAAAAGGACTGCGATGCTTCTTGCATTATTTTTTCGACATCTTCCATATTTATCCCTTCAAAACCTGGGTTGAAATAAAAGAGCGCTAAACCATAGGGCATTAAATTACATACATTACATTTTTAG
The DNA here is from genome assembly GCF_003426905.1 of Ctenocephalides felis. Lineage (NCBI taxonomy): Eukaryota > Metazoa > Arthropoda > Insecta > Siphonaptera > Pulicidae > Ctenocephalides > Ctenocephalides felis. Next base: position 35,360,835 of record NW_020536999.1, on the reverse strand, counting down.
TATGAAACATTGTACTAATTATTTGAATTTAGTTTCATAACTTAAATAAATTGTACGCTGGCATTATATCCATATTTTTGTGAGGTGGAAAAATTGGAGTGTTCTATTTGCTACAAATTCATAAACGTCTTAAATATTCCACCAATTATTTACACAGCTGTATTCATTTCCTCTAGGCATAGAAATATTTAATAGTTCATTACCATTATATATATATATATATATAGTAATATATATATAATATATATATATATAGTAATATATATATATATATATATATATATATAGTATATATACACTATATACTATATATATATATAGTAATAAAGCTCACTAATTAATAAATTCATTAAACATTTTGAAAATATTTGAAAGCAAATTTTGAGTTTGATATTTGCGTTTATGTGTTTACTACGAAACCATTAGATTAATATTCAATAAATGTAATTTTTAATATATATATATATATATATATATATATATTTGTAATATTTTTTACAAAGTTGATAATAAATATAAATTTATATATATATATATATATATATATATATATATATATATATATTTATGTTTATTATCAACTTTGTATTTATATAAAATGTTTTTTAGATTACTGAATGATGACACACGCCAAGTGTCGAAACGTTTAATGGAATAATTTTGTTATTTAATCTTTTTTTTAATTCGACGATTGGGCTGCAAAAATATTACAAATATATATCAACGTCGATAAAACTATCATATATATATATATATATATATATATATATATATATATATATATATATATATAAACAAAATTGTTTTTTGAAAATATGTTTTCATTTGCTCGTCTTACTTATGTTGGATTGTGAACTATATTGTACTTATTTGCTAAAATTAGTATTTTTTAATTAATAGCATATTCTTTACAATACGTTAGGTTTACAAACACAAAAACAAATAAAACTTATTATTTCAGTAATTGATTAAATAATATTAATTTCAGGTAAAAATTTATATAATAATGAGCATGTTGCTATCAAGATGGAGCCGATGAAATCGAAGGCGCCACAGCTGCATCTCGAGTACAGGTTTTACAAGCTTCTAGGAACACTCGGTAAGTCACTAGCTCACCACCTTTGTAATGACCTGAAACCTTTTATAATTTCCTAATTCAATTACAGTTCTGAAGTTATGCGTAGCGTACAACTATGTTGTCCATGAAAAAATATTTTGGTACAGGGCATGATTTTATTAAAGTTTTAAAGAATTATGAAAAAGCAGTAAAATGTATTTATTAACGTATTTAATTTTTAAAAATATCTTCCAAATAATTGCCACGTTTTTTGCATTTAGCACCACTAAATTAAATAATTTTGAGTAACAAATTAAATTTGAATCGACTACTTAAACTAACTTATGCAACATCCTGTACTTTATTTAATAGTTTTTGAAGTTGACACAATTATGTATTAAATACAAACCTGTAGTTGAGAGCATTTAAGTAGTTTAAAGTTTTTAGTAATTCTCCTACGAAAGATTTTTTCATATAATGAAAATTCTTCATGCGTTCTTACTAAACACGATCGGTTCTATCGGATTACTTGTTTAGCAATTTTATAAAAATAGCTTTTATACCATCCTCCCCATGCAAAATACAGATAATGCAAACCGCCATGCAAAACTACAGAAATTAAGCGACAGCTCTATGTAAATATTTGTTGTCTTAATTTTTCTAAAAAAATCAGCGAATTATTCTCATTTTAGAACATGCAACTCGCTGAGTTTCTACAAATATACATATACATAAATAGGCCTTTTAGAATCGAAAAGGGATCAGATTTCTTCCGGGTACGTGCGCAATCACGGTCATTACCAAACGCGATCGATACACTAAAACATACTAAAAGTTTCGTATACTTACGTAACAATATCGTCTTTTTTATTACAATTGACAGATCACATTGTTAGACAAATCTACAAATAAATCTTTTGTTGCAGTAAAAAAGTTCAAAGTTCAAAGATTTACTGCGCACGGTTATCGTTTTTTTTTTCAAACTCAACTTTCAAATTTGTTATTTTTTAGTACTCTGATTAAATACACGAATCGAAAATTAGTAAAGATTTACTGAAAATATTTTACAGTGCGTGATAGACTTAAAGAATCTAGTAGTTTCACTTTCTATAATTTTCTCTATAAATATAACTTTAGGCGCAGGTATATGACATTCTAAATCGTTTCTAATTTATTTTTTTATTGTGCTAAAGTCAAAACATTGAATGTATTCAACTTGTAAGTATTTTATTTAATGTTGTAAACTTTAATGCTTCAACCTATTAGTGCGGCGCTAACCCCAAATGCAGGTGCATACCCAGACAGTTGTTATATATCCAACGGCTGAAGAAGTTTACTTGCCCATGTGTAGATATGCGGTGTCAACGCACGGCCTGTCGCGCTTGTCGATACTATTATGCTATGACTCATTAGCATTTCGAATGAGTATGATATAACGAGTGCTAGAACATTGTTAGATTACTAAACACACATTTGCTATAAATAGGGTACATGGACGAATTAACAAGTAACTGCTTACTACAACTCGAATTGTCGCCACTTTAAGGGGGGCGATACATGTAACAAGAAAAAAAAATCGATTTTTTTTTTTCATAAATCGTTACAATTACATCTCAAAAATATGCCTGTAAATATTCAAAACAAAATTATCATTATTTATACAATAAAAACTCATTTAAGTGCCACGCCTCAACTCGACGCTTGAGTGCTATTGTACTCTTATCTGTTTCTATGTGTCAAAACTTTAAACGCGTTTTTCTCAAAACGACATTTTTGAGATTTGCGGGCGGGATAACTCAAAAAGTTCTCAACCGATTCCAATGAAATTTTGCACACATCTACTTTAAAGTAATAGCTTCTAGTTAAACCTCAAACATTCCAAAAAAATTTTCAAAAATTAACCCTTTTACCAAAAAAAACCATTGAAAAAAAGGTGAAAAATCGAACTTTTTTTCTGATGTGTGCCAATTTACGATTTTGTGACTTTTTTAATTTTTTTTTTTGGTTTAACTAGAAGATATATGTTTTATGAACACGTACAAACTAATTTTTTTGATTTCAAATTACCGTACGAAAAGTGAGAACGCCCGCAAATTGATGGCGTTTTCCGAGAGGGTCTTGGCAGATTTATTTTTATGGCAGCCATTTAAAAAAAAAAAATTAAAAAAAAATTTTTTTTGTGTATTTTAATATATAATAAATAACACTAAAAAAGTTCAAAAAGATTCAGTCATTCCTTCCCAGTTTAAAAAGTCCTCAAAAAATGGTAAAAATTAAGGCGATTACATGTATCGCCCCCCTTAACTTCAGTCAATACCTATCAACTTTTGGAGTTTTTCGATAATGCAAATTACACACTAAATTTTATTTTACTTGTCATAAATTTTTATTTGCAGTAAAATATAAAGACTCCAATACTTCTATATCGCTTTTGAAGAAAAATATCTGATATTTGTGACAACTAATTCCTAGTCTACCGTATCTCATTTACGAGAAGTTTCAGAATGCCCTAAATTTAAATAGTTTAATTATGAAATATGTTGCTTGATATGCTAATTTGTTGACATTAAAAATGAATTAGACTTCATCAAAAATTATCGTCATTTTTGATGAGTTTTGCTCTATTTCTAGCTATATTTTATAATTGTATATATATACATATATATATATATATATATATATATATATATATATATAATGTGTATAGTTTATATAAGTTTTAAGGCACTCGTTTCAATTGTGTAATGTACCTAATGTAGTTTCTACCCCGCACTTTGAATTATATTAACCACTAAAAATCAGCTCCCGCGACGGTGGAAGGTTTGCCGCGCGTCTATCACTTAGGAACGTGTGGCGGCCGATACAACGCAATGGTGCTAGAACTTCTGGGACCATCTTTAGAAGATCTTTTCGTCATATGCAACAGAAAATTTCATCTCAAGACTGTGCTCATGATCGCCAAACAATTAGTAAGTCCGCACATATTGGCCAGAAGTGCTGCCGACGTGATGCGTTTTTTCTTTTGTGTTGTACAGTCGTAGAAACGCGCACATACGTATGTGATTTGTTGATGCATCTTTTTACCTATATCATGGATCAATAAAATTCTATCTATGGGTCAGTGCTACTTATGGAATGATGTACTTGCGGTCGAAATGGATCTGATTTTAAATAATTGCATATTATTTTTTAACTAATTTTTTTAATGAATAGGTTTGAAAAGCTTACTGTATTTTTTTGTAATTTTTGGACATAGCCTTCAATGAAATAATAATGTTGTAATTTTGAGTAACATCAGCTTGAAACTAATAACTTGTTTTCAATCTGAAATTGTGTAAATAATTTAACACGTCGAAGACCGTATCAAAAATCGTGCTTTACTCGTGGGGACCGCTCCAAAAATTGTTTATTTCAGATAACCCATATCGTGTGTCCAGTCCACCGGTGGGCAAGCGGTCCCGTAATACCGGTGGCCATGCGGCCTTCAAGGTGTTAAAGAACGAGCATATACATCAAAATGTTATCCCAATGAAAGATTATAATATTGTACTATTTATTAACAACGTTAGAAATTTTAATGATAATGCACTAGTATTCATTAGTAACTATTGGCCAGATCCATTTTGATCATAAAATTGTTGCTTTGCTAGTATTGTTTTCCGACGAATATGAATCATGTGTGTTTGCTTTCAAATTTCATTAAGCCGGTAAGAAAATTCTGTTTATTGTTTTATCATCTTGCTTTTCATGTATTGTTTTAATTTCTTGTTTGTGTGCCGTTTATATGTTTTTGCTAATAATCTATTTTAATATAATCATTTAATTGCTTTATTTTATTACATGTATTTATGATATTTTTGTATAGCATTTATCATCTATTATGATTATTATATATAGTGAGACATATATTTTTTTAAAACTATAGTTAAAATTAAAATATGAAGAATATAATTGGTACTACTGACAGACAGTACATAAAGATAACACTTGAAATTTAATTGATCTAATTATCAAAGACGTGGTTTACTTTATTATCTTACGGTGGTACATTCCATTTTATATGTTAATTACAGTTATTTAATTTTCGAAAATAATTTCGTGAATCGTGGCTAGTATTGTATAAAAAAGTTGATTATTGAAACGATTTTATACCTTTCTTTTGCTTGCTGCGCCTATTGTACCATTTGTTTTTGACAAAATTACTGTACTTGCAGAACCTGAATGAATTAGTTCATATTAATAAGTACCATAAAATTTTAACATATACACTAAATGGCTTTAATGAAACATGAGTAAAAAATAGTGCAGAACAACTTAGTTTTGATTTCATAGAGCACGATACAAATAACATTTCAAATTATAATTTAACTTTTTGTCTACGTAACACAACATTGCACCAAAATGTGAACATTTTCTGAAATTGGCAGTTAAAATGTTTTCAAAGTATTATAGTTCGTATCATCGATCTGTCTGTATATTACTATGAAGTCATCTAATCTACTATTAGCTTTCTTGCAATTATATATACTATATATGTATGTATATATATATATATATATATATATATATATATATATATGCGTGTGTGTAATATGCACATAAAATTCTGTGTGAATGTCAAATTAAACTTTATGTAAGAAACACATACATATATGCGAGACCAAAAGATAGTAAAATAAAATTACTTGCAATTTTTACACATCACATCGCAGTACTCTGGCCCGGACTTCCTAAAACAAAAGAGTTTCCACGGTCATACAATAGCTTCCCATTCCCATTTTTTCTTGTTATTATTAATAATATCTTGGAGTTTAATTTATATTTTGTAGATTTAGGATCTTGTGGTCGGAACAACGCCGGAACGAGTTCTATGTCTGTTTTTAGGGTGTATATTTATCGTTAATTTTAACTATTGTATCGTACAATAAGCAAAGATCTAATTGAGATTTATTTTTTTGTTCGTTCATTCCTTTGATTTCCCTCCTTCACCATCGACCGACTCCGTACAAACCCGCTTCTGATATTTCAATATTTCTGCCTTGCAATTGCTCATTATTTTCTAACTCATTGTTGATTCGTGTCAAAAATCTGCATAAATTGTTAATACGTAATAATGTGCACTGTTTGTTATTATTCATTCTTATACTTCATTCATGTGAAACGCTCCGAAAAACTTTTTTTTATTAAATTTTTTTTTTTTTTGGAACGCACATATTGAAATAAATCGCATATGTTACGATGATAACTACTTGAATGGCGCTCATTTCTTCAATACGCTCTTTACATTATTTATTTGCTACTATTTTTTTACTTGAAAATACTTTTACTATCACATTTTGGATTATTGTTTACTTCACTTGATAATCGTTAACTTCACTATTCTAAACATATTTCTACGGAATATAAAATTTATTCACTATCTATTTTTTTAATTGTACTTGCATTTATTCCTAAACCTTGCGCTTTTTTCACTGTTGCTACTTTCCTGCCATTACGAAAAAATTCCTTAAAATCCTTTGTTTTGCCTATATTGAATCCCATAAAACCAGCTGAGGGCGTACCCGAGGTATATTACTTCGGCCCATGCGGGAAATACAATGCATTGGTGATGGAGCTTCTCGGTCCGTCACTGGAGGACCTATTTGATGTTTGCGGCAGACGATTTACATTGAAGACCGTCCTCATGATAGCTATTCAACTTGTAAGTAGTGATGGTGAAAGATTGTTGGCTCATCTAATCGTCGGTAAAAACTATTTGTCTATACAAAACGCCCATGATAAAATCGTGTTAGAATTCAACTGCAAGCAAATCATTTAAGCTATGAAATAAACAAGTTTAGTGTTTTTAATTTTGGTATTTTGGACAAGTACTTATTCTTAGTTGCTAAAAAATCTGCAATTTTGAAAAATAGGTTTTCATTATTGCAAATATTCAAGCAGAAGTCTTGTTCAAGATTATATTTGTAGGAATGATCAGGTATTTTCATTGAGTCATCGGGTGAGAGGTTACGTTTTTCTAAATATTAAATACAGTATGGAAAAAATAAGGTTTTGGCTAAGACTTAAAAAAGTAATCGTTTGCAATGGATCTGGTCCGTTTCAAGTTCAGCAACATCTCATTTTTATTACTAATTTTTACTAAACGTATTGGTTAATGATTTCATAACATAGTTCTTATTCGGTGTACTAAGCGATACTGAATTAGAAACAGACAATATCGAAAATACGAACTTCATTTTTCCAAATTTTTGGTGCTATCGATTTGCTTAAATTTGTAGTTTGTTACGTGCAGTAATATGTGGTTCGTCTATGTCATGATATAATGATATTACTATATTTATTAATTTTAAAAGCATGTTTGTAGAAAAGTAACAAATTTTAGAAAAAAAGTTCTATTATTTGTTCGCAAAAATTTACATTTAATTAAAACTTTTATGATGACGATTTGATATTCAAAAATATGTTTTTGTTATTTGAATATATTCCATTTTTATTTAATGCATTATGTATGTCTACAATTATTTCAAATTATTATTTTTCAGCTCCATAGGATAGAATATGTTCATGGCAGACATTTAATATACAGAGATGTTAAACCTGAAAATTTTTTAATAGGAAGAAATACAACAAAAAGAGAAAAAATTATACACATAATAGGTAAGATCTTAAATATAAATAAACAGAACTTTTTATCAGTCATTTTTTGCAGATGTGTACTCTTATTTATTTAAATTTATGTTATTATTTATCATTAATGCTAGATGGTATATTATTGTAACAAATATTGTAATTGAAGAAAAAATTTTTTTTGCAGATTTTGGATTAGCGAAAGAATACATAGATTTAGATACGAATAAACATATACCATATCGGGAACATAAGTCTTTAACAGGAACAGCTCGGTATATGTCAATTAATACACATTTGGGAAAAGGTAAGAGCAGTATAATCTTTCAAAAATTATGCTTACGTAACCGAATTAATTTGCAATTATTTATATCCATTGAAAAAGCGGGACTTTAAATGTATTATACTTTGAATCAGTTTTAGAAAACGGAACTTGTCACAGTACATTATATTTATTTATATTTAGAACAATCTAGGCGAGACGATTTAGAAGCGTTAGGTCATATGTTTATGTACTTTCTTCGCGGATCGTTACCTTGGCAAGGGCTAAAAGCAGACACGCTCAAGGAGCGCTACCAAAAAATTGGCGATACGAAGAGAGCCACACCGATCGAGGTACCGTGGTCTATTTTTATGATATTATAAACAATACAATTAATGTATATTTTTTTCTAACGAAGAGCAATCATAAATTATCGATATGATTTTTCCCACTTTCGTCATTATTTGTACTGAAAATGAAATGTTTTACAGGTATTATGCGAGGGACATCCCGAAGAACTGGCTATGTACTTACGCTATGTAAGGCGTTTAGACTTTTTTGAGGCTCCTGATTACGACTATTTGCGCCGACTTTTTCAAGAATTGTTCGACAGACGCGGTTATGTCGACGACGGCGAATTTGATTGGACTGGCAAAACTATTGTGAGTAATGTATTTGATTTTTATCGATTTGCACCGAAATTTAAATCATGCTATTTTTGTAATAATTTTATAAATTTTTTTTTAATGAATATTATTAATTCTGTCTTTTATATACATAATAAATTTCTTCTGTAATGATGTATGAAAGGATAGTCCTCCTGAACGATTATCCGGATTTTTTTGAAGTTTGTTAGGGGAATTTTTTAAGATGTTGTGATTATAGAAATATAGTCAGATTGTAGAAATAAATGGAAAAAATACAAAAAAACCGCTTATCATTGTTTGATATATATTCACGTGTGTGTTTGTGTATGCATATACATATTATATATACTTAACGTTATAATGTGATTTTTGCATGCCATATATCTTGTATTAGTATATGTTATAATTACAATTTCAAGTCAATGTCTGTTCATAATTATTTTGATCTTTTGAGTACTTTTATTTGTTTGCATGCTGCATGACATATTGTTTATATTCAGCCTGCCAATATAGCTATGTTACGAATTTACAAGAATTTACATCCATCAAACGAGTTAAAGACTAAATCTTGCAAGGTAATTCTACTTCCAATCATTTGTTGTCATTGCCGATGACCATTATACATTTTAACTTATAATTATCACTTCTATTTGGGTATAATATAATATCTAGTATATAAAAAATCCAAAATTTATATATTTTATATTTAACAATTTAGCATTTGAAGATATTTGCATATTTGTTAATTTTTATACAATCTAATAACTTGTTATTTATGTTCTGATCATGTGATATTCTTATACTATATTATACTATGAATTTTCACAAATTTCTATTCAATATTGTCATTTTGATCGGCAATTATAAATGAATTGCTTAAAATTCATGTACATCTATTAAAATATCTTCAAATTGTTATAATTAGAATAAATTGTTTTATGTTCAGGTTTTTGACACATAAAGACTATTTTAATTAAGTATTATATGTGATAGATTAATATTAATTCGATATTATTATTTGTGAACTCAAGCACAGAATGTCTAATATGAAGCACTTGTTGAATAATTGTATGTGAAGCACGCTGTAAAATTTACACATCATGATTCCTCTATTTGCAATTTATATTAAAATGTAGTATTTGTTTAATGATATTAAATATAAGAATCTAATTTGAATATTCTTTCAGTCCACTCCTGTAGGATCTCAACAAACTGGACAGGACATTGTGGTTTCGCCAAACCGTGAACGTCATCTAGCCGCAAATAAAGTAAGCAAACACTGATATTAAACTTTTAATCTTTCTTTATATTGACTTCTCTAACCGTGCTAATTGTGATAACACTTTGTACCTTTCATAATATTATACATTAATGCACTATTTTAATTTGTGTAAGAATTGTTTGATATATAATTATTAAATATGTATTTTGTATGCTGTCAATATGTCTGTTATTTTAATTTTAATTTAATTTTTAAAACAATCGGTAATCGTTTTCTTTATTAATCTGGTTTAAATAATTGAGATTAAAGATTTGCTACTTATCTTTTATTGGTTACATGGGTGTAAACAAGATTTTAAATGAATTAAGGTTTTTGTTCGACTAAACTTATTTTTAACCATATACTTCATTCAATTATTGCACTTATATAATATTATTTAATATATTTTCTACTACTATTCTAACCAATTTATCTGCGATATTTTTTGCATGCGTACTCTATTGTATTTGCCGAAACAAAATGTAAAATATTTATTATAGTATCAGTTGGTATAATTAGGATATTCAATTCTAAATTTTAATAATGGTACATTTTTACTGAATATATATTTATTATATGTATATACGTCGAATTGATCAAATCAAATCTACTTTTGTTGAATTTGCGACTTGATTAAATGATACCTCATATCTAGTGATTGAAATGTATAAATAATTGTCTCGTAATTTTTTTTTTAATTAGGCGTAAAATGCCTAATTTTTTTTTTCAATGTCGAATAAACTATGAAATTTATATAATGTGCTTGCATTCATGTTTCAAAGAGTTCATCAACACTTCTGCATGTATAATGTTTGTTTAAAAATGTGATATGACAGATATTTTCTTTATTTTTTTGAATAACAAATTTAATGTAACTGCACCTTATCACTGATCTTGACGTTTTGCATGTTATTCTTTTTAAAATAAAATCAAAATATTATTCCTCAATTTCTGCTTATAATTATTTATAAGGGGCCTTTATAGATAAAATTTTAGAATGAAGGTCTGGGTAATAATATAATTTCAGAATTATATCATGCATCACATGCTTTTATAACAATTTTTATCATTCGAACCATTTGGTAACTGTAAACATAAATATATGTAGATTCATACAACTATTTTGGATTTAACATAACATTCAACAAAATTTTATCAAAATGTCATTTTGCAAATTCTCAAAAATCAACAAAGGGAGGAGGTAAAACTGGTGTCGCTGCATGGCCGGATGTGCCCAACAAACAAACGAACGCACACGGAAATCTAACGCCAGCAGACAGGCATGGCTCCGTTCAGGTAGAGTTTAACATTTGAAGACTTCGTACAGTGTCTTTTGTCTGTAAACATAGCTATCGCAGTAGTAGAACTGTGACCAACTATTCCTTCTCGGTTATTTGTGATTTTTGGCATTCTCTAAATGCTGGTGTTAGAAACTGCTCAAGTCTCATCTTTATTTTTAAAAGTACTTTTATTTTTGCAGTGTAATCCAATCATATATATATATATATATATATATATATATATATATATATTAAGAAACTTAAAAATTACATACATTGAAAAGAAGAGTCTATCTATATGAATATTTAGTTTTTTTTTTCATTATTAAAATGCGGATTTTCTTATTTTTTATCATTAAAAATCGGTGTGAGTATCAATTATACATTTGATTTGTTATTCAATCATCAATGAACCCAATTTGATAGTGGTATATTATATGCTGTGAATTTTTGTATTCTTTATAATTTGAATCACCACTTATCTGTAACTTAGGTTTAGCAGCTAAATTTTATCAATAACCCCTCAATTTTTATCCCTTAATTTAAATTATTAGACTTATTATTACTCGCTTTTATGCAATAAAATAGAAAATAAAAATAGAAACTACATACACTGCACTTGCTGTTATTTAAATCACTGCTACTCATTTAGATCGGCGGTTTTGATTTGTTTTATTTCCAAATCCTTATAAGTTGGTCACTAAGTTATAAATCATATATACTGATTTAGTTATTTGTTTAGATTTTGTAATCGTTGGTGTAGGTATTTCCATTTGCCATTTGAATTTTTACTGCCATTAAGTTTCTTTAGTGTTTACTAGCTATATTAAATAGGTGGTGGAAGTCACATGATTTCGTTAAGTAAATAAATTTGTATGAAATACACTACTTATTATTATTGATGGTAATCTTTTCAGAATTTAAACTGAGGTCACATTTACCAGATATATACCAAAAATAACGGACAAATATTACAAATATTTAGTTAATCAGATAACTAATTGTTCGATCACTTAGTTTTCACATATGTTTTCATACATACTTTTCTTTAATAATAGTCACGTGTTACTTTTTTATTGATTTTCATATTATCTATTCATATTTTGAATGATCTTTTCATTTATTTACTTTTGAATATCAATTGTATTTTGTTAAATATGAATGCTCCATTAAATTTATTAAAATATCGTCATCTGCTGCTAGACTAATTAAAAAAATCAATTATGTATATATGTGTGAGAATTATGTATTCAAAAATCGTGAAAAAAATGAGTTTATTGGCAAAATTTGATTGTTGAAATAAGATTCTGGACGAATGAAGTGGTTCATATAAAAATGATATGGTATTTTTATTATTATATTGTTTCAGATAGCCATGCTTATCATTATACTATTATTTCAGTACTGTACGAAGATATATATCTGAAATTATCATCATAACTGTCCTGCATGTGTATGATTTAGTTGGAAGGTATAACATATGAATGTACGTATATATATATATATATATATATATATATATATATATATATATATATACAGGTAAAAATATTTTGTTTGAACACATTTCATTCTCAAGTTTTACATCATTTGCAACCCATTAGTTTTCAATTCATAAACTTTGTGAATTATATATATACTAATGCTTACAGCTTTATAGGTGACAACTTCTACATTCGTTATTACACAAGGCTTTTATCATCCTGTGCTTGTTAGTGCATGATTTTATTGCATGTTATATTAACTATATTCAACATTATATTATATGAACTACAAGTACCTAACCAAATTTAAATCAATAATTAATGTTTTGCGAAATTTTCTAATGATTAATAAATAATTCAGGTCATTAGTTCTACAAATGGAGAATTGAATCCAGATGATCCTACAGCAGGTCACAGCAATACACCTATTACAGAACAACATTGGACGACAGTCGAAGTTCCGAGTGATGAAACTAAGTATGATATCGATTTATTTTCTTTTCTTTTCGATAAGTGAAACTATATCAATAAAAAAATATTTAATATTCTCAATATTCTGGAAGGAGAAGATAGTTTTCAGAAAAAAAAATCAGACATACCAATCGTATTTTTGAGGTTTCAAGTCATTTTGAATTGTTTGAGACAAACTTTGGAAAAATTATGTGGGTATATTTATATGTGTGTGTGAGCCGATATTGATCTGTCTCAAAAGCAACTGGATCAATTTTAAAAATCGAAAAGCCATTGTATTTGAACTTGATAATCGTGTTTATCAGTTTACCAGCGCGACGATCGTCGAAGATGTTTTTTGTAATTGGCAGAAAAGTGCTAATTAGCAACAAAATCTTGAAATTTTAATAATTCATACACACCATAGACCTTATACACATTTATGTATTATGGGATCTTATGTTACGCACTTATAAACAAAAAAAAAACGATCGCGTCTATGCAGCTTATGACAAAGCCAAACAATATGGTTCGGCAGCTAGCAACGTTTTCGAGAAAGAATTTTAGGCAGGCTGGTTTTTTGGTATGTGGTTCTTGGTGCTCTCTCGGGAGAGTACGTACTGTCTGGCAGCTGGAAGTGGTTGCGTTTATTAGTGCGCAGCCAACTTGTACAGCGCGATTTCAAAATTTTGAAAGCATTTAAGTTAATCCAATTTTCATTTTTTTGACTTCGAATAGACTCACATACTAAAAAATCAGCATGCCTAAAGTTCTAGTTTTGAAAACGTTGCTGCCTCCTATACTAATATTATATTACAAATTACATACTTCAGGCAAAGTAGTGCATCTTGTTATTTTTGATGAATAATACTTTAACTACTAATATGGAACTTGGGTGGCATTTTTTCAACCTTCTGTGTATGTATGATATTTATAAATGTATTTATTGCAGATGTTGTTGTTTCTTTAAACGAAAGAAGAAAAAAGGTAATCGTCAAAAATGACTATCAGCAGTTGTGCAGTGCAGTCCAGAACGAGAGGCAGTTACTCTTTTACGTGCGACTTCCCACTCGCACTCTAACTCTAGAGATAGCGTCCTTCAAAGTCATTGCAATCCGAGTCAAGACTATTTGGCGCGGTGTTCCTCCGTATTAACCCCAACACCAACTTTACCATTATAATATAATACTTCATAGCCGACATTCAGACCCCAAATCTGTATATGTTCTTGTGAGTTTCATGTGACTGAGTTTGAAATATTTATATTGCTTTCGGCGTCGTCACTTCATTGAAGCAGTACATTTAGCTGCAGTTAGAATATATTTTATAAGGACCATGTTAGTGAAGTAAAAATTGGCGTCATTATTCAATTTGTTCTGAAGTCTAAATGTGTGGACATTGTTGAAAGCTTTCTTTTATCATTGTTCTGATTTATTTAATACTGTTGTCAATTATTGCACATTCTATAGCTGACCATTAATATTTTGTTACTACGCTAAAAAAAATCATTTCCAATCGTTCACATTGCACATGAACTTTCCTAAAATATTGTCATAAAAATATTTCATATTGAGTTGTGTGACAGTGCAAGAATGTTTTGAAGCTAATTAATCTAAGATACGATAAAGAAACTCTACTTCTTCTCTCTGTTTGAGTAACATTCTATGTTTGTATATCAATGAGTTTATAAATATTAAATACTTCAAAACTTCACAAATTAGACAAATTTTTTTACAATTTGTCTAATTTAAAGGCCTACACTGCAAATATTGTAAAATATTTGAGTATATAATTAATGAGAACATTTTTTGAATCAACCTGTTTCTGATGTGAGTAAGGTTGAAGTAGGTCTAGTTGCATTTAGTGATCCTCTCAAACTTATTTTTGTGATTGTAAAGTTCTCATTTCTTATAAACTGAATGCATTTACAATTTTTAAGCAATTTTATACAATGTGCTCATTCAATCTTTGTTATGTAGTAGTGAATACAATGTTTCTAAGCTTTGTTTTGTAGAAAACCTAAGTTGCATTTTTAGATAATCTTTGGACTCGTAAACAAATAAATTTTATTGTAAATAGTCAAAATAAAGTTTGTTCTAAAATATTTCTAGAAATTTTCATAATAGTAAATGTTTTTTTAAGTTTATTGGAAAAAAAAAGGTTGTTATTTACCGGCATATACTGTGTTTTCGTTTGTTGGTCACTAATTTTAAAATAGAATACTATGTTTTTTCAGTTTTGTGATATTTTGTTTTGCACTAATTATAAACTATATTTTTATATTCTCAAATTAGGACTATACATTTTTTTTCACAATTGCTATAAAATATTGATTAAATCATAAAACTAAATTTTATGAAAAGTTATATTAAGTATTTATTGACAAAGAGTTATGAACATAGAATATACTGCTACAAATTGGAATCAAAAATAATATGTAAATTTAAAAGGTTTTGTTTTTCGCTGTACACAACACACACACACGCTATTTATATATATTTAATTAATTGTAGATATTCTATAATAAATTGAACTTCAAATATGTTAAAAAAGTGAGTGTTGCCAGTCTTAAGAGATAAAAATATTTATATATTTAGTAATAAAGCCCACTTACAATTCTAATTTATATAATAGATGCTTCTGAACATTCTTTTAAATAAGTTAAATTTTTATACTGATATGAAATCATTTATAATGAATAATTCGTTTTTATATATACATATTTTATTTCAACCAAAACAAATAAATACTTATACAAGTTATTTTTAGAATCATAATTATATCACGGTCATTTATTTAAAAGCTTGTTCAGATCAGTTTAATTAAATGTGAAACCGGCTGTATTTATCATTTTTAAGTGAACCTATATAAGTATATTTCTAAAATACTGTCATACATCTAGTTGTATTTGTATGCTTTTGATTCTGATATATGACTTCATCAGTGTGACTATAGGTAAAATTTTCATAAACAAATCTCACATTTTGAATTCTTCTTATATCTAGAAAATGCATAATATTTTAATTACAGTGGAAATTAACAATATAAAGTAACAATTGAATTAAAAAAGAAGAAAACTTGATAGTTAATTGTGTACTATTTGTTCAAAATATGTATAGCTGAATTTATATTTTATATTGATATCATTCATGTTAAAATCAATATGAAAAGTTGGTTAGTTGATAATAAATATATTTAAAAATTTCTATATTTTAAAGGTTGTAAATATTTATATTTTTAAAGATACATATAATGTGATTTTCAGTTTATATTTTTTTTTTCATATTCAACAACTTTAATATTTGGAACAAATAGTTAAGAAATTTTGCAAACAGATTTTGGAATCGTAAACGATATTTCCATTACATATTGAACAAATATTATCAAACAGACTATTGTATTTGAATAAAATGATGTTTTGATTGTAGTGTTAATTTTGTGGGCTTGTCTTTAGATTTTAAATTAAATTATTTATAACTAAATCTGGAAATGGCAGATGATGCTAAAGTTCAAAATACCTTATAAGAACATAATAGGATTACATGAAAATGTAGTGGATTCAATTAGTATTTTTTCATGCATTAAATAACATATCAAATTCTTATGCAGGAAAATACTTATATATAGCAATTTATGCATTTTTGTGGCAGCTTAGAATTTGATCTACACAATTTCTTATTAGTATCTGCCAATATTAATTAATTGAATTTCAATATGTCTGGAGGAAAGAGGTCATGTTACATTGATATTGTGAAGTTATGTGAAAAACATTAATAGCATTAAGATTATTATAAAGATATATTTCATATATGTGAAAGTGCTTCGTTAATAATTCATATATAATATGAAATGCTACATTAAAGATAGTCTGATCTTTAATAATATGTAAATATCATTAAACAATGTTTTATCGGTTTATAACATAAGTAAAATATATTATATTAAAATTAAATAAGCTGTGAATAGAAATTGCATATTGTTTTTCTTCTATTTATATCTTTAACATATCAACTCATAATGTTCCAGTAACATTAAAAATAAGTTATAAACATTTATATCTTTTGTGTTACTGAATATTTACAAAGAAATTCTCAAATAGATTTCAAAGCAGTGGTTTTATAACATTTCTCATTTTTATGCAAGCATCCAAAATTAGTCTTTACTCATTTAAATGCATATTAGAATTAAGCATAAGTCATTAGGCTGCATTAAACACTGTTTTGTCTTTTGTATATACATTTTTACAGTAAATATTAAGTCGATAATTATACTTTATGTTTAAAAACAAAATTAACAGTTTTTTTCATTTCATTGATACTTTGTATGGTGACAATTGATTACAATTCTTAGTCT
Source organism: Ctenocephalides felis (assembly GCF_003426905.1). Taxonomy (NCBI): domain Eukaryota; kingdom Metazoa; phylum Arthropoda; class Insecta; order Siphonaptera; family Pulicidae; genus Ctenocephalides; species Ctenocephalides felis. Next base: position 35,343,414 of record NW_020536999.1, on the reverse strand, counting down.
CATTATAAAAAATATGAAATAGAGTTATTTCATAAGCAGTTACATATAATTCTCTAATCTATTGACTTACAGGTTTACTTTAAAATTTACACAATGATACAAATCATAATACAAAAGACCTTCTTAAACAACATACAAAAAGTGGTTATTAAAATGTTTATACAATAATTGAAAATTGCATTGATTAGTTTTTAGTGAAAGCAAAAACGTTTATTTATTATTTTTGTAACACCTTTGTAATTTTTATGCTTACTTATCCATGTTACCTACCAGTATCTGCATTTACTACCTTTCCTTATCTATGTTTACTACTTTATGTTTACTTAAGTTTACCAACATACTACTGTATCCTGTATAAGTTTACTTATCTATGACTGTATCCATACTCATCCATACTTTTCTTTTATCTATGACTGTATCGGTAGCCAATCGAATTTAAGATATACGACATGTAGCGCCGCCAAATGTGTGAATTTCGCAACATTTGTAAATTTTAATGGTTTCTCCGTTTATCTGTCTGTCAAGTATAGCTGTCATTGATCAAGTTGTTCTGTATTTTATTTCATATTTGCATGACCAATTATTAAAACGATGTCGGAACCCAAAAAAATATCATTTGGATTTTCAAAAATAATAAAAAAGCCAGATTTAATCAATTCTAACGTCAAGAAAGAAAATATTGAACTAATAGATTGTATTGAGTCAAAAACAATAAAAGTTGTAAGGTAAAAATAATCATTCATTACTTATTTGTGTTACATATATGTGTACAAACAAATGTAATTAAATTGTTATGGCCATAATTGAATTTACAAACATTATTAAAGCATGTAGCTGGAAAGATAAATTAAATACTATGGACGACTTAAACTAATTAATTTTGATTTTGTTTGATTTATAATATATATTTATAATGAATCTATTTTGATAATTTACAGAAATGAATGTGAACATAAAAAGGAGCCATTGATAATTCCAATGAAGCAAAATAAGAAATTACTTACTAACTTGATTGATATTATTAAAGAAGAATCAAATCCAATAAATAATTCACTTGGTCAAAAAGATTTTAAAGAAAGTTCTAATTTAATTAATGCTATTAAAGAAGAATCAAACCAAATAAATAATTCTCTTGTTCAAAAAGAATTGAATGAAAATAGTGGTAGTTCAAAAATGGGCAAATGCTCTTTAGATATGTTAGCAGCAAATGAAATTATTAAAGATTTAAATAAAGCCCAAACCAGTGAGGTCAAAATATTTCAAGTTCCTCTTCCTAATGAAACAACTACACAAAGTGTAAATGAGGTAAATATTTGTTTAAATTTGTTGTTTCTGCATTTCTATACACCTAAGTCTGTTTTTACACGGAGATTGGTTCCAGAAGAAGCCGTGTAAAAAAAAAAAACAGTTTAAAAAAAGACATTGATCTTATACAAAAATGGGTGATTTGTTCCTAATCTCTAAAACCTATTAAAATTAGTGAAAAACAAGAATTTTTAAGAACAAGAATTCATGTTTATTTTATTAAATCAAATATAATAAAAAAAAATCAAAGTAAAAATTGTTTGTACGCGCTAAAGGGGAATTCACTTAAATCTTTAAGCGAGTGTTCGCAAACTATCAATACTATCGATGGTTTCAGACTTTTTTCTTTCATAAATACTTTTTTGTGATATGAACATACTTCGCAAAAATTAAATTTGACAAAAAAAATTTAAGTACATAAAATTTTAAATTGTTCTAAATGGAATAAAATCGTGTAAAAAATTTAAAATATTAATTTTCAAACCTTAAGCGAGTGTTCGCAAACTATCGATACTATCGATGGTTTCAGACTTTTTCTTTCATAAATACTTTTTTGTGATATGAACATACTTCGCAAAAATTAAATTTGACAAAAAAAATTTAAGTACATAAAATTTTAAATTGTTCTAAATGGAATAAAATCGTGTAAAAAAATTAAAAATATTCAATTTTCAAACCGTGTTATATCAAAACCGTGTACAAAAAGACCGTGTAAAAACAGACTTAGGTGTATATGTGCTATAATATATATATATATATATTATATATATATATATATTGAGGATTTTTTGTTCGACATTGAAACATATATATGTATATATATATACAGTGGTGTTGTCAAGCCGGAACGCGACGACTTGAATTTTATAAATTATAATTCAACTAATTTTTATTAAATATTCTTATTATTGTAAGAAGCATACATATATGTGCATAAAATTTGTTTTGCAATAACTTTTGTTTCTTTACTTTTCGATCAAAACCAAAACAAACATGAGAACCGGTTTTAGCGTTCCGGCAAAAAAAATATTTGCACAACACCACTGTATATATAAATATATAAATATATATATATATATATATATATATATATATATATTAGGGTGGTCCCTAAAATGGTCATTTTCGAATTTTTTTGCTCCCAGGGGCTCAAATGGTTCTAAATAAATAAAACACTATTCTCTGAAAGTTTTAGCTCTTAATATTAACGTTTAGATAGAGCGCAATTCAATCAAAGTTTTATATGGAAATAGCATGGAAAAATTTTCAATAATTTTAAAAATGTTTTTTAGATGTAATTTAGCAAACAAATGAATAAATAAAACTCATTCATTTGTCGCTAACTTATACCTAAAACACTTTTTTAAAATTTTCAAAATTTTTTTCATGCTCTTTCCATACAAACTTTGATTGAATTGCGCTCTATCTAACGTTAATATTAAGAGCTAAACCTTTCAGAGAATTGTTTTTTATCTATTTGGAAACATTTAAGCCCCTGGGAGCAAGGAAATTTAAAAATGACCATTTTAAGGACCACCCTAATATATATATATATATATGTATGTATATATATAACTTGAATAAATTGCGTAATTTTTCAGTCAACTTTAGATGATTATGATAATATTCCCATAGCAGATTTTGGACTTGCCATGCTCCGTGGAATGGGTTGGAAAGAAGGAAAAGGAATAGGTAAAAGTAATGAGTAAGTATGCAAATTTAAAAATAAATTTATTTTTAACAAATCGATTCCCAAATATTTTTAGAATAATCATCAATATAATTATTTAAATGTTGACATCAGGCAAATCAAAGTAAGGGTACCTGAACTAAGACCGAAAGGATTAGGACTGGGAGCAGATCGACCAACATCAAAAAGCACAAATAAGAGTGCGACAAATAATACAAATCCAGAAGATTTACAAATAAAAAAGGGAGCTTTTGTTAAAGTGGTGATGGGCAAGCATGTAGACTGTTATGGCCAGGTAGTATTTCAATTCAAAATAGTTAGGTTTTAAATTTACATTAACCAACATTTTATTAAAATATAAATGACATTAATTCGAGTGATTTATGTATATAGTTGCATTTCATCGAACTATTTTGTGGTTATGAAAATACATAGTTTTGCTCAATAGTTTGCATAAATTGACTATGTTTATTATTAAAATATTTATGCAGATTGAAGGGCTTGATGATTCAGGAAGATTATTTATTAAAATGGCCCTTGGTGGTAGCAGAATTTCTTTGAATGGATTCATGGTAGAGCCAATTAGTAAAGCAGAATATGAGAGAAATGGAAGAGTATTAAGTAAATTAAAAATTTGGAACCTATAAATGATTAAATGATTTACAAAAACTCTTTTATTACAGATTCAAAAAAATATGATGCATACAAGAAACAAGAACACAGTACATGTGAAAACAGTGATGTACATAAAACACAGATAAAAATTGAAGAAAAGACAATAGTTAAAAGGGAAAAGACACATGAAAGAGAATTGGGAATTAAGAATTATCAAATCAAAGAAAAAGAAAAACATGATAAATACAGGACATCAACATATGATGCTTCTGACAAAAAGAAATATGACAGTTATAACAAGAAAAAGCATAAAACATCTCACAAGAAAAGTAGAAATCGAAAATATAGCTCAGAAGATTCTAGTGACTATGATAAAAGATCAAAAGACAGAAAGTTTTCTTCAAGAAAATAGATATTCTAATGAAAATAATAAACTTTAAACATAATATTAAATTAAAATTAAAATTCTCAATCTTACATTCATGAAAAGTATAACAATATGAAATATGTAAACTGTTTTTAATTACATACTATTTATGTTTTACACAAAGAAAAGGTTGTGTTTGAATTTTGTGTCTTCTTTTAAAATTCATCATATCTTCGTGCAACTTCAGTACGGTACCGCCGTTTTTTATTTTTTACAATTATATTTTATTTAGTTACTTTAAAGTACAATGAATAACTATCTTCAATATCATGTTTTTATTACTTTTCCTTCCGACCGAAAAGAAATGGCAAAAATATACGTTTTTTGGCTGCTACAGTGGTGTAACCCCTTATATTAATCAACATGTATATTATCTGAAGGAGAAGTTTGTTTTCATCAAATGTGTGTGTGAACAGACATTTCACAGATTGAACGGCTGGACCGATTTCAAAAATTTAAAAGCCATTCGATGTATCTCAATGTGGACTATTTTTTGTTAGTTTTGTGTGACGATCAGCCAATTTTTAGCTCACGTTTAGCTCGCAATTTTGAAAGTTTGAAAACCGTTCGAAAGATATTGGTTGGGAAACGTGCTGATTATAGTTTTTGGTAAAGATCGGCCGGGCCGTTTTCTTGTAATAAAGTGTTCGAAAAAAATTCGACAATTTTTATTTCTCTTTTTTGACGGCAGATACCATAGTCTTATAGATCATACTAAAATATTACAGCCCTTCAACAACGTGTTTAACTTTGAATATTCGTCAAAGTTTGCAAAGATTGGTATCGCTTTTTGGCATTTGTCAAAATTAGACCTTTCATCGACGTTTGCTCAAAAACGCCTGAACCGAATGAATGAAAATCTCAATGAGGACAACGTTTGTCAGTTTTGTGCGACGATCTGCCGAGCCGTTTCTTTGCCATTTTTAAAATAGTGTTAAACTTTTCGACCACATTTAGGCTCATACCACCGAATCGATTTTAAAAAATCAAAAACTGTTCGAATGATATTAGTTGGGAATATAACACTGATTAGTTTTAGGTTAAAATCTACCGAGCCGTTTTCTTGTAATTAACTGTTGAAAGAAAATTTAAGCTGATTTTTATGGAACTTTTTTTTGGCGATATATATCATGGTCTTATAGAACTTACTGAAATATTACGGCCTTACGAAAAGAAGTTTAATTTTAAAAATTCATCAAAATTTGAGAAAATGAGTAGTTTTTTTTGACGTTTGTTAAAATTAAAATTAGACGATTTACTTGGTATAACGATAGAGTAATTGGTTTTAATGAACATACTAAACCATTAAAGTCTTGCGAAAACTGGTTTAATTATAAAAATTATTGTTTTTTGAAAATTTGCTTTTAGAAAATACTCCGAGTTAACGTGTTCGTTCGTTTTCAATTATGTGTAATAAAACCACTTGGAATACTTTTAATCACTTATAAATTAATTTATTTTTTATTGAATAAGTAGAGTGAAATAGAAGTACATATACTGAATTTCTCGATGCACCTTACGCAAGTATATTTACTGCAAGGTAATCGCCCGTTCAGTACAATTTAGGCAACATATCGTACAAAGCTGTTTATTACAGTAAAAATGTAGGCCTATAAAATATGAATGGTAAAATTTACAGTATATATTTATAATAAACTATTTGAAAATATACAAAGCAATTGTTATTAATCACCAAACAATTTTTATTATTTATTGATTAGTTTTATTTCTCGTATGTTTTTCTCGGAAGTTCCAGCAATTAGGCTTAGGGCCCAATGCCATGCACCATCAGTTCGTATTTTTTTTTTTATTAATTAATGTTTATTAGTATATATTAAGCATTGTAAATTATTAATAAATGCAGCCCAACACAAAATTTTAGAATTTATATGCAGCCCGTGAGTTTGAAACGTTGCTCGTCTCTGTCCCTAGACAATGGTGTAATTGGTATTATTATTAAAAATTGCATTCGTTTTTGTATTTTTTTTTTAAATATTATATTAAGCTTAAGTTTAAATCACGATTTTTTTTAGTGATTTTTGCAAGCATTATATAAAATAATATATTATTAGCACATCTAAGAACGACCAAATATAATATATTAAAACATTGAACTAATTTTATTTAATTTACGATTAACAAACAATATATGATGATGTCAACGCAACTAGATTATTTAAGCAACATCACGAAATCTGACGTTTTTATTTTTTTCGCTGGAATAGATTTTCCAAAGTATTTGTAATTTTTTTATTTTTTTTATTTTCACATCACATTTTATTCGGTTTTAATAGTTCCGTCGTTATTACTATTTATTCAAAAATATTTTTTTTGTTTTATATGCTGAATATAAGGAATTTAAAATTTATTTAATTGCGTAAATTTAGATACTGACAATTTTATTGAAGATTAATTAAAAAAACCAAAATGAGAAGCGCTCGTTTGGAATCAGAAGATGTTTCATTCATGCAGGCTTATGCAGCCTATGCAGCCATAGAAGACGAACATGAAGTGGAAACCGATGAGCCGAAAAAGCCTGATTTTGTGGAGTCGAAGAGGAAAGTTAGTAGATGGTTGACAATTTTAGAAGACCGAATAGCTCGCAAACAGCTAGATTTAACGGTTAACAACCGAACATGCTCCAAGTGAGTATATAGTACCTTAAACTTGCCCCTTATTAGATATGTAAATGTAGGGTATTTACAGGTTTAATAAAAACTCAGTGTTCTTTAGAAGATATTAATATATGAATGTCTTAATTTTTAATTTTTAATTTGAATTAACTATGCGACTATGCATATATATTCCACATTTTTTCAATTTATATCCAAAACATGTATTTTGACTTCTTAGACTTCAAATTTCCACATATTTGCTACTTGTCTAACATTATCTAAAATTTGCAATTAATTATATTTTACATCTCCTGAATTATTAATGTATCAGGTAAAGTGAAACAACTTAGATTAAGTAGAAGTTTTTAGTTATTTACATTGAATTTTTTAACTTTCAAAGAAGAAAATATAGGAGGTCATATGAGCCCGTGCTTGCTCGCTAAATAATACAATTATAGATTTCATAAGTTTGAGAGATAGCTATTGAAATTTGAATTGATTATATTTTAGAGAAAGCAAACACTTGATTATTTAAATAAACCGTTGATCAGTTTGTCTAGCTAAATTTTGTCTTAATATTTATTCATGCAACTTGTTTTAAATGCCACTTACACCTAGTAATGTAGTAATGAATATTACTGATTTAATTATTACATCAATCTTTAATAGGGGCAACCAGAAGAGCGTAAATTAACTTATGATCAAGATACTATGAAGAGAACAGATTTGCCAGAGACAAAGCGAAGATACCGTGATGTTAATCACCAATTGGATCGCAGATATTGGAAACGAACATTTCTAGAAACGAGATATGATCTGCTAGAAAGACAGTGTTTTACTGCAGCCATGGAAACATTAAAGTTAAATTAATATTTGTATCATTAACATTAATATAAACTAATCATTTCTTTCCCTTAGATATCTCCAATTCGAAATAGATGAACGGAATTCTGTATTTCAAAAAAGTATAGATCAACAGAATTTATTACAAGCTCACAATACTATGATTTCAATTGAGTCTTATATTGGAAGCTCTACAAACTTTTTATTAGATAAAGGGATCATTAAGTTAAGAAATGAAATTCTGGATACCAATATTTTAAACCAAATTGGAATCCGTATGGTAAGAAGTATTATTTTTTAATATACATTTTAATATAATTAATTTGTGTAATACGTACTTATTCCTTAGAATATTTAACGTTTATAACTTGAATGTAATTAAACTTTATGTTTGCATGTGCAGAATTGTGTGTTTTCAACTTACTCTTTTGATTCCTAACTAAGAACCTATTTAAATCTATTTTTGCGCTATTTAATTGATATATATATATATATATATATATATATATATATATTATATCTCAAACTTGAACAATATTTAATAGGATAATATAATAAAAATAGTGCAAGGTATTCATGTTCTTAAAGATAATTTATATATATATATATATACATATAAACTACATACACATACATAAGTACATAGTACACACACAAATATATATATATATATATATATATTATATATATACATATGAAAACACATGCAAAAATTGTAAAAAGGGGGGGGGGGCAGAATGGTGGTAGTTGGAGTGAGACGACGAGGGTAAGGAAATCATTCATTTGTGGTGGCTCTCGCGCCATGAACCTGCCTTCAGGCTGACTACCATTTATTATTGTTAATATTATTAGGATACAAAATTTTAAATTGATCGCCACTGAATAAAGGCTAAGATGCTAGCCGAAACGTATGGATTTTAAATAAATTTCTAAAAACTCTCATACTATTTTTATTAATGTAACGCCCGACTTTTCAACTCAAATTAAATATATATATATATATATATATATATATATATATATATATTAATATGTGTGTGTGTGTGATAGAAATGAGCAAACGTAACTAAATTTTATCTTTTCTATTCAAATTAAGATAAACAAACACGAGGGGTCCAGAAAAGAACAACATAATTTAAAATTAAGTCAAACTGAAAAGGCTTTAGGAGATTCTACTAAAAACAATAAGCAAAAAATGAAAATAGATACTAGAATTCATTCCGAAATTAGTGAATATCTACGTACGCAGATTAATGACTATCAAACACAGGTTAAAGACTGGAGTGAAAAATATGATTCTGAGATAGAAGAGATCGATACCAGGATCATTATGAAAAAGGAGTCTTTAGATCTAATCGAGAAGGAATTGGCACAACTTAAAGCAATTTACGATGAGAGACAATTAAAAATCGAAGAATATTTAGAAATCAAACATGGAAAAGAAATGTTCAATAAAAAAGTTCGAATGTCCTTGGCGTTGCAAAGTTGGTGGCGCGGATTGGTATTCAGACAAAACCTTATGCCTAAACGAGGCAAGAGGAAAGGAAAACCCAAGAAGTAAAAAAGTAAAAACAAACGAATTCAGCAGTAGAAATATAATAGTGATAAATTATTCATTTTACAATATAATGACAGTAATAATTTAGTTTTGAAATAAATAGTTTTAATTTATTTTTTATAATTTAACAAAAATTATTTATGTAATGGCAAAATAAAAAAATTTAATGTGCATTTTGTGAATTTTTGAAACCTTTGTTTCTTTTCTGTTGCTTTAATAATTTATGGATATTTGATTTAGAAATAGTTTTAATTAATCCCATAACCAAATTCGACATTTGTATGAAAATTATTTTTTATACACACAATGTAACGAACGCATTTGAACATCTCAGAATTTTATCAGAAAAGTTGAATGGCGGTGTTCGGTCTCAACTTTATATAAGGAAGAGCAAAATTGTGCGTCATTTCCGTTTAAATTTCCTGACGGCGGAAACTGAACGATAAGCCTTCCATAATGTCATTCCTGCAGATGATTAAGAATATGTATTCAATTTTAGATGAGTGTTTACCTATCACTGAATGAAATCACTAAATTCAAAATCTGTATCAAGCTCAGGGCAGAGTAGGATACTAACAGTAAGTTGTTACACCATGGGTTTCATAGAAATACCAATTTCATAAATACTTATTAACATATATTTTACTCTTATATATATATATATATATATATATATAATTTGTGAACGTTATAATCACAAGTCAACATCAAAAATTTAAATCGCCATCTCAATGATTATCTTGTCAAAATTTTATTTTTGTTTTGGTGTAAATTATATTTTGTTAATGCTGTTTTTGAATATTTTTTAAAATTTCTAATATATTTTTTATGATTAATTCTGTTGAAGTTTTCGTAAAATAATATATCATTAAAAATGTCCATTGACCAAACCTTGACGAGTGTTCCATTTATGAAAACGTTTCTGTCGTTGGTAGACAACGATGATTCTTCAGACTCTTCCTTAACTGATAGCAGGGACAGTGAAGAAGCCATGGAACGCTGGATGGCCATTTTACAAGGTCGTGAGATTCCAATGGAATACTGGGATAGTTATATTAAAAAGAGCAAAAAGCTTTCAAGGTACACAATTTTATCATTTAAATGCTATAATGTGCAAGAAAATAATTGATAGCAGTTCTCCCAAAATCTGGTGCCTGTCGTTTTACAAGCAACTGTACATTGCGAATGCCTAAGTGCTCATAAAATATTATTATTGGTTTGAACTAGTTTTAAACTAGTTTTTCTAATACCAAATATTCAACGATACTGAATAAAATGCAAAATTACTAATTTTTTGTTTCACATTATTATACTTATTTTATAAAAAATTGGTTAGAACGCAAATAAATCATTATATTTTATTATGCTAAGCTATATTTAATTCTTCACATTTTCACTGACATTCTGCATTTTCTTTAAAAGATAAACGAAATTCAAGTGTACAGTACACACAAATTAAAAATAAAATTCTGTCTTCAACTGTGCTATGCGATTGAAATTCGACGAATTATGTAATAATTCAATCAATTTCAAATTTTATAAAATTAATCAACACTTCAATAAACTCATCATGTTTTCTTAATAAATTGTTTTTAGATTCGAGAGTTTTTTAATTTCTTGTATATTCGAAAATACAATGGATAAACTTCTATGCATGGGGAAGAACGATTTGAAACCGAGGCCACCGCTGTATAATATAAATGTATTTATATTTTTTAATTATCTTATTTGTCTAGTTTTTGCATAAATATACAAAACCAAATATAAAAGTTATAATACTATATAATACTATTAAATATTTTAAAATGATGTCTGATTACGATTATTTTTTCAACTAAAATTATTGTATGAAATTAATTGAATGTTAATTTTATTATTAAATATCTATATTACCAATTATCTGTTACAATCTATTTGTAATAATCAAGATTTTTATATATTTCAAGGAGCCTTCCAGGATTGCCACTTATTCTAGACATAAGCATAAATATGATAGAAATACTTTGAAGGAAAAACATACAGAACTTATGAGATATGAAAGAGCAAAACTTGAATCAGATCGCAATTTTATCACCCAAGGTATGGAGGACACACTTGCCGACCTGAATCAATCACAAACATTTACACCTATGCAGGCATATCTCAGGTAAATAATAATTGTACACTTTAAAAATAATGATCTAATCTAGACATTTTATTAACACTTTGGGGACGGCTGTCCACCTGAGTGGACAAACAAACTTTGTGAGGCACAGGCTATTTTATAAACAATGACTCAGTTTGCATCGAAAAGTTGAATAAATTACGTATAGCAGTGATAAACAGTGTTGTATTTTGAAAATAACTTTAAGTTATTTTAGTAGTATTTTTAACCTTTTTCTTTGATATATAGTCTTTTTTTAATATTTATAACGACCGAGCGCTTTTAAATATGGCAAAACGACTGGTAAATTTTGTGAATCAAGCAGTAGTGAAGATGAGTTTCAAATAGATATTCATACAGACGCTTCTCCTTCAATAATCGAGTTTGACATACATCAACAAACACCCTGACTACAAATACCAAGCAATATAAGACATCCAATAGAAAATTTTACTTTATATTTTACAAATGAATTATTAGACAATATAATAGAAAAAACAAACCATTATGGCAGCACAATAATGAACAAATATACTGACTAATCAGTGGCATATTCTAAATGCGAGAGAAAGAAAAGGGATTGAATTGTCTGTTCTGACAGAAAAGCACCAGGAGGAAGGCGAACAATATTTTATTGTAAAACATGTCCAAATCAACCAGCTATGCATTTTGGAAATTGTTTTGAACGTCACCATTCTTTATAAAATGATCAAAAATAAATAAATATTATAAATGTATGTCCTTCAATGATCACAAATTTTTATCACACAAATTGCATTACATACACAATGAAATCAAGTATACAGCCGGTACAATAAATTGTTTTGAAATCGGTGCCGTCCCGTAAGTGTTAAAAATACATATGATCAGAATATAAGTTTTTTATTCATAATTCGTTTGTAAAATATCGCCCTATATTTATGTCACATGTTTTTCTATTACGCAATGTAATAAAATTATAAAAATGATTTAGAAATATACGAAAAGCATTTAAGTGAATATTATAGTGAGAAAATTAAATTTATTTTATAAATCAACAATGATCTATCTAGATTGTCTCTCTGTTTATTAAAACAATTATTTATTTTAAAAACAGATTTTTTAAATCTCGAGTAAACGAAAGGAAAACTGTTTTAAATGAAAGTCGCGATTTACAAGGACTTCTAAAAGTTCAATATCATATTTTGAATATTGAAAAATATTTCGGAACACTTTCCAAAGGCGCAAGAGATAACAATGAAGAAAGAGCAAAGTCTCAAATTCTTGACAGTCAAGTGTTTGCCAACATCCAGAAACGTTTGGTGAGCAATGGAAATATATTTTATATTGTTTTGAATTAGAAATTAAAAGTTTACTTTATGAAAATAAAATTTATAAAGCTTTTTTAGTAAGTTTACCAAATATTTTTTTAGGTAGATAAATATGAAAGTGCACGTAGGGAGCAAAACCAAATTAAACTTAAGCAAACTGAAATGAATTTAGAACAATCTGCCCAATCCAATAAAAAAAATATCATGCTAGAGAATCGAGTTGATAGTGAAATAATAGAATTTCTTCAAAGACAGACTACGGATTTACAAAATCAAGTCAGAGATTGGAGTGACCGTTATGATTCAGATGTTGAAGAGTACGATACAATGATTTTGATGAGAAAAGAGAAATTGGAAGCTCTCCAGAAGGAATTAACAACCCTTCGAGCTATTTACAATGAAAAACAAGAGCAAATTGAAGAATATTTGGAGATCAAACACGAGAGAAAGTTCTTGCAGAAAAAAACTCTTATGACATTATTAATTCAAACTTGGTGGCGAGGAAATTTATTTAGAAAAAAATTAATGCCTAAAAAGGCTCGAGCAAATAAAAAAAAGAAAGCGGATAAGTAATGTTAATATTATATATATATATATATATATATATATATATAAATGTGATGCCATTGCTTTAAAATGAAGCAAACACAAAGTGGTGATTGTAATTAATAGGCACTAATTATAATTTAAAACTAAAGGCTGCTCCTGAAACAGACTGATAAAATACATTTATTGGTAAAATATTTTTTAAAGATTGAGTACATTAGCAATATGGTGTATGTATATGACTTAGTCCAATAATATATATTTACATTTTTGTAATACTATATTTATAGTTAACATAAAATAAATCTTTCGTCAATTTTCAAAAAGAAATGAAATTTATACAGAAGGATATCAATGACTCTTAGTGCATTATTTAGGAAGAAAAAAGAGACACGCTTATGAACATGCTAATAAAACACATGCCGAACGTGCTAATAAAAATCAATCTTTTTTGTTCTTAATTGCGTTTGAAATAATAACTAATAATAAATATCAAATTATGATTACTTACAATTATAAATTACTTCCACATCTTTAACTTTCCGTAGGGTAAGTTATAATAATCGTCATAGTAAATTTTTATATATCTTACGTTTCAAAGGTTTCTCAACATTTTGGCATACCTTATATTAGAAAAAATGGAAGTACACTTAAGTCTGTTTTTACACGGTCTTTTTTTACACGGTTTTGATATAACACGGTTTGAAAATTGAATATTTTTAATTTTTTTACACGATTTTATTCCATTTAGCACGATTTGAAAATTTATGTACTTAAACTTTTTTGTCAAATTTAATTTTTGCGAAGTATGTTCATATCACAAAAAAGTATTTATGAAAGAAAAAAGTCTGAAACCATCGATAGTATCGATAGTTTGCGAACACTAGCTTAAAGATTTAAGTGAATTCCCCTTTAGCGCGTACAAACAATACTGATCAAAGCAAATGTGAATAGCACTAATTTAGGGGAATTATTATTAAAATAAACATGAATTCTTGTTCTTGAAAATTCTTGTTTTTCACTAATTTTAATAGGTTTTAGAGAGTAGGACAAATCACCCATTTTTGTATAAGATCAATGTCTTTTTTTACACGTTTTTTTACACGGCTTCTTCTGGAACCAATCTCCGTGTAAAAACAGACTTAGGTGTATATGTTAGTGCGCGCGGATACAAATTTTTGTCGACAACTTCAGGATCACGGATCAACCGATTTGAATAATTTACAAGTGGTGATTAGTTTTTAGCAAAGGTAGGCCCAGCCGTTTCGAAGATACGGGTAAAGTGTTTCAGAAATTCAATTTGTGAGATAGCGGAGCATCCGATTTGAATCGTTCAAAAAAACATTTTATTTGTACAGATGAAGCGAAAAACTGATTAAAATTTTGGTAAGACGGGTCCAGCGGTTTCAGAGATATAATAAAAAAAAGTAAAAAATGCCATTTGGCGGTCAAAAATGATTATTAAACATATCAAATTAACAGGTTAACAGATAATTAAATAATTTTAATTTAAGCAAAAACTTTGTTTATATTTTCATAGGTTACGAAACCTATCGAATGTTTATCGGTTAGAATGAGCCACTAAACAGTTACGCAGCGCGATTGCTTTGAAAAAAAAAGTTTAAAATTTTCAACAAATTTTAAAACATAAGAAAAAATTTAAACCTTTTAGAAAAAGTCTTTTTTTTAAAATATTCAAAATTCTCAGAACCTAATTTCTTCAGTTAAAAAAAAATCTTTTTCAAATATTTTATAAGCCACGATACCATGCACCACTAGTTTTTAATTACTTTTCAAAAAATAACTGCTAATTGATAGCAAATTATGATTACTTACAAATAACTTTCCATTTTCAACTTCCCATAGAGTAAGTTTTAGTAATCGCAAAAAAATCGAAAATGAAAATTTTGATATATCTTTACGATTCAAAGGTTTCTGAACATTCTGGCAACTTTAGAAAAAATAGATGTATGTGTGTGTATGTATATGTATGTATGTTTGGATACACTTTTTCGTCTGCGATTTTGTGAGCAGGTATCAACCGATTTGAATAATTCAAAAACATTCGATTCCTAATATAAAGAAGACGTGCTGATTAGTTTTTGACAAAGGCAGGTCAAGCCGTTTTGAAGATACAGGGAAAAAATAAAAAAATCCAAATTTTAAAGTTTTTTTTTAACTTCCCGTAGGACCGAAAATCGAAATTAAAAATTTTTACATTTCTCGACGTTTTTAAGGTTTCTGAACATTTTGGCATACCTCAGAAAAAATGGATGTGTGTGTGTGTGTATGTATTTATGGATACAAATTTCCAGTCACGTTTTCGGGCGCACGGATCAACCGATTTGAATGGTTCAAAAACATTCCATTCCTATTGATAGGGAAATGAGCTGATTAGTTTTTGGAAAAGGCAGGTCCAGCCGTTACGGAGATTCGGAGCAAAGAGTGCATAGAATAGAAATCGAGTTCTTGAGTGAACGGAGCATCCGATTTAAATGATCTAAAAAACATTCAATTAGTGGTGATTGGGAAAAGTGATTATTAGTTTTTGGCAAAGGCAGGTCCAGCGGTTTCGGAGATACATTGCTAAATGTGCAAAAAAAGCAGTTTTTAAGAGAACTAAGGGTCCGATTTGAATGATTCAAAGAACTTTCAGCTTGTTTTAACAAAATAATTGATTTTGGAAAAAAAATTGTTTAATTTTTTTTTGTATATCGAAAATAATTCAGATTTTATTTTTAATTCTGACTAAAGTTCTAATATAGTTTAAACAAATAAGACAATGTTACAATATTTATAATAATCTATTTGAAAACATTCAGTATTCCTCGAACATTTCGTTACAGTACGGGAAGTTCCAGCAATTTGCCTTAAGGCACGATGCCATGCACCACTAGTTTTGATGATTAAATAAGTGCAGTGCAGCATCCGAACTGTGTCGAAAATGACATGTCAATGCGCTTATTGATTGAATTTTGATAGTATTTTTTGTGAACATTAAAGTAATGACATTTCATAGGCAACTCATGCGCTCTGCGAGATGAACTGCGAGAGCAGATAAAAACTTGTGCGCTCGATTGTACCTGCGCCGAGTGCCAAACTCTGGTATCGGGCAATGGCGACCACGCGCGCCGGCTCGCTCTGTGTACTTCAGTCTTCAGTCGTGCTGCAGCGGTCATGGGAACGGTGTGGCGGCGTGCGTGCTACGTTTTTTCTTTGAGGATAACCTATAAATAGATGTGCAAGAGTGAAACACGTGAAAATGGATGTATGCATTTTTGTAGCCTATCTGTCACGTGCTAAATGAAACAATAACATTTTATCCCCATCGGCCTAAAAAAAAACGACACACGTCAGTATTTTTAAATGGCATTTAAAGTACAGTTATTTATGTTGTGTGATGGAATATAGTGAGAGTCGAGTTCACGCGCGATGGGCACAGATCTAAGCGCCTCATAATTCTGTGATTTCTTGTGTTGTATTGCTTACCTTCCGAAGACTTGACATTAATATAACATTTACCGTGACACTAATACAACATATATTAATGTTTAATTAATATTTGCTTACGTTTACATAAACCGTTAACCTGATTTTGAATTTAAACCTGTTGCGAATAGTTAGCATTTACAAAGGTCGTCGCTGAAATAATAAATGAGCGTTTGTTCAAAGCATACCGGTTTCAATATATAAATCACCTGCTAAACGAATATTCAGTTAAAGAACATTCATCAATATTATTGATTAATGATGATATATTATCTTACATAGCATTTTAAATTAGCTACTTATTTCATTAATTGAAAGTTTAAATCGAGCACATGTCTTTTAAAAGCAAGTTGTCGCATGACTCAGACTGTGGTCCAGCATTAAGACGCGAACAAGTGATTCTGTGTAGGTGATCTCAGGGTAGTGATCTTCCGAATCGAGCTTGTATGAATAGAAATAAAATAAAAAACTGTAAAGTGTACTGTACAGGCTTCGAAGTGGAATCCGAGGTACACAGGGCGGTGTGTTGGCTAGTTGAGGTAAACAATGCGCGACAGTGGTGTAGTGATTGTGATTTGGGCGTGTGTTTTGTTGGTGGTTACATTATGTGCTTTGCCTGTAAGGACAGAGGATTTGGGACACTTTACATCCACATGGGCGGTGCACATACCAGGAGGCAAGGAGAAGGCTAATCTCGTGGCTAGAGATCACGGGTTCATCAACTTAGGAGAGGTTAGTCTCACAATCAGTAAACTTAGTCATAAGAGCAAAAAGTATTTTAATTGTATTGAAAAATTTTATCTGTAAAACAGAAATTATATCTTATATATAAAAATGAATCGCAAAATGTGTCGGTAAGCGCATAACTCAACAACGCCTGGACCAATTTGGCCAATTCTTTTTTTAAAATGTTCGTTGAAGTCCAAGGATGGTTCTTACGACAAGAAAAAAGACGAAGACGAAGAGACTTTTCTTTTTCTCATACAAACGTTTTCTAACTAAAACATAGAATCAATTGGAGATTTATTGCTATTAAAGTTCATATTAAATTACAAGCACTTACTGTATACTCCTTCTAAACTATTATTCGGATTTTGATAAATCTTTCTGAAGTTTGTTAACAAAATTTTCTAGGATGTATGTGATTATAAAGTACTGGGATGTATGTGCAATATTGTAGAAATAAATGGAAAAAATTACGAACGCACGCTTTAGGGGGCGCCAACACAAGATTCGGATATTAAATTTTCAATATAGCTTTTTTACAATATATAACTTCTTTGCATGTTTTACTAATCTTCCCACAATGTTTTTAAAATTTATAAAAATTTTACTTTAGTACAACAAATTGGAAAGTTGGGATGAATACATACAATTCGGCCCTCACGATATCGATTAGGAGAAATTTAAGATACAATTTTAGATATCTTGAATAATTAAAAATTAAATTAATTTAATCCAACATGAAGTACCAGTGTTACGTTATGGTGATGATTATGTTATACCGTTTAAAAGACTTCAATTTCCAATATAGTGTGGGAATCGATACTCATCATTTTATTTAAAGCAGTTCTACATTTAACATCGCTCATATTATAAATGTATATGCATTTTCGCGTGAAGAGTAATTTTAAAAAAAAAATTATTATTTTTAGGTAACGGTAAACATTAGTATATTATATTAAAAAATTGTAGAAATGGGTACAGGACAACGTCTGTTAGGTCATCTAGTTATTATATATAGATGCCTTTAAATTCACTTATTATTCCTCTTATAAAGGTTTTAATTTTATTACACCAACTTCTATTTTGGAGCTAAGAGTTTCGTATAAATATTTTTAATAATTTTGTAACTTTATGAATATGTAGCGTTCATATATTCCTGCCATTCATCTTGATTTTCATTTAAATTTGAAGATTAAAATTGTCTTTTAACACGTTAATAGCCATGTCAGTCACAAGTGTTTGGAGCTATGAAGTTCTACATGAGCCATGTGAGACATATATACGTCTGACATACACGAAGGAAAATAACAGTTTTAATATAGTCATATGTGGGACATAAAATAGTGTTTTTTCAGGAATTTTGGCAAAAAAATGTTGAAGTATCATTTAGTTTTTTCCGTGGCCCATTAACGTGTTAATATTTCATTGAACATACATAAATTTTTGATACTTCTGATACAAACTATCTGATATTTTATATTTATAATTACTATTTTATTTATCAACTTAATTACTAATTGTAAGTGCTCATATTTCACAATTAAATGAAATAGAATCATCTAGCAATATTTTGGCTCCAACACTGGCACGGCAAAAGAACTTTGTTTTGCTTTTAAAAATGATTTGCAGCAGGTACATTTAATAGGCGCCTTATCGGTTCCTAGAAGATGCTAATAAGAGCAGTGTCTGCCAAACTTTTTTTTCTAAACTTTATAAAAGATTATAAATTTTCGATTCATACGTATCCATGTAATATATTTATAATTTATTCAAACCTTTAGATTTTAATTTAAATTACTGGAATTATATGCTTTTTTAGTATTAATTTTAAATGTTTATAGATTTTTTTTACATTTTCAACTCTTTAAAATGATTATTATTTAGAATATTATAAATATAAATATTTAGCACGTGAATCGCCACGATATCAGAATAATGTTCACATGGGCCACGAGAGTTTTATTAGATGATTTACTTAAAAACGTGTCCAACAAAAAAACTTTTTTAACCAAGATTTCTTGAAAATACTATTTTTTTTGTCAAACATATATGACTGACATAGTACTATACTAATTTTTTTTCTGCTACTACAAGATCTGGTACTGCTCTTGTAGAACTTCTTAGCGTCAGAACTTGTAATTAGTGTTCTGATTGGTATTAATAAAAGAAATAAATGAGAAAGACTCATATGACTGACATGGCGATTAACATTAATACAGTTAATGTATTTACAATAAATAAGAAATAATTAATTGCAAAAAGTAAATTTAATCATTTATTTATTTAACTTAAAACTTTTTAGTTACTATATACAAATCACAATTTAGTAGTATTTATCCTATAATTCTATAGCTAATCCTATAGCTCTTTAAAGAACTACGCATTTTCATATGAGAGCCCAGTAAACAAATAGTTTTTTGGCAAAATTAATAGAAAAAATTGAGATTTAATAGGGTGCACGATTAACCACTTAAAAAATAAAACCTAGCGGACTAAAACTAGTGTATACTGTGTCTCATGTTACGTTTAGGTCATAACTCTTATCATAAATCATGCTCTTACAAGATTTTATATCAATTTCAAGTAGTTTCATAGCAACCGTGTACGAAGGTTACTTTTTTAGTTGTTGATACGCAACATGATCAAATTTATTTTTTCAATATATTTATTAGATTATATTACATACTGCGGTTTGTTAGTCATATTCAAACGACCTTCGTTGCACTGCGGCCGGCGCTGTATAATCTTTGCCTTCGGTTGTAAATCAGAAACCGGTCAAGCGCCTCTCACGGGACGGAGACCGAGTATTTACAAGGCACAAGTGCGTCTAGAAGCGCCTCTATATATTAAAGACGCTTCCACGCTGTTTGTATTGAACTTAAAAACTAAATACCAATTCAAAGTAGTCCAAGAACGATAGAATAGTCGAATCAGGAGCTGTAATATAGTTAAACAATACAATTAAAAACAAGGCGAGTTTGTTGCAGAAATAGTTGACTTTTTACTTCACAATATTAGCTTTCAAGTTTTGTTATCTTATAAATATTTTGATAGTATTAGTTCATTTCAGAACACGGTATCGTGCCTTAAGGTAAATTGCTGGAACTTCTCGAACCACATTTTTAATTTCATCTAAAACTTTTCGTTTTAGGGTCTTTCTGACACAGCTTCATAACATACGAGTGACGTTGCAGTTTATGTGTAAAACGCCTGAATGCACAGCAAATACATGACATTTTGATAGTATTCAGTATGATTCAGTAGTATTAGTTCATTTTAGTACACGGTATCGTGCCTTAAGGTAAATTGCTGGAATTTCTCGTACCGCGTTTTTAATTTCATCCGTTTTTTCTGAAGTATGCCAGAATGTTTAGGAGGTCTTGGAACGTAAAAACATACAAAAATTTTCATTCGTTCTTTTTGCGATTATGTACTATAACTTAGCTCTACGAGAAGTTAATTATAATTTTTTCAAACTCAATTGTTCTTGCCGAAATCTCAAATATGTACGATTGTTCGATTGGAGACTATTACTTCACTTATAAATTTGCGTGTTTAAATTTAACAGAGAATCTAGGAACCCCACCGATGTCAAAAAAAACGATCTTAGATAACAGGGTCTTTCTGACACCGCTTCATAACATACGCGTGACGTTGCAGTTTATGTGTAAAACGCCTGAATGCACAGCAAATACATGACATTTTGATAGTATTCAGTATGATTCAGTAGTATTAGTTCATTTTAGTATACGGTATCGTGCCTTAAGGTAAATTGCTGGAACTTTCCGTTCCGCATTTTTAATTTCAGCCGTTTTCTCTCAAGTATGCAAAAATGTTCAGGAGGCTTGGAACGTAAAAACATACAAAAATTTTCATTTGTTTTTTTTTTTTTTTTTTAATTTATTTTTATTGGCCTCGCTTACTCGAGCATTTAGCCACCTACAATATTCTATACAATCATATATGCTATACAATCTTCAATTTTATACTATCTTCTTCATATAAACCTATTATTTTTTTATACTTCTTAACTTATCTTCATTCTTATTTACTATCTTCTCATTTCATCTTCTAACCACATATTTCTTCTTCTTCTATACTTCTCATGTCTTCTTCTAAATTCTTCTTAATTCAATTCATTTTTAATTCTAATTTTTATACATTTTTGATTTTACATACATATCTTTTTATTACAATTCATAATTTTTTCAAATTCTTGCCGGAGATTCGAACTCGAAACCTCCAGCATGTGAATCGGGAACGGTATTCTTGAGCTAATCCCGCCACTTTTCATTTGTTCTTTTTGCGATTATGTACTATAACTTAGCTCCACGAGAAGTTAATTATAAATTTTTCAAACTCAATTGTTCTTGCCGAAATCTCAAATATGTACGGTTTTTCGATTGGAGACTATTAATTCACTTATAAATTTGGGTGTTTAAATTTAACAGAGAATCTAGAAACCCCACCGATGTCAAAAAAAACGATCTTAGATAACAGGGTCTTTCTGAAACCGCTTCATAACATACGAGTGACGTTGCAGTTTATGTGTAAAACGTCTGAATGCACAGCAAATACATATTAATTTGACAGTAATCAGTATGATTCAGTAGCATAATGTATGGAAGTTAGAGCGTAACATGGCCTTGATGTCACACTTCAGGCAATATTAGAATATAAAAAATCATTCACTAAAAAATAAATAATGTAATTATGCATTACTATTGACTTGAATTAATTGCCTTTTATTCTGTCAGAATATTATTCAGCGATAAGATAATTTATTATAAGATTATTTATCTATTGTAGCATGAAACACAGTGTACACTAGCTAACACTTTTGGGACGGCACCGATTTCAAAACAATCTACTGAACCGGCTGTAAACTTGATTTCATTGTGTATGTTATGCAATTGGTTTGACAAAAGTTTGTGGTCATTGAAGGACATACATTTATAGTATTAATTTATTTTTGATCATTTTATAAAGAATGGTGACGTTCAAAACAATTTTCAAAATGCATAGTTGGTTGATTTTGACATGATTTACAATAAAATGTTGTTCGCTGCCTTTCTCCTGGCTTTTCTGTCAGAACAGACAATACAATCCCTTTTTCTTTCACTCGCATTTAGAATATGCCACTGATTAGTCAGTATTTTTGGTCATTTTTTTGCTGCCATAATAGTTTATTTTTTCTATTACATTGTCTAATAATTCATTTGTCAAATGTAAAGTAAAATAATCTATTGCATGTCTTATATTGCTTGGTATTTGTAGTCGGAGTGTTTGTTGATGTATGTCAAACTCGATTATTGAAGGAGAATCGGCACATTAGCTAATGTCTTCCCGCTCTTCATTTATTTTATCGAACTTCTTCTTCTTTTTGTTGGTTGGATAATATCATCATCACATTCATCACTATCATCGGTGCGAATAGTAATTTCGTAAATTTTGTCTGTATGAATGTCTATTTGAAACTCATCTTCACTACTGCTTAATTCACAAAATTTACCAGTCGTTTTGCCATATTTAAAAGCGCTCGGTCGTTTTAAATATTAAAAAAGACCACATAGCAAAGAAAAAGGCTAAAAATACTACTAAAATAACTTAAAATTATTTTCAAAAAACTATATTGTTTATCACTGCTGTATGTAATTTATTCAACTTTTCGATGCAAACATGAGTCATTGTTTATAAAATAGCCTGTGCCTCACAGAGTATGTTTGTCCACTGAGGTGGACAGCCGTCCCCAAAGTGTTAATAGTTACATAAATAATACAATTTAGGAAAGTGGTAGCAAGAAAAGTGTCTTAATTAATTGAAATAAAGAACTACTTTTAACATTTATATTTGCATCAAGCAAAGATGATAAATCAGATAAATGTATCCATCTTGATAATATTATCTCAGATCCAAACTGACCTCTCCCACTTAATACGAATGCCCCAGGTAAAATCACTCATTTAACGAAAGCGAAACCGTTCCGGAGTATGTAAAAATTCCGATGAGCCAACAAGATCAAGAATTCAAGGAGAGGGGCAAATGAGTAGTTGCTTTGTAGGTGTGCAATGTGCATAATATGCAATCTTACTGTTAATAAATACTGCCGTTTTAAATGAATGATATGCAAAAATATAATAATCGAAAATAGGAAAAAAAATTACGAATAAATGGAAATAAATTGGTCTAAAATGATATAAGTAAAATGGGCATCACAAAGTTAAATATCACTTAAATTATTTAAAAAGAACATGACAATTTTTCACTATGTTAAGCTTATCGGTAATAACACTTGCAGCATCCGGAAATAAAATGTGTTTAATTATTATTACATTAGCTTGTTAAAGTTTAAGGTTTTGAATAACATATCCAAATCATGTTCAGAATATTTTAAGTTTTAAGTTAAATATACCGGTATGTTTTCAGCTAATTCCAAGCTTTTAATAAATTAATCGCGTGTTCGATTTTTTAAGGATTTCTGAATTCTCTCTCCCTTGGTAATATGTGGTGATATTCAAAATTATCCCCCCTCTCCACCCAAAACATCACATATATTTTTAGTTACGAGAAAAAAAGTAAATTTTTTTTTTTAAATCATTGGATTTTCAAAAAATCAGGTAACAATAAATACACGAGATATCTTACTATTACCCCCTCCCTCTCCCACGTTATATTTTGTGATTTCCCCTTCCCCTTAAAACCCCACGTGATTAATGGACCCCCCTCATTATTTAAAATAATTATTGCTTACAATTGCGTAGATAATTTATTTGTAAGAAATTTCTTTTTTTTTATTTTACAGTTTGTAACAAAATATTTTCGGAAAGAAATTTATAATCGTCGTTTTCAAAACTCCAAAATATCTTGAATTGCCAAATAAAATTTCTATAACGCTATAATGGAAATAAATTTTCCTTATATGCATCTCCAAACTAAAACTCAAGTGTGAAACCAACAAATTTCTAACCGAAGAGTTGGTGATATAGATTTAAAGAAAAACAGTTAATATAATTAATGTTTACTTATTAATTAGGCTTCATTTAAAATATACGTAATGATCAAATTAGCCAGAAATTTTGTCAAAGACATAGTCTTTGCATAACTTAATATTCAGGAAAAGTACTTGTTCGAACTAGGTTTACTAGGTAGATGTTCATTACGCGATCGAGACGTGAAAACCAACCGCTGCACAAAGTTTCAGGCGTGACAATCCATAATTAATTGAACATCCCCATTTCTACGCTATCCGATATAATTACTAAAGTTTCAGTGAAGGCTACCTGTCTTTATTGCAACTTTCTTAATTATTAAATAATAGGCAAGACGACTTTTAAAAAAAATCCGATAAATACTTTTCGACATAATTGTAAAATTAATTGCTAACATTGTTTGTAATTTCTTGTAATTGTTTAAATTAAATAAAGATTGAATTGTCTCGTTTTAAAATAATTACATCAAACAATGAGTAAATGCTGCTTTATGCAAATTTTATCAAAACTGCCATCTCATGCTATTCATTAGATTATTGCTATATTTTTACCTTGACACATATATGTGAATGTTTTAAAATGCTTTTTTTATAAATGGCTTATTAAATAATTATTTTTAATATGAGTTCTTAGAACATATAAGTTTACTTCTTAAAATAATTTAAATAATTGAATCGAACTTTATACGCCATGTTTACTTTGATAGTTGGAAAGTGGCGCAAGTCGACCATGGACCACAAGGTTTCAAGTTCGAATCCGATATGCCTCGAAACCTGATGCCAAGCTTTAGTTATATCTACTTTTACTTTAAAATTCATATAATCATGTTCAGTACTGCCCTAAGCCAGGTCCGTGGGTTGAATTAAACTCCAACTCGATTCAGGGAAGAAATAGTGTGAGTTTTTCCAATTTCCATTTCACACCGCAGTGCCCGAGATGGGCTAATTTTCAATTGAAAACATATTTTGATCTATATAGGGCATTGCTTGCTAAAATAAAATTAAAATATGATGGCAATCATTAAATTGTCGGCTAATAGACATTAATGACAACGATGATCATGATAATGATAGCATAACGTAAAAAAGTAATTCTGATTCCTTTTCAAGAAATATGATAGTTAAAATATTTTTTTCAAAACAGTTTGTCAAGAAGATTGAACATTAACAAATGTTTTTACAATGCTCCTCATATTTGTGTAATATTTTATATCTCATGATATAAGAAAAACTGGATGGAAGTCTAGAAATGGCGAAATTTATTAGATCATAGATTTGTTATTCTCAATACTTCTCATATAAAAATCCAATAGTGAGAAGAAAATGGATTATTTTAAAGCTTTGTTTTTGAGCTACAATGTTTTACGTTTGCTCTTCTTTATTTTAGGATATTAGATAATTTATTCATCTTACGAAATATAATTTATATAGCATGATCGAAATTGAAATAAAATAGTTTAAAACAAAGTAACGATTTTATATTTCCATTTTTTGCAGGTTTCCATTTAAAGCATTGATCTTCATTCATCTTAAGCTAGATCGGCGTTTGAAATATAGAATTTGGCTATTAATCTCTTAAAGCAATAACTTTCAACTTGAATTATCATGTTTGCTCCTTTCATTTCCATTCCTTATTTTTCCTTTTGCAAAATAACGGCCTCGATAAGACGTCGGTTTATAATTATTTTTGTTATGTTAGACTTTCAGAGAAAGTGGAACGCGAATTCCTGTGATGGGCAATATATTTCGTAATGTAAAATTAAAAGTGATGATGCAGTACTGTTCAGTTTTGTATGCGTCAGCTGTAAAGGTCGGATGTCTCAGGTTATTATGACATGAGTTGTTTATTAAATATTTTTATTAATCATCTTTTGTGCGCATATTCAAAATTCTTAAATCTGTATTATGACATGTTTTCCATCTAATTGCGATACAATAGTTGAATTGTTTTGCTTTTAATGTTCTTACAACTGATAAATTCAGGACGGCTAATGTAGCACAAATACTAGTATTATTTTTTTTTTATGATTATGATGAACAAATTATTTTAATAAAGTCATATGAAACCGCCGTATAAAATTTATATGGTAGATGCATTTCACGAACAACAAACTTATGACCAAATTTTATTGTCATTATTAAAATATTTATTATACAAACTTTATTATATCATTCTCTTTGCCTTCCTGCATTTTCATTACAGAAATCAAATCGTTTATGGATCATAACATGGCACCGCGTAATATTGCAGCTCATAAATATTAATTCAAGAAAGCTCCTTTATAACAAAATAATGTAAATCGGTCTCTATAAATTCTAAAAATATAATCACTGCCACAGAAACTGCACTCGAAGTAAAGTTTGATTTCTGTGTGTGCCTTTCGTCTATTTATTTGTAATTTTATATTTGTGTATTTTAATTAACTTTTAGGTTACTTGAATAAATATTAATGTATGTTTTGACTGAACTCTTGACTGGTTCGTGCGGAGAATCTGAGTGGGGAAGTACATATTTTTAAATGTATTTTTAGAAATTTTAATTTTATTTCATGTTTACTTTGAGCTCATCGCTTCCGCGTATAACGATTGATGATAGGGATATACTTTAACATAAAATAATAGTTGATAACTTTATATACGTTAACACTTAAAAAAGAGTGCGCGTAAGGATCACACGCGATTGAAGTAAAACTTATTTGCTACTGTACAAAGTAGCAAATTTAAGTTAAGTAAAGATAAATACATCATATAACAATTTTGAATAATGTTAATTAGTAATATGGTAACACTGATACACACATTTATTAGTGTCAACCATTATACACATTTATATAATGATAAATTGTAAATTATATATTTATAATAGCATTAAAAATATATATTTTATTTAAAAACAATAATGTAATTAAAGTCATACTTCAAATATGACATGATCGGTTTGTTATTGTAATTAACATTTAGAATTGAACCTTAATTAGAAATGAAGTAATAGCTGATTAATAAATTCTATAATATTCATTCACACAGTGGATTATGTTAAACAACGCCTAAACAAATATTGCTTTTGCAACTTCATTCATCATGTAATTGTGTTTGAAGAACTTCATGTAATTAAAATTAACATACATTCATTGACTGCTAGTATTTTTTTTTTATTTTTTCGCTGGCTATATAATCTCATTCTTTGAACAGCTGTAATATCTGTCTTGCCTAAAAAATATTTTTCATTTTAATAACTTCAAAGATTTATAGAAACTACGAATAATATAGAAATAATTTCTAGTCAATAAACTTACGTTTAATTGTTTAATTATTTTTTTTATTATTATTTGTTTTATTATTTTCAAGGAACAGGGTAAAATATTGAGGCATTAGTGATTCAGGCATTTTTCATTAAATCAAGATTAGTACTACAATGTAACTTTAAAATGTCGATTTATCTATGCCGATTTCCTTGTTGGTATCGACAGATCTCTATACACATACACGACGACTAATCACAATCGGCCCGTATAGAAATGATATCATCGAGAGCGAATGACGAATCATTGGCACTCGACTCTTATCTGCCGTAACGCACTTCCGTTGCATTTGTACGGATTTACACTCTAGTCGCGCCTAAAAAAGTTTTACTTCAATAATAATTTAAATATTACGATAGAAAAGAAGTTATTTGTTGCAGTTCGAGAAGCTTACGTTATAGTAGACAATATAGATTTTACAACTCTGCACTGCATATTTTATTTTATTTCTCATTCCTTTACATCTCCTTGCATTGTTTATACATGTTTTTTTTCTTCTGTATTGCTTACAAATAATTTTAACCCGGCGGCCGTTGCCGTCAGTGAGAGGTAGTGAACTCGATTCTGAAGAACGTCAGTTTTGTTCTTCGCGAAGGAAATTAAAGTTGGTCGAGCGATGAACGCTCGGTTGTAAAAGACTTGCTCGAATTCTTATATTTTCATTTAACTCTCGTCGACTTACTTTGAAAACGAACGTACATAGCCCATCAGACTTCTTAGAAAAGTTGCTACGCAGAAAGTTGAATTTGTAGCTAATTGTGCAGAACAGATCCGCACCGAGACTTCTAAGATTCTTCGAGTTATTGAATTTATCTATGCATTCACAACTGCAATTTCTATATTTACCTGAATCAACAGTTGATGAATGGCTTCAGTACATTTATTCTTAGATGGCAAATACATAAGTTTTATTAATTAAAAAGTAAGAAAAGTACCATCAGAGATTATAAAATGATTTATTTTTATTTGCATAGTTAGATTATAAAATGATAAATAAGAACCCTCAATTTTTTTTGTATTTATTTTTATCATTAGTATTGAAGCACAATTTAATTCAACAATCTAAATGTTTAAATCAACTGATATTTATAACTTTAATTTTTTTTTAAATCATATATGTTATATAAGCTGTGATGAGTGTTGAGTTTTAAAAAAAACTCTCAATGCATTAAGTTTCTTCGATTTAATTATATTCAGATTGTATCTATACTTGCGTAATTCTTCTCTATCAATCACCACAATCATTAATTATACTATGAATCAATTTGACGAGCCAAAAATATAAATTTGAAAAATTATTTCTATGTATTTTTTATTTGTCTAGTGATCATAGGTATGTTTTTTCGTATACATTCATTTACCATTTGGAACTTTAATTATAATTTAGCGATATCAGCTGACTTTTTACTAGTTCTTTATTTTGTACATTCTTTTAAAGATTTGTATACATTTGATATAAATTATTAAAAATGACTACAATGCTACAATATTATATTCCCAAACATAAAATTAGTGCTGGTAAAGATTTTAATAATATTTTAGAACAAACTGTAATGAAAAATTAGTTCCCTAAACAAAAATTCAGTACACATAATAGAGCAGAATTACATTTGATATGCGTTAATAATAATTTTTGCCATATACACTCATGGCAAACAAAAAACTTCAATTTTGCTCATTACATAAGATTTTTTGTACCTTAATGAATTAGCAAAGATTTTATTTACACTCCTCATTATTATATAAAACAATTAATTTTATTTAATTTATTTTAACACTTTTGTATCAATAGAATAGAACAAAACCAATGTGTTTTGGTGTTATAAGAAAACTTTCCTAAAGAAAGACAAGAATTAAATGTATCATGTTTTATTTTTAACGTTTTATGGGTGATGCAATTTGTAATGAGTTTCGTAATAAAAACTGGCGACTTGAATGAAAAGAAGCGAATATAAAATTTCATAAGACATCAATGGTGCATGAAAGCGCTTCTGGTGATAATGCTTTTGTACTTTCCATTATCACATTTTTCATTGTTTTGCAATTATAAATTCTGAGCCTTTATAAAACGAAAAGAATATCGTGCTAAAAGCGAAATGAAGATGTAGGAATCTTTGTCTTTCATTTGATTTTATATTAAACGCTTGGGAAGTCAGTCATGGACAGGATGCAGTTTTTGTTCTTCGTTTTATGATTATTATGTTGACGTGATCGCCATAAGTGATTTTTGTTAGACGC
The DNA here is from genome assembly GCF_003426905.1 of Ctenocephalides felis. Lineage (NCBI taxonomy): Eukaryota > Metazoa > Arthropoda > Insecta > Siphonaptera > Pulicidae > Ctenocephalides > Ctenocephalides felis. The sequence continues at coordinate 35,313,619 of NW_020536999.1, read as the reverse complement.
TTGATTGTTCCTTTGTTTAGGGTTAATGGATTATTTCCGATGGCTATACTTATTTTAATCGTACATTATAGAATTTTATTTGTAATGCATTGGTGTCAAGGAAAATTGGAAAAAGACATTTTATATATAGGGGACGTCCATTAATCACGTGATAGATTTTTTAAGGATTTTTGGACACCCCTTCCCCCTTTGTGATGCGTGGTGATAATCAAAATTACCCCCCTCCTCCACCACACATCACGTATATTATTAGTTACGAGAAAAATTTGTATTTTTTTTTAAAAAAATCAAGTAAAAAATAAAAACACGTGATATCTTACTATTATACCCCTCCCCCCACGTGATATTTCGTGATTTTTTGCACAGAACCCCCTCCCCCTCTTCCTAAAAACCTTACGTAATTAATGAACGTCCCCTAAATAGATACATTTACGGCGTAAATACGATGGTTTAAAATCAATATTAAGATGTTGAATTAATTCTGCTTGTGAATGGTTAAATTTATTATTAACTTCCCGTAGGGTAAGTTATTGTAATGGGCCGAAAATCGGAATTGAAAATTTTTACATTTCTCGACGTTTTGAAGGTTTCTGAACGTTTTGGCATACCTCAGAAAAAATGGATGTGTGTGTGTGTGTGTGTGTGTGTGTGTGTATGTATGTATGGATACAAATTTTCGTCCACGTTTTCGGGCGTACGGATCAACCGATTTGAATGGTTTAAAAAACATTCGATTCCTATTAATAAGGAGAAGAGCTGATTAGTTTTTGGCAAAGACAGGTCCAGCAGTTACGGAGATAAGGAGCAAAGAGTGCAGAAAATAGAAATCGAGTTTTTGAGAGAACGGAGCATCCGATTTGAATGATCTAAAAAACATTCCATTAGTAATGATTGGGAGAAAGGGTTATTAGTTTTTCGCAAAGGCAGGCCCAGCCATTTCGGAGATACAGAGCTAAATGTACAAAAAATGGCAGTTTTGGGAGAACTAAGCGTCCGATTCAATTGATTCAAAGAACTTTCTGCTTGTCTTAACAAAATAATTAATTTTGGAAAAAAAAAATTGTACCATTTTTTTTTTTTTTTTTTTTTTTTAATTTTTTGTATATCGAAAATAATTCAGATTTTATTTTTAATTCTGACTATAGTTCTAATATACTTTAAACAAATAATTTCAATTCTGCAATTCAGTTTATATAATTATTATAAATATTAGACAATAATACAATATTTATAATAATCTATTTGAAAACATTCAATATTCCTCGAACGTTTCGTTACGGTACGGGAAGTTCCAGCAATTTGCCTTAAGGCACGATGCCACCCACCCCACTAGTTTTCGTTTTTGTTCGATGCTGCAATAACGGAGAAGGCTATTTCCACTTATTATGTGAAACATATTTCAATATGATCAATTCTAATTGATATTTTGAAGTGATCTTTCTATCAGGTTTAAATATTACTATCGAAAAAGTAATTACATCTTTATGTCATAATTGAACAATTATGGGTTATGGCATATTGAATGGAGAAAAGGCACTCATGTTGTTTACTATCATTATATTGTTCAATACAGGATCTTTGCATAATTTTTTAAATTACAATCTTCTTTATTCTTATCCGCAATATACCTGTATCGTGCACTATTCTCTCTCATCTTGAGATGCTTTTGGCAAAATCCTTGTTTCGTAGCGTTTCAGTCTATCATTACATGCACTTTATGAGCATTACAAAGATCTGACAACAACGTTCGTTTGGAATTTCCTACCTGCACATTTTGTATCCTTCTCTGTTTAATACAAAACAAAAACGATCCTCCAGAGACGACCCACATGCGATACGGCGCATAGGCCCGTAATGAGTGCGAACGAATCAGATAGGACATAGGCGGTCCACTAATTTTTTTTTTGAAATTTGGAAAATAAATTAAATTGAAATCATTATAGAAGTTTGTGTATTTTCTAAGTTTCCTGAATTTGCATCATAATTTTGAAAACGGAATATTATCTATTGTTCTCGTAATTAACTTGAGTAGGAATTGCACTTGTAAAAAGACTTGAATTTTTTTTTACTTTTCGATAAGAAATTGATATTTTTTGTTCTGTTATTCTTTTAGTGTTTTTTTCTACAAGAATAACTTCAATTTTTCAATAGCACGGTCATTTTTGCGCGTGATACTTATTAACTGCATTTGAATCTATGAACTATGGTCTTCCTTCAATATTTTCTGACAAATTTTGCTATTGCGATTTTTTAGATAAAATTTTGTAGTATATTTTAAAAATTATCTCTATTTATTTTCTAATTGCTGTTGGATATATTGTATACACTATGATTTTTTTTGCATGCATAAAATCAATCAAAATTTTTTTTTTTTTTTTTTTTTTTATTAGCTCTTTTATTTACAACTGTCCAGTATAGGACATTCAGTAAAATTTAATGGAGTCAATCAAAATATACATCATTTTTTAAGACAATATGCTGATCTTTATGCCTTTATAGAGTTTATATCTAATGAGATATCGCCTTTTTTTGGACATTTTATTCAATGTCGTATGGCAATTATTTTTAATCTTCGAGTAAGAATACACTGTGATTGAATGTATGGATTTGAATAAAATATTTTATGTTATTTGAAAAATTTAACTCTGTCCATTGCTGTTGGACACCACTGGAAATACCTACCTACCTGTTCGTATACTTGTTTGTATTGTTGTTTTACGAAGTCAATTTTTAGGATCCTTATCGAAGAAAAATGTCTTATTTTATTATATGCCTGTTGTTCCGCTATCGCATGAAGATGAATCAACGTATTCTTTTGTTGCGGTATCAATTAAGGTTATTCACTCATTTTTTTATTTATGAATTTTATAATACATATCGTACATATGCCGGTGTTAATCTAGTTTTTCTTTAACGAGAATGGAGAGTGTTAATAGAATTAAATTTTGACTTGTCACGATGCCGGATCTTACAAATTATTTATATATAAAGCTCAAAAAATCGATTATTATTAAAAAACTGATTATTATTAAAACATAAAAAAATCAGATAATTATTTCCTTCGTTCAAGATTTCAGCTGCATGCAACATTTGTATCAGTGCAGAATGCATATTTTTTATTAGTGTTTGTCTTACTAATTTCGTTCTTATGCTTTTGTTTTTTTCTTTGCCTTACGGATATTATTCTCTACGTTTAAAGATTCAAAAGATGAACTTTTACGTTTTTATGTTCTCATTCTATTGTGTTGTACAAATAATGATAGGTGTATAGGAATGCATAAGTAGATTGTGGTTTTGATGGCTCATTAAATGAATGTTGAAATAAATATTGGAAAATTATAAATGTTGAATTATATAAATTCAGCTGCAAATACAAGAATTTTTGGGGACGACAATCATTATCCAAATAGTGGTAATAGAAATTATTTATGTATTCAGTAATGTCGTTTTCAAATACCCTAAGACGAAAAAAATATATTAATTTTTACAATCGATACAATTAAAATTATTTTTGGTGGCTCATCAGTAGCTTGCCCGACTCACACGCCAACGGTCCTTGAATCGATTTTTGGCAATTACATAAAAAAATATATGAAAAGTTTGATAGAAATTGAATAGTTGATTAGAAATATAATTAAGTAGAATTAAAAAAAAAAGTTTTTTGTAATTAAATATAATTAGAATGGTTGAATTGAATTTGAATAAAAATTAGAAGTAAGAGAAAGGAAGAAAAAGATTAGAATTGTAGAAGATCAGAATTAAGTTGAGTTGATTTTGAATAAAAATTAGAAGTAGGAAGAAAAAGCAAGATTCAGGAAAATTTAAGATCAGATTTAGAAGAAAAAAAAATGAAGAAATCAGTTAACAGAACATTAAGATAGAATAGGATATAAAAAAATAGATAGTACAGATCCTTGATTAATCGAACTAATTATTGTCGATAGGCATTCGGATAATCGAATGTATGCAGAATTATGTTGTGTACTTATTAAAAATAACAAATACTTACATAGATATAAAAGAAAATAAGGTTTATTAAGAAATTAAAACTTCCTTATGTATGTACAAATATATTTTATTAGAATACATTACATACATATACTGAACTGCAGCATTAACCATGCAAAAATTCAAAATTGTAGGTATGTACATTTATAGAAATTGGTTCTACTGTACCAAATATATTTGCAAGATAGTGTAGAATATAAATGAAATGTTGTAGGTGGCTAAATGCTCTAAGTAAACGAGGCCAATAAAAAATATTTTTGTACTTATCCACTTACATACCTTCATATTCATTTCTGTCGGATCTCCCCGCAAGTTCTGTTTGAGTTCTCAGGCGATAAACTGGCGGCGCATTGACTTTCAGGTTCACGTGCTTTAGCGGTGCTTCATGCCGGCCTCTTTCATAATTATTATTTTCTTTTGTTATTGTAGGCCTTTGGATTATGATTGTTTTTTCAGATTGTTAAGCTTTATTTTTATTGAATTAAGACGAGTAATTAAAAAAATACATATCTGCTATGAAATCAAGAAACCATGAAATACTTTCTTTTGTCGAATCGCCTTTTCGTGATAAAATGATGCTTCATGTTATCATAACATGGACCTTTTGATAATAAAAATTTATGGATCCGCTTTGTTTTGTTTCGTTGTTTGTTTGCTTTTGATATAAATTAAAAAAAATCAAGTGTTTTTTTAACATAATTTATTTAAATTGCAGTGAATTCTTTGATTTTATAAGTTGAATCGATATATGCATTATAAATATATTTATATACATTTATTACATAAATATTTTAAATGTTTCAGCAACGTTTCAACACATTTATTGTCTGTGCGTTGTCCTTTTCTTCATATATATTTCAAAAAACAGTGATACTTTTTGTTCTGATTTTCATTCATTCATTTTCATTTTGATATTATTTTCAAACTGATACATTTTGTTTTCTAACTTCCTGTAGGGTAAGTATTGGGCCGAAAATCAAAAATGAAAATTTTTGCACATCTTCACGTTTCAGAGCTTTCTGAACATTTTGGCATACATCAGAATAAATGAATGTGTGTGTGTGTTTTGTGTGTCCGACATTTATCGTCCACATTTTCGGGCGCACAGATCAACCGATTTGAATGATTCAAAAAATTCGCTTTGTAATCATTGAAACCTGTTTTTATTTTTTTTATTAATTAATAAACAGCAATCAAAATTACATATAATTCTACATATAGTAATAAGCTATTCTGCTATGATATTTAAAAATATAACTAATAAAATCAATATATTATATTATATACTAGAATCCAGCAACTAAATAAATGAGTAATCAATACATATTTCTTCATAATTCAATTATTTGATATTTATGAAGACTCTTGATAAATTATAGATGTTTCGCTGGGAATATTTTCACTGTGTATTTAAAACTGTTTATAATTAAGTTTTAATTAATAATAAACAGTGTATAATATGGCGGAGTTAATACTTAAATAATCGCTATTTAAATTTTATATTAATTTATAGAGATTTATATTGATATATAGAGCTTCGTAAATTATTATTCATGGACCCGTAATCATCTTAAATAAATGGATATACTTTGATACATTGTGCATTAATGGAATGTTTGCTAGTAAATTTTGATTATTTTGATATATAGAACTAGAATAAGTTATTATATTAACATTGATTTTAATAATAAGTATTGATATTTAACAGAATTGGTATTAGAGACACACTATTGATTTTCTTATGCTCTTGCAGAAAATTTCATTTTATAATAAAGAAATTCTGAAAGTTATGGAAATGATCCTTTTTGCAAGACTACAACATTTCTTGACGCTTCCGTTTGCCAAGAATATGACGCCGACTTCTTTATATATAATACCAGATAAAACAAAACGATGATGATATTGTACGAATAAAAGCTGTATAAATAATTCTTGAGAACGGCGATCCGTAAGAATGAGGCATTACATAAAGATCTGTCGCTCTCTTGCAAACAAACCTCGGTTTTATGCTGTTTGTCGTCCTATTATGCGAATTTTTATCTTGGAAGAATAATTTGTAAATAAAGAGTACGTACACGGCAGCCGCTCGTCCCGACTTTCCGCACCTGTATTTACTTTTCGTTCTACATATCTTGCCTTCACAACTTGCGAAAATAAACTTATTCTTGCCAGCTGTAAAAATTTTCATTCCTTAAATTGGGCAACACAAAGTAAATTTAAAGAAACTAAGTAGTTACCCAGCAAATAAATAGTGTTGAATATTTGGTCAGTTCTAAGTTGTAACATGAGGTAAATGCATGGCTAATTTATATATAGCGCCAATTTTATATAATTTGCAACAAAATGCTTCTCTGCATTTTGTTATTTATTGCTAAATTTGTAAGTCAAAACTTCAATATTGCATCTTATATTAATAGAATCATACTTTACGTTCATATTAAATGCAATTAATGAGTTTTGTATATGTATTTGAACATAAATTATTTATCCTTCATATTTTAAATTTGTTCTCAACAATAATTATATTACCTTTTTTATTTAAGTTTCATTATTTATTATCGAATAGATATTGATCATAGATTTAGATGGCCAAGAACCACCTTTCATAAGATTTTACCTTGTTAAAAGTAACAACAAAAAGTGCAAAAATGTTATGTATAGCGCCAATGTATGTTTCTCTACATTTTGTTATTCATTGCAAAATTTGTTAGTCAAATTGAGAGATTTTAAACTTAAATATTGCATCTTATAACGGGTGGTCCATCTAGTGGTCCTAGTGATCTAGTGATATTCCAGTTTAGATATTTCTGTAAGGAAAACATATAAAGTATTATACATCATTAGAAAGGTCTCAAAATTCTTAGTTTTTTTCCATATATCGCAACTTCGAATTCCGCACGGTGTGGCCTACAGGCAAGTTGCTATCGATAAATTCCAATTTTTAAATGGGCCACCAATAAAATCATATTTTACCTTCATATTGAATGCAAAGAACGAGTTTTGAATACGAATTAAAATCATTTATCCCCCATATTTTAAATTTGTTCTTAACATTTATTATACTTCTTTTTTTTTCAAGTTTTATTATTTATTATCGAATAGATAATGAGCATAGATGTAGATGGCCAAGAACCACCTACAATAAGTTTTTACCTTGATTTTAAAAGTTCAAAAAATAGATGTATCACGCTAATGTATGCTTCTCTATATTTTGTTATTCATTGAAAAATTTGTAAGTCAAATTGAGACTTTTTAAACTTCAGTATAAAGATAAATATCAATACAATCAAGTTTTACCTTCATATTAAATGCAAAGAATGAGTTTTGAATACGAGTTTAAATCATTTATCCTCCACATTTTACATTTGTTCTCAACAATAATTATACTTCTTTTTTATTTCAGTTTCATTATTTATTATCGATTAGATGTTGAACATAAATGTTGATGGCCAAGATCCACCTTCCATCAGTTTTTACCTTGATTAAATTAGCAACAAGAAGCAAAAAATTTATATATCGCGCCAATGTATACTTCTCTGCATTTTGTTATTCATTGCAAAATTTGTAAGTCAAATTGAGACTTTTTAAACTTCAATATTGCATCTTATATCAATAGAATCATATTTTACCTTCATATTAAATGCAAAGAACGAGTTTTGAATACCTAGAACGCGCATATTCAATTGAAGTTGAGGTAATTTATTTCAAAGAACTTATGCATTGAATATATATCGATGTAAATGTGTTGAAGATAAAACTAAAGCGTTTTGATAAATCTTAATAATTGCTCACTTGGTTATAGTGATCTTCGAGGCCAGCACTGTAATTTTCTTACGAATGCGCTACGTGCTAATTGATTTTATATGTTCCTACATTTGCATGCACGTTCATGCTGCACATAAAACAAATAAGGAACTGGTAATGGCAGTACTTTGAATCTTAAATATAATGAGGATATGTAATGTTTATAATTTATAATGTTCATTTATCAGAAACGAAGTAGGTACTCAGGGATAGTCATACTCTCAATTATAAAAACAGGCTGACTGAAGATTCTAGTAACCTAGTAAATAAGTTGTTACATCAACATCAAACTCATAACGGAAAAATTAAAAAAAATCATGTTGACTTACTTTTACTGCTAATAATAAGTAAAATAGTAAAGTATATTTTTTGTATACTTTATGAATAAATGTCTAAACGAAGTTCTATTTATAACTTATTTTGAACATTAAAGAGTTTTTGACTGCTTTATTATATAATCGAAGAAAAAAAAAATAACCTTGAAAATTTGGAAAGATAAAAAAAGTTAATTTTTTTTTTACTCACGTTCTTACGTGCTTTAAGCTTCTTCTTCTTACTTTGTATTTTTAGATGGTAACCCAAAGGTTAATCCATCCATATTTGATGATTTTATTATTAGAATTTATCTAATAGAGCTGGATTTTTATTGGTGCAGCAATGTCGGGCAAGAGCTATTTTTCCATTCATGTCATGTCCATTTACACTTTTCAGCCTGTGAAAATCGTTCAATACTAATTGCCTCCACATTCATCCATTGTCTGTTAAATTCTCCTATTCAAACTTATTTTTCGAACATGTAGAATTTTACAAAAATAATAGACCGAGCTCGCGATGGCTTTTCAGGACAAAAAACAATACGAATTGCGTTCTCTGGAATAGTACTCAAAACACATCGTTTTTCATTAGAATGTGCGATTTCCATACACTATTCAATTTGACAGAGGCCCTGCCATAATCACGATTCCGTTCTTCGCACTCTATGTATGATTGATTGAAAGTCGGACTGCGCGCGGCACTCGGAAAAACCGTTTGTCATATTTTTCACCAACGACAATAGAAATATACACAAAAGCCAGAAATATATTCACGGAGATACTCGAATAGACAGTATTTTTACGCGTTATCGATTCCAATCTGGATGCAAAAGCTCACGACAGGCAGACTTGCCTAAAATCACCAGGAATCCTTATTTATATTCCTCTATTTAACAATAAGCACAAAAATCATTTGTAAAGTGCTCTGAACAATATATATCTTACGTACTACTTCAATCCTTCAATTTTCTTATTTTTCTTGCTAATTAAAAATTGAGAATTATGTATATTCATCACTCTTAAGTTCCTTCAATATTTTTCTTCTTTATTTTTGAATAATTATAATAATTTTGTTACGGATGGGAGTTAGTTAGACCCTTTCGGAATAGCTAATTGAATTTGACTCAATAACTATTCCGAGGATTTGATATTATTGAATATATTAAGTAAAATATTGGACGTTCTCTACGTGCTCGGCGGACCAGTCGGATGGCGGCTTCAAGTTCGGATGTCTCAGTTCGCTTTAAATTCGGATTCTGAGGAAGAAATGAACTTCAAAACACAAATAAGTAACACTTGCACTGATTTAAAAGTTATTTATTTCATTAAGTAATAAGTAATGATCGAAATATATCACAAAAACTTATATGGAAAGTACAAGTAAAACGGTGTACGTGACCAGCCAACGCGAGAGAGCTTGTTCACCCGTCAGATCAGCTATTACATCCAAATCTTTGAGGATTGCCAGAGAAAAAGTGTTGTCTGAATATTAAAAATATTCTCTGGCGACATCTAACAGATTCTGGCGCAAACAAATTTTGATATTTAATATAACAAAACACTTAATATTTATTAACTTCCCGTAGGGTAATTTATAATAATGGGCCGAAAATCGAAACTGAAATTTTTTTCATATCTTCAAGTTTCAGAGGTTTCTGAACATTTTGGCACATCTCAGAAAAATGGATGTGCGTGTGTGTGTGTTTTGTATTTTGTTACAGTACGGTAAATTCCAGTAATTTGTCTTAAAGCACGATGCCATACATCACTAGTTTAGTTTAATTACTTATTTATATGCGAGCCCTAATCAATAATAATAAATATTGTGTTAGACTTATGTAAAGTTTGTATTAAGCCTAAATTAAAAAAAAAACAAACGAATATAATTCGTTACAGTTGTTTTTTATATCTCAATATATAACTAAATTTAAAAAATGTATACAGTTTTAATATTAACAAAAATAGTTTTAAAACCTCTAGTTGATAAAAAAAGCAATGTAATGAATTTATTTTTAAATTTTTCCATCTATCAAATAAATAAGACAGGCGATGGAAGAGATAAAAGAAATGTAGATGAAGGTATGTAAATAGAATAAATGAAACGAAGACTCTTGAGATGATAACGGATAGGAGGTATCGAACTTTATTTCAGGGGCAGAAAACTTTTCATAGTTCTGGGAGAAATGAATGAGATTTAAAATAATCGAAGATTTTATTATGTTTTGATGGGCAATTTTCTTTCGAAAAGTTTACTTTTTTGTCATAGTAGGCTTCATTTTGCCGTAAAGTGATGACATAAATGCGAAAAACGTGGTTTACCAACCCTTTATTTATATACGAAACTTTTCCTTAAATCGCACACAGAAATTTTTAATCACGCCAGTAATATTGCATCTAAAATGTTTAATTGAACATAATATAAAGTTTGATTTGTATTTTATACTAAAAGAACTTTTATTACTAAAATGCTCAATTTATAACTTGAAAGGTTGACCATTCATAGGAAAGAAGTATATATTCTAAGAGAGATTCGAAATGTTTCATCAGGTGATGTGAAATATTCATAGGATCTGCATCGGTATCTCTTCCTTTGACTTTGGTCTCGGGTGCATAAGCATTGCTAGAAATATTTCTCAAGACTTCTTTGCCAAGGACAAGAAGCTTGTATCAATTCACAAGGCTTTGATATTCACTGCATAGAACTGCTATCCAATATTGAGCAGTAGAGCTACTACAAATTTCTTAAAATTCTCGGAAACCTTTTGAGCTGGTGAACACGTATTGGAGATATCTAATATTGAAAAATCGTATTTAATGCTGTAGATACGGTATCTCTAATATTTAATATGGCAATGAGAGGTATTAAGCAAATGAACAAGGCTTTATTAAAAAACGCTAAATATTAAATAAGGATTATAAAGGAAATACAATAAATAGTGTCTGTAACTCCCGAATGAGATGCTTATATTATTACTAGAAAATTGATTTCCAAATTTTATGTTTTCTCGACGTTTCAAGTATTCTGATACCAACAGTGGGAAAAGTTTGTTTATGTGTAACTTTCATCGAAGTTTTCTCAAAAACCGCTACACCGATTTCAAATATGGGAAGTCATTTTATGAAACTCAATTAGGATTTGCATTAATTAATTTTCGACATCTGTTCATCAACCCTTTTGTCTAAAATCCTGAAGCTATTCTGAAAAATCAAAAACTTCATCGTGACAATTTCAAAAGTGGCTAAATCTGACTTGCCTGAAGCCACTATCACTATCTCTTTATTATTTTTCAAGATCTATATATAGGGAGGAATATTCTATATGGAAGGAAAGGCAATAAAGATTTGTTAATCATTTCAATTCCTATTTAAATACTTCCTAGTTATTACAATGATATTTGTCGAATTTGCTAAGTTTAATTTAGATATGACAAAACCAATTTTTGCCTGAAAGCAATTTTCACTCGTTCGCTCCCACTCAGCTTTTTCTCTCTTCTAGCCAAAAAATCCAAGTAATGAATTCACTCATTTATATTCAGAGAATCTGCTGATAAGAATTCTTGTGCAAGCGCTTTGATTATGATGTTAGCAACAATGTTGTCGAATGTCAAACAAAATTCGACATATATATACTGTGTAGCATTTTTCGAGTTTGTCTGCCAAATGTTTTTTCGCGGCCTTGGCTTCTTATTGCTTCTGTCATTATAGTGATATCGTTCTGAGAAATTAGGAGCGATTCTCATAGGGCTTCGGAGATGGGAGCATGGGGAGAAAAATCAGTGAATCTGGTCAGGTTTCATATCTTGAATTGAAATTTGGGGAAACTGAAAATATCTAAGCTCGAGTTAGCTACTATAAACTAGTGGTGCATCGCATCGTGCCTTAAGGCAAATTAAAATTAAAAAAAAAAACAAATTTAATTGGTTTTTTGAGAATTTTAATTTTTTTTGAAGAAAATGACTTTTTTAAAAAAATTGATTTTTTTTATTCTTTGAAATATTTTGGAAAACTTGAACTCTTTGAAAATTTAATCAGTTCTTCATTTTGTCAATACTAATAAGATGTTTTTTGAAACATTCAAAACGGACGCTCCGTTTTCTCAAAAATTGAATTACCAATTTTGGCACTTTTTGCCCCATATCTTCGGAAAGAATGAAACTGCCTTTGTCAAAAACTAATCAGCACGTCTCCTTTATTAATAGGAATCGAATATTTATTGAACCATTTAAATCGGTTAACCCGTGTTCTCGAAATTGCTAACGAAAAATTGTATCCGCACATACATACACATACACACACATAAACACACAAACTTATATCCATTTTTGCTAAGGTATGCCAAAATGTTCAGAAATCTTTGAAACATAAAGATACATAAAAAAATCGATTTTTTGCGTAAAACGTAGATTAACATAAACAATTTGCTTTGATGAATTTTATCTCTATCTGATTTAACACAACTTCTCTACAAACATCGCTCAATATCTTACCTGGATTGAATAGCAATTTTATGTTTTTTTATCATGAATAAATAAAATCTGATGAAAATACTGTTCAAAAGATTCATGATTAATAAAATTATCATAATTAATATTTAATTGAAATATATCTCTTTTTCTAGTCAAATCATTACAACTAATTGTTTGATAAGGCGTCGATGTTTTGATATCTCTAGTAATCTCTTAAACGGTTAAACAAATTTTTCAAAGCGTTGTAGTATAATAAAACTATCTGAAGTTTCTTACAAGTATTCTCGAATCTTCATCTTGATTATCAAAATTATGCACGATCACCATTAGGTAGGAAGATACCGGAATACCGTGATTAGAATTCCAGAACCGCCTGCATCTACCATCTTAGAACACTGCTCACGTTTTCTATCTAGTAATTCGATTTTTTTCTATCTTTATCATTGATTCTTAATGCAAGTAGTTGTAATTAACAACTAACTAAAAATACTCTGGAGTACATCTCCAAATTCAGCAGTGAACTTGATAGTTACATGTTTGTGTTTTTCGCACATTCTAACAAATCTGTTTTTTTTAAGTTGGCATATTTAGTTGTAAAAAATCAGACTAAAAATATTTGCGACTAACAAACGACTAAAAAAATAAGGAAGAAGAAAATGTGCTTCCTTCGTTTTAAAAATATTTTTAATACGATGATAATAAACATTACTTAAATTTCTGTCATGAGTATTATCTAATTCCATAATAATTATCCATTTCCAAAACATTTCGAAAAATATTCCGAAAAACGTAAAAACACATTTAAGGATGATAGAAGCAATTATTTTTAATGAATGCAGAAAGTCATTTTCAGCAAAGCCATGATTTATTCCATAAAGCTAGATAATTATCTTATTCTCCATGTTTTTCTTCGTAAATTAATTTTTCATTATTTATATATAATGCCATATATTTTAAGATTGTAATTAATGAGCATATTTAAATGAACAAAAGTATATTGTATTTCAAACACAAACAAGCTTTTTGTATTGCTGTATTGCATCTTGTTTACTGATAATTGTTGTTTTGTACTTCTTTATGGATATGATTTACTTCAAATAATTAAGATGCGTAGAATGTATAATAACAACCTTGAATAAATGAAATGGGAATATATGTCATGAATTTGTAGAGCAGGGCTGTGAATGGAAGCATTGGGATATAGAACATTTTTAATTTTTTCTGAATAAATATTTTATAAATTAAGGACGATTTGTAGGTATAGGGCCAATTAACCAATAAACAGAAAAGAACTATTTGACAATTTGAAATTGTTGAATATGGTATTTCCATACCATGAATGAATATATAAAACATATGAGTATATATGAAAAACAATTGTGACAAATGTAACTTTGAAGTGAATGAAAATTCTAATTTATGTGAATTTGTTTTTAGAACACAGAGAAAACTCAATATTATTTTTAAGTTTAGTTCTACTTACTTTCATCTGAACGATACATCAGTTTTCAAATATTTGGGAGCAACTACTAATTAGTTTTTATTTTATTTACTGCTAATACATGTAGATCACTACATGATTTTACCTCATTACACAGCAAAAACCTTAATTTTTGTTTGTTTGGAAGTTTGGATAAAAGATAATTAAGATAAGATAATTTTTATGTTTAGAAGTTTCAAATTCGTTATATGTTTTTTAATCATACGAAATTCAAAATAATCTTTTGAAAACAAATACATCATCAGTCGGATAAATCTAGTTATTATTGTCTTGATTCAAACAGTCTGTTTATTGTTGTCTATTGACGCATACTTAATTCATTTTTATTATTAAAGATATTTATAGCATGATAAATATTCAAATGACGACATATCTCGATTGATTTCGCTGCGATTCTCGGAGTGCCATTTTGAAACTCATGGATTTATTCAAGCAAAGATATTAGACATTTTTATTGGTTGGTCTAGAATTTGAAGTTTGTCGTTATGGCAAATTATCAAAATGGACCAAAAATGCAAGATTTTTTTTTTAAATTTCAATGGTTTCGATTACTGCCCAGGGCGGCAAATTTTCGGCGGCGACAAAATTTGGATAATGAAAAAAAATTCTATACGATATAAATAACTCGTTTTCTTAATAACATTTTTTATTCAAGGAATATAATTAACAAAACATAATACGATTGCAATGCAAAATTTGGCAATTTTGCTAATAAAAAATTCGTAAACGAGCTGAATGTTGAAGAAAAATATGTTCTTCAAATCTCGGGCACTTTTAAGATTACACTTGCACTTGCACGTTCACTTCCAAGCTTATAGCGCCAAAAAAAAATTAAACTAGCGACGCATGGCATTGCGCCTTAAGGCAAGTTACCGAAACTTTCCCTGCTGAAAATTACATTTGTTAAAGAGCTTTAAATTAAAATAATATAAAATTTTTTGAAAAATGAAAAAAATTGAATTTAAAAACCTTTTTTTATGTTACGCGCTTCTATATTTTGACTCTACGCAGCCGAAGCAGCGCGATCGCTTTGAAAAATATATATAAAAAAACTCAAATTTTTCAAAAAGTTACATTTTTTCAAAGTTTTAAATATTTTAATTTTTTTTTTAATTTTAATTTTTGGTATGGGAAGTTTCAGCAATTTGCCTTAAGGCGCGATGCCAAGCACCACTATTTATATAGTATGTAATGCGTAATGAATTTAAAATGAATTTTTATATAAAAACTATTTAAGTAAAAATCCTGGGATGGGGCGACATTTTTGTCAGTGCTCCACGGCGCCAAATTTCTAAATCCGGCCCTGCATCCGGCTTATATATTCTAAGTACTACCAAAAATTTGCTGATGATCTATAATGAAAATTTCATACTATTGCGCAGATATTAAAAAATATAATTAAAAAATTATATATTTTTTATTTTTTTTTAATATCTGCGCCTATTGCATTATGTACCATCATCAAATTATTGGTAGTTCTTAGAATATTTAAATCGAATGCCAATCCAGTGATGTCCCAGTATGAAAAATATAATGTTAATTTTTTATATAGTGAATTTTCAAGTTTTGCTGAACACTAAATAGTTGTTAGATTACAAAATCAGCTTGTACAATGTAAAATATTAATATTTAAGATACTTTTGGTGACTTTTATTATGATGTACTCAACAAGTGATATCACACTATGTATTTATGTGGGATTATGTCCATTTGTTTATGTAGTGTGTAGAAGTAATTGCGTAGCTAATTTGTGATCTATTGTTCTTTATCATATCTAACAAATATTTACAAGATATAAGTATGTACTTTTTCTATTCGCCATGCAGAGTGAACTTCATATTGCGTCACGTTCCGATAAATATGCCATGACAAAGATTTCTTGTCGCGCTGTCGTGTCGCTATATAATCTGTCCCATAGTGCTTTTGATGATTTATGCGTTTGCGTTTGTGTATAATTGTTGTTTGCGAGAGAGTGCATTAATACATGTAGGCCACGTCTGATTGCTACATGGCAATGTCATCCCGCGTATGGCTTTTGCGGAGCGCGATTCGCAGACAACCAATTAAAGCGGCTTGTCGCACGCGGTCTTGCCTAATTGTTCCAGCTATGCCTAGGATCAATATTGATTACGAAGTTGTACAACCGTAATAAACTCTGGCGATGCTCGGGACATATTCACATGGTTAGCATCATTAGATAGGAAGTTGATAATTTGTAATATGTTTGTTGGTTCTTCAAATTAACATGTTTGTAAAGCTAGAGGACAACTGTGATGAATCTATAAATTCAAAAATTTGCTTATTCTTAAATTTAGCAGTGTTAAGATAAAACTAGAGTTTCCAAACATGTGTGAATAATAAATCTAGAGAACTAAATAGAAAAGTCAACGATTTTAGTTATAAGGAGAACTAGAAAAAGTTAAACAACATTTTTTAATTTCATAATTCATATATCACAAGAGTTGTACGTTGCCCATTCAACTAGTACTTAGTCTACAAATAAAGAATATTACTTCGGAAATAGAGCAATTTAATGTTTTTTATTCTCTCTTTTATTTACAACTGTCCAGTTAAGGACATTTCATAAATTTGTGCAATTTACAATTGTCGGCCGTAAAGGGACATTGTATACTAAAGGGGCATGTTGGAAATACAACTCAATAATTGTTTTTCCATTCGATATATATTCACAATTTTTTATTGATGATTATATAAATTTAACTATTTACTTATAAAATAATCTTCTATATATATAAAAATAAGTCGGGTTTTCCTTCCTGACGAAATAACTCCAGAAAGCACGAACCGATTTCGACAATTTTGCATTCGTTGGAAAGGTCTCGGGCTCCGCAAGGTTTATAGCTAAGAAAATTAGTTGTGCGTGGCATCGTGCCTTAATGCAAGCTGCTGGAATTTCACGCACCGTAATTAAAAATTCGAGTAATAAAAATAATCAATAACTGTTTTAAATAATTTCAAATAGATTATCTTCTATTATATATATAAAAATAAGTCGCGTTTTCCTTCCTGACGATATAACTCCAGTACGCACGAACCGATTTCGACGATTTTACATTCGTTGAAAAGGTCTCGGGCTCCGTGAGGTAAGCAAAGAAAATTGAAGGAAAAAAATCTAGAATGGCGGAAAAATCGTTTCTCACATGCAGCGTCATTTCTGATAATTAGCATGTACTACAAACCAATATTTTGAGTAGATGGTGCCGGTAGATACATTGTTCGACAGCTACTAATTTCCTTTTCAAATATGAAGCAAAAAAAAAATTCTTCATCTTTCTCACGAAACCATCTGGTGGCGAAACGGAGTTCGCTGGGTTTGCTAGTTTCTTATAAATGATGATTAAGTTATTTCAAATTTTTTATCAGGAGAGTTGATGACTTAAATCCAGTGGCGCTTTTCTTTTCAACCTTCATGGATAGTTCTCTGTTATCAAGGAGTTTACTAATGAATTTGGGCGACTGATGAGCTTGTTTCTAAATCTATGTGTTTTTGTTATTGTTCAACATAATTTCCTCAAGCTCGTCGATACATTTGGCTCGTCGATGTGCTTCAACTTTTTTAACCTGTTCAAAAAATGAGTTTTTTGAGGGCTGCAAAATAGGCTGAAAAGTTGCGCTAAGGTGGCGACCATTAATCACGTGATTGTTTTTATAAGGATTCATGGAACCCCCTCCCTCTTGGTGATACGCGGTGTTATTAAATTTTTTAAAAATCTCTGTTAATTATCGTACCTAGAGACAAATTTAGTAAGATAGAATAAAAAGGGTGGTCTTAATAAAGGGTCGCAGTAAATAATTTTTAACAATTAACATACTATGGTTTAAAATTACTTATGAATTATTATTTTATCTCGATATATTTTGATAATTTCTCGATACTATGATGCATCAGATAATAAATTTGATCTTTTTTTCTAATTGAGACAGTTCTGGATTAGGATACTAATTCTAATACAGAAGTTTTTCAACTTCAAGCTATATAATATATTGTATATTATAAATTATTAAAAAAAAAATATTATTTGAAACTATAGCATATTTGTTAAAACATTACACGGATTGTGATTTATTATTTTTCCTCTATTTAATTATGATCATTATTTTAAATGCATCATATATTTCTGTAGTTTCATATATGCGCGCATTCAAATCTTCAAATGCTCTAATATATATCGCTGAATTTTCACGTGATCAGTAATATCTAAAAGCATACAAAATCATTTAGCGAACTGTTAATATATCGCACAATTGCTATTATTTGTCGAATATCACGATTTCTGCCGTCGAGTGATACCATCGAAATGCAATCAAATATGAAAGCTCTTTGTGTTCAAGTATTTTTCTGGCTTTCGTGAACAATACTCATGAACCATCAAAACTAAATGAAATATCGTAGTGATGGTGATAGTGGTCTTAGCTTTTACTCTTGACCAACCTGTCAAAAGAATGAAAATATTTTGTACATGAGTTTACTTACAAATGTTCTTTCACCGATTATTTTCAGTTTGCTCAAATTTGCATAATTATCCAAAACGTATGGTTTATTATTGCCTGCCCAATTATCGAATTTACTTAAAAACAGAGGGGTTCAAAAACAAAGTTTTTTGTATTAACATTCCGGTAACAGGCCGCTATAAACGATTAGCGACGCACAAACAGCCGCTGATCTGTAATTTACCTTCGGAATTTGTCTGTTCGGCTTTTGATGATTATACGGCAGTGAGGAAACATTTTGTTCCATCACTCGCTGGGCGAAGAACACGCGGAATTGTATAAAAGTTAAAAGTTTTGAACGCTAACGGTCGACACGTTCCACGCGTTAATTTATCTTTCGCCGAAGGGGACATGTCAGGATGAATTGTTTTCGTTTTTGAAAAAAAAAAACATCATTTTTTGCGTGTGTATTAATGTGTTTTTTTGTTTTCGTACTTGGCGTGTATTACATGAGCACTATTTATTCGTCCACAGATTATTAGATAGTTTTTTTATGTGGTATGCCCTAAAGACCTACTGTAATAAGATATTTTGATTTGTAAGATTGAAGTAATAGTTGAAATATGTATTTATTAGTTTGCCAAACTCTTGTGGTATTAAAGAAAATTTACATTCAATTTTCTTGGTTCTAATAATGAATAAAATTTTTCGTTAATTCTAATTAGATTCTTACAAGTAGAAAAGAATCACATTTATAGTTTTGATAATTTTTTTATAAGCTTAGAATTGGACGCGTTGGATTCGCATAGTAGATTTTCAGATTTGGTTTGATATTATGGTTGGACAGACTAGGTACTTATTGTTCCAGGTTACGTCCCTCGGATGTGGACGGTTGGGCCACTGGACCTTTTTTGTGATTTGATTTTATGACTAATACATCGTATATATAAGGACAGTATTTCAGTATTTTCGCGTACCCGTTCAAATTACCATTTAATTTACTTTTCTCCAGGTAACTGGTAATTTAGCTAAATTATGGTTGATCAAAAAAGTGGCACAACCGTACCCAGTCTCCCCTAAATAAAATTTTCATCAAGCTTTGATTCTGGGCAAAAAAACATTTCTAGTTTTGGTAGATTTGATCTTTAGCTCTAACTTAAAAATATTGTATTTTAATATTTGATATACATAATAAAATAATAATGGGTATTGTAGTAATGGATAATGAAATAATAATAACTGCCCTTTGGCAATTCAGTGAGCTGTGGTAAATTCCAACTCAATATAGGGAAGAAATGAGCTATTTTCAATTGGAAACATATTTTTTTAAGGGGGTCTTCCTATGTGACGGCCTGTTTTTTAGGGATATTTTAGGATTTTTTTTCTACGACCAGTAAATATTTATACTTTCAAGTTTTTTATCATTTATTAACACATATTTGGACAGTATAATTATAAAATTTCAGCTAAAAATATTCAGTCAAACTAGAGTTACAGCGCTCTGAACACCCCCGCCTCGAAAAAAAGAGCTCCCACTTCCTCCACGATTTCGGCTGATCGGCTTATCTGAAAAAAAAAAAATGAACGGCGTTTTAATTTGTAGGCTTAAAAGCACGGAATGACATATAATCAAATGAATATAAAAAAAATGGATTTTTGATAGACATTTGAAATAAAAGTTGCAAATTAGGCGTTTTTTTTTTTGTTTTTTGCTATAAAAAAACATTGGATTCTCAGCTTTGTTCTGATACTACTTTTCCCATATATTATGGTATTAAACAAATATTCAATTCTAAATACAAAAAAAAATATTTGTAACGTGGATAATTTTGTTTTTGTTTAACTTTAAGTTGAAAATATTGGATTTTGTATAATTCTGATTAAACTCTAGCCACTTCAGTTATATTAGTCATAATTTGGTAATTCTATTGAAGTTATTTTTTTATAATTAGACAGTTGTCTGATCGTGAGTATATTTACAAGACAACAGATTTTATTTTGAACCTAAAACTAAAAGTAAAATTTGTACCTCCCTAAACATTTCATAGGATCGTTTTATCTTCATCCCTGAGAAGGTTCTGTGTCGGCGACCAAATTCTCGGCACATCAAATGAGATTTCCGATAGCAACACCTTGAATTTTATAATTTGCTAGCTTTAGTCAGCTCGTCTTCTCACTGGGTTCTATCGAATAAAGAGCAGTCAACGTTAAAATAGATTTCCTTGAATAATCTTCCGGAATCCTTCAATTCGGCGTGATAACGTTTTGAGGGTGCGAATCACGTATTTCGCTTGTCACGCGCCGAATTTCGTTACAGGGTTTCCGTTCACCACGTCTCGGCAACGGATGGACGAAGGTATAAATGTTAGGCAGAAAGCCAGTGGACGATGTGATAGATATTTATATTTATATAAATTAGACAAGAATAGAAAATAATGATCGGTAAACAAATCTGGATGTATTATTCAAAGCGATGTCAAGTTCTATAGTTAGGAGGACTATCAGAATTAATCCAGAGCAGAGCAACCCATACTATTATATGCAATTAGACCAACATACAAATCCAGCAATGCAATTAATCAAACAACATGCTCCAACCAAAAAGCTCGTGCCTTAAGGCAAATTGCTGGAACTTCCCGTACCGTAACGAAATGTTTTGAAATATATAATTATTAATATTGTAACATTGTCTAATATTTATAGGAATTATATAAACTGAATTGCAAAGTTGAAATTATTTGTTTAAAGTATATTAGAACTATAGTCAGAATTAAAAATAAAATTTGAATTATTTTCGAAATACAAGAAAAATTTTTTTTGAAAAAAAAAGTTGAAACTATTGTTTTTTTCAAAATTAATTATTTTGTTAAGACGAGCTGAAAGTTCTTTGAATCTATAAATCGGAAGCTTACTTCTCTCAAAAACTGCCATTTTTTACATATTTAGCTCCGTATCTTCGAAATGGCTGGGCCTGCCTTTGCCAAAAACTAATAAACACTTGGCCCAATCATTACTAATTGAATGTTTTTAGATCATTCAAATCGGATACTCCGTTCTCTCAAAAACTTGATTTTTATTTTCTGCACTCTTTGCTCCGTATCTCCGAAACGGCTGGACCTGCCTTTGCCAAAAACTAATCTGCTCTTCTCCCAATCAATAGTAATCGAATGTTTTTTGAACCATTCAAATCGGTTGATCCGTGCGCCCGAAAACGTGACTCGAACTTTGTATCCATACATTCATACATACATACACACACACATACATTTTTTCTGAGGTATGCCAAAGTGTTCAGAAACCTTCAAAACGTCGAGAACTGTAAAAATTTTCAAGTTCGATTTTCGGCCCATTATAATAACTTACCCTACTGGAAGTTGAAAAATGACCAAAAGACCTACTAACTTAATCTAAGTACTATTTCTTGTACTAACACAGATTATTATCTACAGGGAAATATCCTCAGTGGAGAATGAGACTAAATGACATATTTATTGGATCACATAGGCTCATAGAAATTTGTATTTCTGATTGCCTATGATAAATTAGTAAAAAAAGGAAAAAAAGATAGACTATAAAAAGCTGGTGAAAAATGGTATTGGCAGATAATACACGGTTTATATGTTATTGTAATAGGCCATTCCCTTGATATATTGATATTTAAATGAAAAACCTTTTATTTTAAAAAATGATGTCATGATAAAAAATTGATCTAAAATTAACTGCTTCATATGTACTATACATATGTATTATTCTATCATTCAAACCTATTACTGAAATCTTTTACGGGCGGCTTGTCTATGAAGAAAACGGGTCACCTGCCAACTATATGGGTGGTTGCTGTTGATGTTGCCTCTATACAGTTTGCTAGAACTTTATAATTAGTCAATAAGGGTCTGCAGGTACCTAGGTATCTAGTTTATAATTAGAGTAGTTGTATTTAGACTGATTTTCTACGGAATAGTTAGTATGTCCTTTCGTTGAACTACCATACATCCTCGCTGGAATATCAATGTCCAACTAGTTTACGCGAATTTGTTATTTATTGTTCTGGATAAAATAGTAAGAATATTATATGTTTTACTGATAATTTTTATTGAGAATAGTGCAACATGTTTTACTACTATTTTTTATGATTCAAGTTTCTTCTTGAAAGATTCAAGATAACACCGTTCGATATTTTGTTTTACGACCAATAAAAT
Organism: Ctenocephalides felis; assembly: GCF_003426905.1. Classification (NCBI taxonomy): domain Eukaryota; kingdom Metazoa; phylum Arthropoda; class Insecta; order Siphonaptera; family Pulicidae; genus Ctenocephalides; species Ctenocephalides felis. The sequence continues at coordinate 35,290,875 of NW_020536999.1, read as the reverse complement.
AAATTCAAATTAATTTCAACATCTGTGCATTATCTTCTGTTATTATGATCAGTACATTCGAATCAGAGATAATTGACCTATTTAGATCAGACCATTACAGGCGAACAAGTGATTTTATAAAATTGATCCTTGCCTCTTTCATTGACAGAGATTGGATGGCTAATTGGACTTGAGTGTTTATCGACATGATAATGTAAATTCATTGTTCAAATGACACAAATAGCGCTTTGAATAGTTTGCATTCTCTCTTGTTGTCTGCTCCATTTAGCAGTAAAATGAAGTAATTCCATGAATCGGAGCTTATTCTGATGAAGTCGCAGTTATCAATTGCTTTTGCTGATTTGCTATTCATGGAACTGCACTTTGGTCCTGGATTATGATTAAAATATAATGATTTAATTTAATTCAATTCTTGGAACCATCAAATGATAGTATATATTCTATCATTTTAGTTTATTATTTATATGCTTTTACTATTTTTAACTATTTTAATTACTAAATGCAATCCTTTGTCTGTGATTAGCCCTTTGGGGCATTCTCCAATTATTTTATGACTTTTGAGGTGGCTGCTAGGTGAAACCTTTGAAGATTTCTCTGTATTATATCATTCGCTTTATCTTAATGGCATAGCGTTTAATTAAATCTCGTAATTAATTAATGTATGAAAAGGAATTTTGTTAATAACCTCTTTATATTAATTACAAAGTATATTACCGCATTGAAAATTGGTTATAGAAGTCTTTGCAATGCATGAGCGAAAACTGAAAATTAAATACCTTGAATTTTTGTTTAGACATTCTTATTTATATTTCTAACTAGCCGGCCCGACAGACTTTGTCCTGTCAAACAAAATTGTAATGTGGCGGTGTTTTGTGCCTACATTTTTTCTATTCTTTGCAAAAAAATATTCTGAACAGAACCGTCACCCTGGTAATAATTCGGTGTGAATTAAAAATAATTAAATAAAACACTATAAGCATTTAAAAATAAGTAATTTTAACAATGTAAATCATAATTCAAAAATCAGTTCAATTTTCATTGTAGTGCTTTGTGATAAACGATGTTTTTTGTTTGATTACCTGGCGCATAGACAAACAAATCTGATGGTTTTCCAATACGGGAACAAACAACATACAATTTTCCATGTGAGAAACATGGGTTTTCTAAATTAATACCACAAACACTTAATGATACCATAAACGCACTGGAAACGCATTGGGATGCATGGTGCGAGAACATCTTATGCTTTATACTATCCTTTGAATATAGTTGGTCGATATTTCGCAACATTATAATTGCCGATCCAATCTTTAATTGAAGATTGTGAGGTGACAATCTTAGCAAATCCAGCGAATTTAAAAACTCCGGTGGATCGTCTTGGTTAGTTGCCGAATCAACTGATTCGCCTGTAATTTGTTCTTGAATTTTGAAATTTAATTAATTTACATCAATGTTTTTGGCTGTCAATATAGCTTGATTAATAGAAAGATATTTCTATGTTTATATAAATATATTCAAAATTAGATTATCAAAAACTACACAAAATGTCATGACATAGATCATTGTTTTTTTTACAAATTGCGTTGCCTACTCGATTAAAGAAGAAAAGGACTGTTTTTAGGGTTTTCCCGGCAATTATTCGTTTTTTTCTCGCCGTAACAACCATCTTTGGACTTCAACGAACATTTTAAAAAAAGAATTGGCCAAATTGGTCCAGGCGTTGTTGAGTTATGCGCTTACCAACACATTTTGCGATCCATTTTTATATATAAGATAAATGTTTCTAATTTTTTTTTATTTTTGTTTTAGGTGAGTTTCAAATAATTTTCATATATTGGTTGGAGGGCCATAAACTTGGTTATAAGCAGTGAATGTGAATTGAAATTCAGGTTCGTAATTTGAATTATTTTTGCTACAAGCATTTGTTGTATATAATATTTTTTTTTATGATTGTGAAGTAAATTTAACAATTACTTCGGATATTCTAAAATACAAAAATTTTAATAGATTTATAACACCATAGAAATTTATTTTTATTATTTCGCGAAATATCACATAACGGACCAAAAAATAAATCACGGCAGAATTCTTTTAACTGCACGTTCGAGTTTGGTTCTTTTGTGTTAATACTTCTCCATTCAGCGTTATGTTCACATTTTTCTTGATTTCGAAAGTAACTATGATTTGTATCATACGGTTTTACCCAGTTTGTGTTTCGATTATTTTTAGTTTTCCTACATGTCACGTGCACATGCACTCACATGAGTAAAAGTATGGTAGACCAAATCGAAGTGCAAGTCGTAAATCGGTAAAAGTTGAAAATTGAGATTACTAGAGCAGATGGGCAGTTTAAATTAATATTTTCATAAAACAAAATAATGATTTTCTCAAAACTATACTAGCATAACAGTATGGAATCAATTTGCATTTTGATGCAAAGAAAAACTTTGTCATATTTTTTTATTTCTATTCTGAACATATCCAGATCTTATCAAAAATAATAATTTACTCAAAATACATATGTGTATATGCATATTTGCATATATATATATATATATATATATATATATATATGAGCCCTTTGCGCAATTCAATCAAAGTTTTGTATGGAAATAGCTTGAGAAAATTTTCAAAAATTTTAGGAATGTTTTTAGATATGACTTAAAGAACAAATGAATGAGTTTTATTGAAAATTCGACGCTCTACAAAACAAATTATAAAGAACGAATTGTCACTTTTAATTCATTTGTCGCTAAGTTATATCTAAAAAATATTTTTAAAATTTTTGGAATTACTTTCATGCTAATTCCATATGAAACTTTGATTGAATTGCGCACTATCTAAGAGTTAGTATTAAGAGCTAAAACTTTTGGAGAATTTTTCTTTATCAATTTGGAAGCATCTGGAAGCAAGAAAATACGAAAATGTCCATATTAAGCACAACTCTATTATATATATATATATATATATATATATATATATAATTTTTACTTGGTCAATATACCACTTGATAGGACAAATCGTTCCAAATGAAAATGCAAGCAAATCTTATACTAAGGAAGCGTCGGTCTTCTGGTACCGGCTGATCCAGGAATATTACGTTCTAATTTAAGATAGCACTGAAAACACACATCAGAGCACGGTAGAGGAAGCACCGAAAACCATGTTAATAGATCAGATACAGCATTAAAACAACATTCATTGCACAAACGAAACAGTTCCAGCTCGCCGTGCGCTCGGTGAATATATTTATATATAGGTCAGCGATGGACAACCCGTAGAATAGGAACTTACATATGCACTAGTAGGTAGCAGTCAAGATATTATCACGATTGTTTCATTTATGATAAATATTTTAGTAGGTTGGTTAGGGTTTAGCAGTATACATAGGTGTATTACGTATACTTACTACATTGGTTTTTTCATCAAAGAAATATAGAAAACGCCGGATGGTTGCTTTTCTCTATTTAAACTATTTTTCATTGGACAATTTTTTGATTACAAAGTCAAATTTAAGACCTTACTTTTCTGACATATTTGGGCTTTAAGTATACAATTTACACCAATATAGTCATTCTGGCTTTCTTTGTGATAGCTTCCGATTTTGGACTGATTTGGAATTATTACAAAAATCGCATTCTGAGCCAAAATATGCCAAACATTACCTATATGCAATAGCAACTATGTAGTAGATAAGTAAATTTGTTGTTTTGCAAAGGCGATATGTGGATTGTGTGCTCCACTGTAGCTGCATGCGCTGAATTTTATTGACAAATTTTATTGCTTCATTTGAGGAAATCGTATAACTTTTTAATGGGTAATTTTAATACTTTTGTTTTATTTTTTCAAAATACGCTTAATTATACAGTTATTTAAATATACACTGACATGATATAAATAATCCTGCCACGTATTGCGGAAGATTAAATGCTTTGTCTCTCTGTGCAGATTTGTGGGTTTAATCAATTACCGTATAAATATATATCGATATAAGATAACTCCTCATTGGAATAAAGAAATAAGGCACCTGAGGATTAATTCCTGGAATTATTTAAATTTGGAAATTATGGAATTGTTTATAATTTTGTGAGCTCATTGGATTGTATTCATTCACCATAGTGAAATAGTTTACCAAATTCAGGTTGTGATTTATATTAGTAATAATCCAATCATTTGCCAACGAATTGTTTTAGCTCATGCTACTCCAAAAATATGCATGCATTTGAACATATTACTTCAATGAATATAATGTATATACTATGAAAATATTTGTCGTGATCATAAATTGATATGTGATTTCGTTGCCAGCATTTACATTCTATTTTGTGACTGAATTTCCCGCCTTAAATTTATTTCTGATTCATCGAAATGGATTGATAGTTTCTGTTCAAATATCTTTCTGCAAACATTGTGTCTCTCTATTATTTCTACGATTTTCTTCATTATATTTTTAATAGTCACATGAAATAAAAATACACATTTTGAAGTACTAGATTTTTCTACGAGTTTTATTGTGTATTTTACTCTAAAATATGTCAGTAAATGCCAACTGCGCGATGATATAACTTTGCTTTTACAACCGTTTCATTAAAACTTCCGCGCTATGTCGAAAAGTTGTATTTTTATTGTACGGTATCTCATTGAAAAAAATCACAAAAATGATATTAAAAATCTGCTCGTAACCTGTTTACACTGCACTAAAGTTTTGTATTGTATAACTGGTTATTTGTGCTTTCAGAACGCTTTTACTTTAGTTTAATAAAATTATAATTTAAATAATAAGCATATAAAGTTTAATTATTTTCTTGAAGCTTATTAGGGAATCATTTAAGTTTTTTTGTGTAACTAGTTAGCACATGTGTTCTGGATACTATGCTATTTCTAGCTTGTGTTTCATAAGTGATTTCTGATGATAATTATGGTTGTTATTAATTCCTCGCTTCTGGGCATCCTTTATAACACCTAAGCTTACAAAATTATCTTGCCATGTGCATATAATTACAAAACGCCTTTTCACAATTCTGTCTGGATCTTATAAAATGTTTAATTTTGATGTTATTGCGAAACCGAATGAAAATATTACGTAGGTTTCATACCTATATCCAATCGAAAACTTCATTTTACATAAGTATACACTTTTAATATTTAAGCATTTATTTTAGATATACGTTTTTTGCCTCATATAGCCATTATATATCGCATACTAATTCACTGAAATGATTGAAAGTAATCTCTCCTATGGGCTTTTCCGTGGCTTTCTTTAGGAGTTCAACCTTGCATCCACAACCTGACTTTCCACTAGATTTGAAATGTGTTTCCAAATGAAAATAGCACTGGACAACCGTTGGGATGTCTTCTAAAAAGCGTCATTGTTAAGAAAAGATCTGTTAAGTTCATATTGCAGTCCAAATAAAATACCTGTCTTGTGATAATTGAAATTTTATTATTAATGCATACTGCAGGAAAGATTTAGATAATACTAGAAAATCATACTAAAAGCCTAATAAATTATTCCTTCTAAAATAAATAGATTTTATGTTTTTTAATTAAGTAATCCTTGTACAGAAATACATAAGTATGAAATATTTTACGTTGTATAAAGTTATTGCCAAAACGCGTAATATAAACAAGGAGCAGACAATTAATGGTGATAATAAATTATCATAAGCCGTCTCATTTATTCCCGCATATGGTCTGCGAACTTATTACACGAACTATGTGCGAAGAATGAATAGGTTTCGTGCTTGGAAAGCACATAACTTTGATAATAACTGTGTAATAAGCGATCTAATGGATTTTGATATATTTTTGCAGAAATAATTACATTTCGTTCTATATAGGTTAAGTATTTCAATAAAAGCCAATTATTTCAAAGATAAGAGCTTGTAGTTTTGACCAGTTCCAACGAAATAAATTAATTGGTATGCATTTATTGAAACCCACCCAAGGAAATGAAAACTGCTTGCGACTACGTTTTTTATATACTTCAGGCATATTAGATTTACATTTCAACTATTTTTAAATATGTGCAAGTGATAGCTTTCAATAATTTGTTTCACTAGCAATAAAATAAACTAAAATTGATTTGATTGATTTTCTGACGATCTAATGAATTTCCATATAATTTTGCAAAAATAATTACATTTTGTTCTAGATAAGAATTTAACACTTTCCACTTAAAGGAGCTCTTAGCTTTACTAGTTACAGCCAAATAAGTAAATTGTTCTGTTCTTTTTCTTTCAAGAAAATAAAAATTGTTTGCACCTTCATGTTATATTTGATAGGAATTTACAAAAAATATTTAAAATATCAGTATAAATATTATCTAATTCAAACCCTCATTAAGTTACATCTTGAGTAATTAAACGTTTATATTTCCTAATATTTTTAAACACAAACGTTAGCGATCAATATTTAATTTTACGATAAATAAAATAAGTTCAATTTAATTTCTTCATATGTGTATTAACTTTTACTATTACGACATAACTTTAATTATAGCTGTCTGAAAGGATTTTAATATAAATTTCAGATACAAATACATTTTGTTCTGTATAAGTATTTAAATAAAAACAAATTATTTCAAACAAAGATATTATGGCTTAACTAGTTACAACCGAATAAATCTATTGTTTTTCATTTTTCAAAGCAATACAAGAATTTTTTTTAATTTTTATTTATTATTTTGCCAATCAAGACTTATGTCTTTTAATACAAAACTGCTTGCATAGGTAATAAACAGAACAATTAAAGTAAAAATCCAAGGAAATGAAAATTAGTTTTCCATTTCCATCATTGTGTTATATTTAGGAGAGTTAGGACTAAAACTGTATAAAGTATCAGCATAAAAATTTATCAAACTGTAATCCCCATTAATTTAGTTCGTGATAGATTCAAGATTTGAATTTTCAATTATAGCACTTCTGTCTGACTGAGATAAAAATATATACTAATAGTGATAAAATAATAATGATTTGGTAAGACTTAGCGTTTAATATTTCATTTTACGATCAATAAAATATATTCAAATTAATTTCTACATAAGTGCAGGAAGTAACCTTTTTTCTTTACATATACCTCTGATAATTATAATAAGCAGATAATAGAATTTAATATATTTTTGGAGAAATAATTATATTTAGTTCTACTCTAGATATTTAATTTGAAAAAAAATTCGAAGTTTTGAAGGAAGGAGTTTGAAGTATTATGTTTAGTTTGCTAATACATTTTTAAACCCACCCAAGAATATCTTTTATTTTAGGCAAGAATGGATATACAAATATAGAAAATCAGTATATAACAATTTGTTTCAGCCTTACTTACACAATAATTTAATTCAAAATTTCAACTTACATTCGGAAAACCAAAACCTACATACACAAAACCTATAAATAAACGGAAATAAAGCTCACTTATATTATTTGTGACTGGAAATTTTCACAAGATTAATGTTTTCAATCAAATATTATCAAACAAATATAGAATGATGGTTTTTATGGTTTGATATTTAATGATGATGTTTCAACATATCTATTCTGAAATGGTAATATTTTATTACCATTTCAGAGGCAGGTCTGTTCTCGTGGATGATTTCTATTCATGTTTTCCGGTTTTTCTGGTTTTCCACTCTTCCTTTCGGTGCAATTCGTTACAACGGCAACGGCATGAAAATGCATTTCTGATGCTCCACGTATTTGCTAGCTGCGATATTAAATTTCCATTTAATTCGCCCGACATTTTCTATTGTTTTGTGAAATTATTCTTCAGCCGGAATTTTATCTTGTTAATATATTATGTGTAATTCTGATTATACTTAGCAGCTTTTACAGCAGTTTGTAGTTAATGAGCGAACCATAAATTAGATAGATAAATGCACGAGTTTTGATTTACGTTTGCTAAGTTAAGATAAATCGAATTTACTTGTTCTTTGTATTTAATAGGACGTATGTATTATGTTGCGATGATTTATAACCGGGAGCTTTGTATTTACTTTTCATGAAAATGAAATCTGTCCCGATGCCTTATTTCGTAATCGCATCGCATTTGTCTTCAAGCGGCAGAAGGTATTATATAAATGGAAGCAAACAAAATCTTTTTTAAAGTACCAGCGTTCCGTAAAATAAGAATATGCTCACGTTTTATATTCGACATTATGAAACCTTTTTTTTTTTTTTTTTTTTTTTTAATTTTTATTGGCCTCCGCTTTACAGCATTTTTAGCCACATACATTATTCATTTTATTCTTCATCATATTCTATACAATTCTTACATATATATTTCTTATACATTCATCATATATATACTATCTCTTCTTATATCCTAATCTTCCATCCAATTTTCATTCTTCTTCTTGTTTCTCAATATGTTCTTCTCATCTTCTAAACTTCTTTTTTCCTATTTACTTCTATTTTTTCTCGTATTCTACAAATTAACAATTATTTGGAAGCGCCAGGAGTCGAACCATCGATCTCCGGCATGTGAGTCGGACATGCTACCTCTGAGCTACGTCCGCCACTTATGAAACCTTTATTTCAAGATTTTGTGAAGCGAAATATTGTATTTGTATTTCCTTCTTCGATTTATATCTCCTTCAAAAATATCATACGCATGAATATATCGCAAGTGGATAGATTTGAGTGAGTATTATTGAAAGAGGCCAGGTCTCTTTTTGCAAAAATTTTGTATGCCGCATGTTTGAAAAACGGAATTTAACAGAATGATGTTGGATGACAATATAGGGTAAATTGAATGTATCGATATTCAGTACAATTTGTAAAACTGAACTACTGGTACATATCTTTGCTATTCATGTCGTTTTTTGGCACAGGTGTTTTTAGGTGAATGGATTACCTTTACTCTCTAAAGCAAAGAAACCAAATAGAAATATTCATTTTGATTTAATATTAGAATATTTTTAAACATGTATAGTATTAATATATAGAAAGAATTTAAGCATAAATATCTAACAATAAAATATTTAATATCTGACTGTGAGGAAGAGAAGAAACCACTTAGTTTGGGCAATCAACTAAATTCCATCTAAAACTGGTTCAACTTTCGTAAAAATAAAGAAAAACCTATAATTATATACGAAATTTAAAAAATTCAGAATAAATATGGTGATTATGCATGTAAATACTATAGGTCCTAATTGGCATTTAAGAATAATCTAAACAACTTTATTTTCACTATGTTGAATGATGAGAGTAGCTGTATAGATTATTCTAAATTGGCAGTTAATTACTTCTCTTATGTTATTGGTATAAAACTGCTTATACTGTACGAAAACAAATAATTTAAAAATTTAACCATTTCGATTAAACGATTATTTAGAAATTTATTAAAAAATACTCAGCGGCAAAAAAGCTATTAAGAAACGACTATTAGATACAAAATGTTTATCTCCAATATTTTTCAGATAGTACATATTACGAACTTAGGTTCTTTATCAAAATTATTATATAATACAAGCAGATGTCTGCAAATGATAATTGTCAATAAATTATTTTAATAGCCAAACTTCCATTCTTGAATCTTTCGAATCATTCAAAACTTCGTTAGTTTTCCATTTGTGAATTATTTTCTGAAGTCTCATCTTTGCGGAACTCTCATTAAGTTGCGGAAATGCCGCATTGTCTTTCTTGATGGCTTTTTAATTAACCGCATTTATAGTTTTTATGAGGACAATTCTCAAATTGGTTTGGGATTTTTTAGATTTTTTATAAGATATTATTTAAAACTACTTAAAAAATACTTAATACCGCTACTAATAATAATTTGTTGACTACTACTAATAAAATTTATTAAAATCATTATTAACCAATTTATGAAATATAATTATAAACTATGTGCTATAGGTATTTTCTCAGTTTTTTCTCGATTTTTTCGCTTTATCAAAATTTATTTCTATTTTCTTCTACTTGTGTCCATACCTAATTAAAATCATGCAATTTCATCATATTTGCATCGGATGGAATTATTTTCGAGTACTGTATTTACTAACAAGTACCAATTATGCTCATTAAAATTTGCAGAACTTTAACGTTTATTATAATTGTTATAATATTATCTCACTTATAACTAAAAGAGCATTAAAATAGCTGTTTTATACGCAGATACTGCGCATTCATTAACATAGCAACGATGTTTTTAAGTTTCTCGCTTTGCTTTTTGCTGCACAGCCGACAATGAGAAGAGAAGTTTAGTGATGCAGTGCAGTAGTAATTAAAAATAAGCATTTGCACAATGAAATATGTCATGTTTATTCAGACTATAAAACTAACATTAGATATTCTGCTATTCTGCATCAACTGGTTTTTGTTCAAAAATTTTTATTCATGAATATACATACCACCCCTTAACGCTTTAGTGTTATATAACACACCAACCCTTTCTATCTGAAAAAATAAGTTCCTAGAATTAATTGAATAGTTATTATTAATTTGTTTGTATACTTAAATTTGAATTAAATTTTTGAGGATTATTTATCTTTTCATCGTATTTACATATACATAAATTTTCATATTTTGTTAGTCAGCAAAAAATGGTACATTACCAAATGCCTACTTGTCCATCACTAGTTACCAATTGTCTAGCATAAGACAAATTATAATTTAAGCCTAGATTAATAATCGAATTTTGATTATGATTATTAATTAGTAAATATACACATTTTAATGCATTTTTTGCTAAGTTTGAGAATAATTTTTCTGATACTAATCATTACTCTTATTCAATCGTAATAAGAGAAGTTTTCATGGTCAAGGGCAAACTGTTTCATTCAATTAGTGCATTTTTGTCCATGATTACGGATCACAGATTATTTTTGAGTATAATTATCTTTCACACGCTAACTTGATAACATGAAATATAATATTATGATCTCTGAGCACCTGCAATATATCATGTCTTAATGATTCATTCATACAAAACTTTAGGTGTGCTCTTTGAATATGTGTTTGCTTTATGCAGTAGCATATTTCAACCTTGAGCAAATATTTGAATTGACATTTATGGTACTTTTGTCGTTTATTATTTTATGTTAAAACGTTTCATGTGTTAAATGTAAAAAGAGCTATGCATTTTTGCATTCTTTTCGAAAAACTCTTTTTTGGAACTCAGGTTCCAAACTCAGGTTCTATTCTTGTCTGGGATAGCTTGAAATCAAGCAGTAGTGATATCAGTTTTAATATGAGATTATAGACTGAATATGTCTTGTTTAGATCACGATTTATTAATAACTTAATTATTGCACTGATTATGCACTAACTGATTAAATTGCTGAAATACATTTTTCTGGAAAAACTTCTTCCATTTCTTTTATAGAATAATTTTTTAATATGACTTACACTTTTCAATTTCTTACGAAGAGCACTTTATTTACAAATGAATGTTTGAAAGAATGGGCCGCTACAACAATTATAACAATTACTGATATTATAGGTCTTTTTTAAAGATTTTTTTAAAACATTTTTAAATACAATCTATTACACTTAGGACATCCAGTAATTGTTTTGACTTTATTATATGGATTATTGAATGAATGGCAACCCAGTAGTTTCCAAACGAATTATGACTAATTAACTACACTCGAAGTATTTGCTGACATCTTTATTATATATATGCAACTATACCTACGAGCAGTGGCGGCGCTAGACCATTCGTGGTCGTCGGCGAAATTCGTTTGCGAGGCCCCCCTTTTTTGGCAGTTGCAAGTTGACTAGTGGTACATGGCATCGTGCCTAAAGGCAAATTGCTGAAACTTTTCGTGCCGTAATTTAAATTTTTGAAAAGCTTTAAAAAAATTTGAAAAGTGAAAGAAATTGACTTTTTTTAATTTGAAATATTTTGTTGAAAATTTCGAACTTTTTTCATAGCAATTACGTTGTTTTAGCTGCTTAGAGACGAAATATCGAAGCGCGTAAACGCCGCGTTGCAGTCTAATTTAACTCACTATTAATTAAAATCTTTATAAAATATCTGATCATTTGATGTGCATATGCCAAATGGCTTTTGTTGTGCTTTTTTACTGGATTTTCAAAACCGCTAGACCTGCCTTCCTAAAAATGTAATCAGTTTAGCACTTTTTGCCCCGTATCTTCAAAACGGCTTATCCTGCCTTCGCCAAAAAACAGTCAGCACGTCTTCTTACCTTCGATACATGTCAAATGTTTTCTGAATTTTTCAAATTGGTTGGTCCATGTTCGCGAAATCGTCGACGAAAATTTGCCAAAATGTTCAGAAATCTTTGAAGATATATAAAAATTTTTGTTTTAAACTTTTTTGCGAGTACAGTAACAGTTTTTTTTTGAAAAAAGATTTTTACAATAAATTACGAAGAAACTGTGCGGTCGATCTTGACGAAAAACAATTCAGCACGATCGCCAACTGAAAACTTTCGATGAGTTTTTGAATTTTTAAAATTGGTTCAGAAATGTCAAAATGTTGTTTTTTTAAGACGCTTTAATTTTTTGTTGACGATATCAGAGCGGATCAACCGATTTAAAGGATTTAAAAAACATTCGATTCGTGTTGATAAATTGTCAAAGGCAGGTTCAGCGGTTTCGGAGATACAAAAAAAGTTTAAAAGGTTATCAATTTTATTTGAAAGAACTGATCATCCCAATAGAATGTTTAAAAAAATATATTGCTTGTGTTGACGGTGTGAAATAATGATTAGTTTCAAATTAACAGTTTTTGTTATTATCTCATTGTTATTTCTCATTGATCAATTTTTATTGATCATTGATTACTTTTATTCCTCGAATATTTAATTACTGTTTCGATACGTTAAGATTCCCACTCGTATGTATTTCCAAAAAGAACGATGATTTACATTGTGCTCACATAAGAAATACACAAATATAAACAACCAGAAAATTAGCTCGCGCGAAGTTGTTTAGATTTAATAATCTATAGTGTTGACAGACGATATTAGATAATGTCCATAAAAGATAAAAGAGTAAAATGATAGTGCCTGTAAACACCTTCTTTACTCGCACATCCGTATGAAAATTAACTAAATTTTAAATAATTAAAATTTTTCCGGGGCCTCTTGCGAGGCCCCCCCAGGCGCGAGGCCGTCGGCGGCCGCCGACACCGCCGACGCCTAGCGCCGCTACTGCCTACGAGAAGTGATTTTCACTTGAAGCTATATTTGATATTTATAACCTCAAGTGGAAATTTAACATCAAAGTTGCCTGATTTGGCGGTAGCGGAACCCTCGAACCCTTGTGCTAGCCCACGTTGGAACCAATGTTGCCACCGCTGGCTCCTATTTGAAAGATATCAATTGAAAAATGTATTGATTCGCTTATAGTAGAAGCGAAAATTTTATTTTCGAACTAAATAACTAACTCCACTAATAGCTAACTCTCAATTATAAAAACAAGTATAATGCTCTCAATTTTCATTTCAAAGTATGTTAATTTCTTACTCATATCGAGAAGTACAAGGCAAAATGCCACATTCTCCTAGTTCAAAGTACTTTAATGGTTTGTAGGTTGAACTATCACCTTATACATTTCCAACTATATTTCCTGATAACATCAAATTAGATATATCTGATAAAATATTTAAGGAATTCAAGGATTTCGAAATTTGTTCAGAAGTAATTAAAGTGAATCCCATTAGTGATATCTGTCAATTACCCGAGTGCTTGCTTGAAGACGACGAAATAAAAAGCAGAAAAATATCAATGAGATCATTACGGCGTGTTCATCGGGGTAGAGAGCCAGAGAGCGCCGCGGACATCGAGGGAGAACACGACCGTCGGGCTTAGTAGTTCAGCGGACGTGACTTGGCAGAGTCTGCGGACCGACTCTTTCATTTGTATTTCTTTCGTCGGTAGACATGTCTTCTTCAGCCAGTACAACCGGAATACTAACTTAAACTTTATTTATTGCGATAGATTTTTATCTCTTAACTCTCTCACTCTCGCTTAACTCGCTCATACGAACTACGGAGATTTATGTTGGAAGACTCTCTGAATGGCTACTGAAATATATTTGGATGTTATTTATGGCCGATTGAATATCAGTGTAATTGAAATTTTCTATGCAATTAGTCAAGTTGATTTATGTTGATAAATTGAAGCGATACATTTCAATTGCCTGTTTTATCAAATAGTGCCTGTTGTATAAATCAAGTTCTTTTTATTTCAATACTAATAAGGAACTAGTGGCGTATGGCATCGTGCCTTAAGGCAAATCGTTGGAACTTCCCGTACCGTAACGAAAGGTGCGAGGAATATTAAATGTTTTCAAATAGATTATTATAAATATTGTAACATTGTCTAATATTAATAAGAATTATATAAACTGAATTACAAAGTTAAAATTATTTATTTAAATTATATAAGTGAGCTTTAAAAGTTCAGTCAGAATTAAAATTAAAATCTGAATTATTTTCGATATATAAAAAATAATTGCAAATTTTTTTTTAAATTTATGTTTTTCCCCAAAAGGAACTGTTTTGTCAACACAAGCATAAAGTTTTTTGAATCATTCATATCGGATGCTTCGTTCTATCAAAAACTGCAATTTTTTGTACACTTAGCTCTGTATCTTTGAAATGGCTGGATCTGCTTATCAATAGGAATCGAATGTTTCTTGAACCATTCAAATCGGCTGATCCGTGGCTCGAAAACGTGGACGAAAAATTGCGGATACACAAAACACACACAGCATTTTTTCTGAGGTATGCCAAAATGTTCAGAAACCTCTGAAACGTGAAGATATGCAATTTTTTTAATTTTCTCCCCACATTTATTTGAAATCTTATTTAGCATAATTGGCTTGATTTTATAGTCTGAAATAAAATAGAAATAAGACCATAAATACTATAGATGGGCGATTGAATGTTAAAAATTCATCAATGTTTTGCGTTTCTAATCAGAATCTATGCCGAATAACACAATAAAGCAATTAACATAGAAATGCAAAAACTTAACTTTTTTTGTTAATTTAATTTGATTGAAATTGCAGGTATTTTTTTTATTTTAATATGAATGAAATGGCAGGTATAGCTAGTTGTTGATAATTTCATGATATTTAAATAATACTCAGTCATAAAAACATTGACCTGCGTGCCCTAGTTATTTGTTTACAAGATACCGCCAACTTAGTTGTCAAAGTGTTTTTAAAAGATGTTATAGACAGGAATCAAAATCGAATACAAAAAAGGGGAATTGTATCTACTATATCGATATTTTTGATACAACTTCAAATGGTTTGTTTACCAACCGAAAATCATATCTATACAATGCAGCATTGTTGGCCTATGTTTGTTGTAATTATGGCAATGGTCGAAGTAACTCTTTCATTTTGTTCCTGCGTTTGGTAGGGACAACAAAGGCGTGACGACCGGGGCGCCAATTGTACCCGGGTCGTCTTCGTCGTATGTTCGAGGTCTCGAAGGAACCAGGACAGTTTTATGTTAATGGTATTAAAGCTTATACTTGCAATAAGTGTGATAAGTGAGTAGTCAATTCTTTTGTCAAGTTTAATCAATTTATATGATATCCAAATATTATAACAAAATGTTTTAGTAGTTTATTATGGATTCCTTGATTTACCTTAACGTTTCAAGATTGTATTTTATATAATTCATGAGAATTTTAATTTGTATAAAAATAACATGTATATAACTCTATGGTGAAGTTAAAAATATTTTTATTATATTTGAAGGAATCAGATAATACGTTCTGATCTTTACTCGAAGTGGTTCTAAATATATTTTCGTCACTTTTAATCGAGTATTCACTAAATGTGTGAAATGCAATATTTCATAGGGTGTGATACTGAATGGTCGAACGGACATTGTGACACAATTCAATGCACTTGGGGATACAAGGTGTATACGGCGTTGCATCGAGACATGATGTATTGTCCGATCAATCACTGCCGTGAACAGAATCGATGCTGTTGCATATTATTATCTCACAATGTTTGAAGGTTTTGCTTTTCTTTGAATTTTAGATGACACGTATTAACTGTGCGAGTATTTTATGGACATGCTGGCTTTGTTTGAAACAAAGTATTGACTGAAGGCTGTGTGGTATATAAAACATACAATGGGGACCTGCGGACTTATGACATACATACTTGTACAAGTAGCATCAAATATTTATTACATACATTTTAATAGGTGATATAGGGGAAGAGATAGGCGGGTTACGGATATATTCACGAAAGTATTTGAAAATTAATTATTGGAATAATTCACGAAATATTGTGTTCCTATTGAACCGTCGTTTTGCACGTATACCTTGCATTTCTGCAAAATATCGAAAACCGATTGCAACATCATTAGTTTGAATATGCGAGCATCTACTAAATTCGGTAATATAACGCACACGAACACCAGATTATTAACGTCATGGAATTGATAGGTTGATGATATGTCATGATGTCCAATGCGAATATTCAAGCACGTATTGTTATATGCTGTTATATGCTGTTATATGCATTGGATTTTTAATAATAATCGAGTATCTTTTATTACGGCAATAAATGGTTTTATGGTTGAATAAAATAATTATTTTTGAAATTAATATACGTAGAATGAATTCATATGCAATTGCAAGGACACAGGTCTTAATATGGAGTTATTAAATCAAACTAAGTTATGAGTAATATCATAATACAATTACGTTAAGTAAAATTTAAAAATGAACAGTTCTTGGTACTGAAGAAAGTGCATTGATTTCGAAGAATTTTTCATATAGTGCTATTACTTATTGAATATGTTTTATTGACATTATATACAAAGTGAATGAACTTCTAAAACTTGATGAATAATTAATTGAGTTGAATAAAAGTGTAAAATCCTTTGTATCAAATAATTTTTAGTTTTATTTTAATTTATTGATTGAGTTCGAAACAAGTGAGTAGTTATCGATGGTCTAATTTTCATATATTGTACTATTAAACACTATGTTATTTGTTTAATAAAGTTACTGATTCTGACAATACGTTTTTCAATGATTGTTTTTTATTGATTTTATTTAAATGTAAATCAACTTGTTATTGAGTTGGTGACGTAGAACTCCATATTTTTTATGTATTTTCATATATTGAACCATAAATATAATGCTGGGCAAGAAGTTTATTAGCTAGAGTATACTCCATCTGAGGTTTTAGTTTTAGTTCTACTGGTGTTTGTGTGAAACGGAAGTTATTCAAACTATCTCACACCGGAGATTGGATATCATGGTAAAGATAAGGCCGACTCTTTGATGACCATGTTTTGACGCAATTCGTGTGCTTTCAACCTTTGCTTAAAATATTCTGAACTTTGATTAGATCTTCGAGGAGATTCTCGTATTAATCTACAAATCGTACTGCATCGTAAAGATAGATTTCTTTAAGATGCCAAGAAAAAATATATGTATGTGATTGTCGTAAGAGAAATTCGCTGAAAATGCTTCGTTTTCCGCTTATTGCGTATAAGAAATTGAATTAATATGATTTTCCGGTCTATGCGTTTGTTGTATCCGACTTTTCATTTTACCTAGGCAATTTTCTATTATTATTATTATTATAATCTCTCTTTTGTAAGCCATATCGTCGGCTGTACAAAGCCGGTTTGTTTGAAGTTTCAATAGAACATATATTTACTTAAATCTGCAACCGTATTATTATTATATGACCATAACTGTATACCACAATTTCTAAATTTTATGATACATATATAAAAATTCGAAATCTCTCTGTTAAAGTAATTTGAGAAAGAAATTGTTAGATATATGCTAATATAATTTATTATGTGTTCAAATAATCAAATGGATAATATAAAATTGCAAAAGCTGCTCTATTTTGTGCGGCATATCTAAAAGCTTTTAGATCAATGTGAATTAAAGTAATATAAACTTGATTAAATTTGTTAAGTGTTTAAGACTTGACATAAATTATTCTTACATAAAATTATCCAGATGGTACATATTTCATTTTACTTTGTGTGATATACCTAACCACTATTAGGTGTCACTTACTTAGTATTGCTGCCTACATATCACAAATAATAATCTCTACACAGTGTGAAAAGACTTTTGGATAAGAAGTTGACTAGATTATAATGAATGACATTATAGCAGAGCACTGTTAGTCGAGACAAAATAAAAATGATCAAATTTATGGATCAATAAAAAAAAATCTTAGATAACAGGGTCTTTCTGACTCAGCTTCATAACATACGAGTGACGTTGCAGTTTATGTGTAAAACGCCTGAATGCACAGCAAACACATGATATTTTGACAGTGTTCAGTATGATTCAGAAGCATAATGTATGGAAATTGGAAGGCCTGGCCTTGCCATAACATTGGTTTGTTGTGCGGCAGAATTAGTTCTTTCGAAAAATGTCTGATGTGATGAATGTAAGACTAAAGTGTTACTATATATAAGAACTGCAACAGCAGAAATATCAATCTATATATTTTATGAAAAATATCAAGGAGAAACTTTTTCATCACATAATGACTTCATCGTTTAATTAGCTTATTTATGGTTGCACAGATATTTTAACTGTTTCTCATAAATTTTTGAGAATGTCTCGTTCTGGACAATGTTCTACTAGCAGCTGAGCCGACAAATACAATGTGTCCGAATTCTTTGTAATTTATAGCCGTACTTCCGTTTTGTGATATATTATTGTAGTGGTGTAGTCGTGGGTTTACACAGCAGTTTCCGATTTCACAACAAAAATCTTTCATCGACTTTTTTCATATGGTTATTTAATGCTCTGCGCCGAACAGATAGATTACTAAGTAAATCTAGCGATATGTTCTCTCTCTTGGTAAAAAATAACATATGTAGAGTATTATTGTACTTGTTTTTTTAAAGGTATTGGATTATGGCGTAAAACATATTTTTCTCGTGCAAGTATTTAAATGGATTAAAAATACGCGTTTAATGGACTTTGATGTATATACACATGGTTGAAAAAATGAACGACGTATTAGATTTTATTTAATAGATTATAAACATAATAGAAATCAAATATGTGATTCTTAATTATTGATATGTAATACTTCATTTAATATTATAATTATTTTATTTAGTTTTCATTTATCATGTCCATTTAAATGATTTTTTCCAAGATTTTATTAATCATGTCCTTCACCATTTGATTTACGAGAAAGTAAATCGTTCAATAATATTTCTTTGTATAATTCAGTGACCATTTATAACGCAGTATTTCCTAATTTAAACTTTTCCTTGAAGCCATCTCGGCATTCGCGTGCGGTTGAATATTTCATGAGAGTTAGAAAAGAATAATACATCACTCTCCAGTCGAAAGTGTGAAAGTTTTTATTCTTATCGTAATGTCACAGGAAAAGTTACCGAACTGCCCAAAAATAATTTTTAAGCGATCGTAAATAATAAATTCTGAATCTTGCAATTTTAAATTTGGACTTGATTTGAAGTTTCCATTCGTAAATAATTGAGCTTTGGAGTTATTTATAATTTATTTCATGTACATTTTCATTTACAATGGTTAATAAATAATTGAAAAATTCATTTTAAAATATATAATCCTACAAATAGATTGATGGACCAGAAACATTTTAAAATGAACGCTCTTTGATTCGATATAAAATCAGTTTATTTTATATGTAGTAAAATTAACTTTTCGAATTGTATGATAGATTGGAACGGGTTGTTTGGATGAAACTGTTATATTAATTTATCAGTCATAATATTGCCCATGAATTAATTATTTATGTATATATATATAATAAAATGGGAATGATAAAATATGGTCAAATGTACGAATAGTGTGATTTTGATACTAATTAATACATTTCAGATCTTATCATTATTTATAAGTTATCAGTTAATTTTTGATATAATTAAAATGTGTCCAACTCAAAAAATTATTTTCAAACTTTATTTATTTATTAAAATTTATTTTTAATTTATTTTTTATTAAATTATATTGGAGTATCATGCTTGTGTGGTTTATACAGTAATTTTCTTTTTTAAAGATTCAATTATATTAACTAAAAATTCGTTGTAATACTTTCTATACTTTATATTTTATTCATTATAATCTAATTTCATTTTAAGAAAAACTCTTCTTAAACATATTGATACGTTTACACCCGAAATGTAGTAATCAATTCAAAACAATTCTTCAAAATCATAGCAGAAAAGTACAGATTATTTGAGATAGGTAATATATATATAGTAAGTATATATTACTTGCAAAAGTAACTGAATGAGTTTGATTATTTTAATTACAATCTACGCATATAAACTGCAGTTCGCTGCATTTTAAATAAAATTAGATTCATCAATTTGTAATGCAATATTTAGCTTCATTCATTCATTATTAATAAGTTCAAAAATCATTTCGGAGTATAATGTAGGTTTTTAAATATCAATTTTTTTGTTGATTCCTTTCCGTTATAAAAATGAAATTCTTTTTTTTTTGTTAAAATGAACATTTTAACATAAACTGATTTAGGTGTACATAACTAACAAATCAAGTCGCATTATTCAATTTCATAGCAGATAAGATAGTATATATCATTCGCAAAAAGTCCTGAATGAGTTTGATTATTTTTATTCTCTCCTACGCGAATAAAATGCCGTTGGCCGAATTTTCAAACAGAATTAAAATCATCAATTTGTAATGCAATAGTTTTGCACGTTCCTGCGGCGATGGACATAGAATTTAATGATTACAAACGTAATTCATTTCAAAACGGACGAGCGGTTGTAGGCTTTATTGCGTACCGATTGTAAAAATGAAATATGCTATAAATAATGTGACAGGGACGCCCGTAATTCGCAATGTGTTATTACACGTATAACGCATTGTGACATCGAATGGAAACAATATGCCAGCTGTATTTTTCTGTTTTTGCGCTCAGATGACGAATATATTCATCTTCTGTGCGATGTGTTTCATCTGGTAACATGTCTGGAAACCGTCTGTCAATGTGCAAATGTTTTTATTAAATAAACATAGTGCGTTTAAATTATTAACATTTTTACTTTTATTTTTATTTTTGTGCGGTATTTTTAACTTCCCATAGAGTAAGTTATAGTAATCGCAAAAAAATCCAAAATTATTTTTTTATATATCTTTACGTTTCAAAGATTTCTGATCATTTTGGCATACCTTAAAAAATGGACGTGTGTATGTGTTCGGATACAATATTTCGTCGCCGATTTCGGTAACACTGTTCAACCGATTTAAATGATTCAAAAAATATTTTTATTGATGAGGAGACAATGACAAAAATGATAATTACGTTTTTGAGAGGAACGGAACGTCAGATTTGAACAATTCATTTTACCTGTATTGACGAAATGAATAACTGATTAAATTTTTGGGTAGACTGGTCTAGCGGTTTCGGAAATTCAAGAAGAAAATTAAAAACAATGCCATGGCAGTCAAAAATGATCATTACACATATGTACATCAAATTATCAGATTTGATTTTATAGAGATTTTAATAGTGAGCACAAATTTTGATTACATTTCTGTGGGTTCCGAAAAATCAATTTTAAACCTTTCTGAAAATTTTAATTTTCGGTACGGAAAGTTCCAGCAATTTTACCTTAACCCTCTAACCCGGAAGATTACTTTGAAGTAATCTTCATGTTTTGCTTTAATTTATAACCGTGTGACAACATAATCACATGCAAATAAGCATGAACTTGTCCCTCGTACTTTATTTGACATTTTTTCTTCAGACACCAACATCATTTGAAGTATAGTTTGGCTTCTATAGTCATAATAGTGTGAGCTCTCGAGAAAAAAGCATCAAATTTAGTGAAAAAAAAAATTGTGTTTTTTGTGCCACATATTTCTTGAACCAATCATTATTTCGACATCGGAATTTTTTTATTTTGTTGGTAGGTAATCTCCCTTTCAATTATTATATATTTTATTGTAAAAAAAAATTTTTGTTCGGTATTTTGAAGGGAAAAACAGAGGTTACTTCAAAGTAATCTTGCCGGATTCAGTGATTTTTTTTCCCCAACGCGTTTTTACCGTTTATCGCACCTTTTCTTGTTTATCTCTCTTTTGTTACATGAAAAACGTGTTGGAGTCGATTTTTAATGGTGCACCATTTGCGGCAGTATATGCCCAATAAGTCACACAAATGGGGCATGAAATTATTTGTTCTATGTGACTCATCTGGATTTGCTTATCGGTTCGAAGTTTACAATGGTGCTGGAGACAACAAACTCGTGGATGGCCATCCAAATCTTGGTGCTTCGGCGAATGTTGTCATGCGATTGTCTCAAACCATCCCGGATATGGACGACGCTCGTTTTGACTGTATGGATCATTGGCCACAATGGACAGAAAAACGTGTTACGTGCAAACTCTGTGCCCAAAACAAAACAAAGGCGCTAACTATGTGCATTTGCTCCAAATGTAATATAGCTTTATGTTGCTTTAAGGGCAAAAATTGTTTCGTAGAATATCATAACAAAAAATAATTAATTTCTACTACATTCCATTGTTCTTTCATTCACTTTTTTCAATAAATACCATACAGAATAAAAATATCTTCCCGTATCAAATTTTTCACTGAACCCGTCAAGATTACTTTGAAGTAATCTTCACCTTTTTGTACCTGGTAGCTAAACGGTAAGTCAAAATGAAAATCTAATGATGCAGAAGTGTTTGTTATGGTCAAATTAGTCTAGAAAAAATTGTTCTGACTTTTTTTACTGGCTCTATCAAAAACTCGGGTTAGAGGGTTAAGACATGATGCCATGCCCCACTAGTTTATATATTTATTTCGATGAAGAAGTCCTTGTCTAAAACTGATTCTTATTTAGATGATAAGGTCCTTGTCTAAAACAAATAGTTGCAACAAATATAAGGTGAAAGTACCTAAGTCCAAATACAATAAGTCTTAACTAAATATGATTTAACACACTTAATATAGTAAGACCTAATATAACGATATTGACGCTAGGTCGAAGAATGAAATGTACCTTTGTTTAAAAATAATATAAGTTCTTAACTAAATATACACATAATGTAATAAGACCTAATATAAGATACTTTATTAACGATATTACTATTGATACTTTTGTCTTATTGGTCTGCACATATTTTTTTGTTAATCTGCATTTCGTTTTTTTGTACTGAAGAAACTCTCTGAATGTACTGCATGTTTTTGATTATATATTTATTTATTTAAAGAAAATATACATGTATACCTAGTAATAATACTGCTACAGACACTTATTGCTAAAGTTTCCCAGGTCGCTCAGTCGAATGTAAAATCGAGACAGAATTTATCAAAATGCCGACTAATGCATTAGTCCTTTCAAAACCATTTCGGTTTCAAGGATAATTATCAGCTCTTGTTTTTGTGAGTCTGCGGTCGAAAGATAAAGTTTTGTGACGAGACCTGCCTCCTTTTGTTTTATTATTACATCATATATCCTTCGTTTTAAAACACAATTATAATTTTCAGCAAAATTTATTTATTTTTTATAAGTTTACGATAAAAAAATAATTATTTTCTAGAAATCTATTGGTTGAATTTATGAGAATAACTAATTATTTTTTATTATTTTTTGTCCAAGATTTATATAAAACAAAATTTAAATTCGTGAAAACATATACAGAATATAGTGTAGAGAAATTGTATAGATTTGTGAAGTGTGTATAGAATAGAAAATGTTTATCTTTTATCTTGCTAAACCCACGAGGATTTTGCAACACACTAAATTTTCTTTCTGTTTCCTATTAAATTTAGATAGCAGTCTGCGAAGTAATAAATATTTTATGATCTATAAATCGGCTGGGTATAAAACAGGCACATTTTATACAGGAAGGATATCGCATATATACGAAATCTGTATATATATATATATATATATATATATATTCATATTCTTGCAAAGTTTAATTTCAGATTTCCATGTCAATAATTTTTCATCTTAAACAATTTATATACACTAGGAAATAATCTATTCTTATCTAATTCAAGAGATATCTTTTTCTAACTGTATCTACAATGACCAACCAGAATTATAAAATATATTATATTTTACATACTAAAACTAAAAATAAACAAAGTGTTTATGAGAAATGTTAAGTTTTGTTTTATTTATTTTTTAATAAAATACAAGCTAAATTAAATAATAAATTTACCCTTTTATATTCGAGAAGAATATTTTCTATATTTTTTATTAAATTAACTCTGATACACGAGATACAATAAATTAAATTTACTTCCACATAATTTTAATTTTTCTTTTATAATACTAATCCACTATTATCATTATTATTATTATTATTATTATTTCCTTAAAAATTACATAACTAATAATTATTAAATTATATTTTTTAAATCAATATTAAAATAATTAATTATAATAAAATCATAATTTCAAATTAATCGATATAAACGATATTATTTTAATGTAAATAAAATTTTTAAGTTATAATTTGTCTTTATAGGTACACTTTTCCGTACATCTACTATGTTACTACTTATCTTTTTTTTATAATTAAATGTTTGAAAATTTAATTAAAAAAAATATTTTTTTTGACAATACACAAATACAAATATTAAAACTTTCGACAGTATACAAATATTAAAATTTAGTCAAATTTAATGTGGAATCCTTAAGCAGACATTGAGTAATTATTTTAAGAATTTGGAACATTAAGTAATCGCGTTCTTTTAGCATATTACTGTGTTTTATTACAATATGATTTATACAAATTGGATATGCTATATACATTTCCGTCATCTTGAAAATAATCAAACTCTTTTCTCCACTTCGATGAAGCTCATGCCAATAACATCTTTTATACAACACAAAAATCAAACTTTGCAGTTTTCTGAATCGATACGATCATATATCTATTTTTACGTATTTCCATTAACTTCAGAAGCACAGAAAATGATTGAAAAGGAGAGAAATATATCAATGGGTATTAAGGTGATATCGATATCAAATATAAACCATGTAAAATTTCTCCATTGTATCCAGGATTTCTCGCCTCGTTTCGATTGTGATTTCAGCTTAACACATCCACGGAATAAACCAGAACTAGACCGATAATTGCTGTGTAGGTTCAAATTGCGGTACAGGGCATTTCCATTAGGAATGACAGGATTTTAGGTACCAACGACATCGTTTGTTGCATTAGCTGCTCTAACCTAACAACACGGGAATCGCGATACGAATTTGATGTATGTTGTATGAAGAAAAACACACGAGCTCGCTTCGTTATTTCTAAAGTTACATTGAACCCGATGATTTATTGCTTTTACTAATAGGTCTTGATTGATAAACAAGGTAGATGGTAAAAGCTAGAAGGAATCTAGATAAATATAGACCAAGAAGTAATATTTTATGTATTTAAAATAATGACATTTTTATTATATGTGTGAATATTCAATTGTTGAAATGTAAAGTGCGGTTACGTTCCAGCAACTATCGACACTATTCGATATTTCTCTAAAGAAAACATATAAAGTATTATACATCGTTAGAAAGGTCTCAAAATTCTTAGTTTTTATATATCGCAACTTTGAAATCTGCACGGTGTGGCCTGCAGGCAAGTTGCAATGCAAAAATTTAAGAAAAACTGGAGAATCCCGAGAAAATTATATGAACACACTTAAGGATTTATATACCATTTTATTCGTAATTTTATTCTGCATCTTTCATTCGAACAAAGTTTTTTCGTATCTTTTACGGTTTAGATAGTATAGAGCAATCTGTGTGAATGTTAACTTGTTAAAATGCAAAGTGCGGGTTAGGTTCCAGCAACTATCCACACTATTCGATATTTCTCTAAAGAAAACATATAACGTATCATACATCGTTAGAACAGTCTCAAAATTCTTAGTTCTTTTCCATATATTACGAATTCAAATTCCGCACGGTGTGGCCTACAGGCGAGTGGCAGTTGAAAAATTCAACGACTATGACATTTGTTAATTTTTAACGAAAATTTAATTTGCATCTCAAATATTTTTTAAACTTTTGCTCAGTTGCCTTATATTTTATTCAATCATTATTAAGTTGCATTTTCACAATCTATCAAAAATAGTGTTTTATGAAAAATCAAATAGGTTGAAATTGAATGCACTTGTTGCAGTTCTTATTACAATCACTGATTTGTAACTAAGTTATAGTAAAAAGATATATTTATTTATTATTTATTATACATGTTGTAAAGCGGACTTTACTGTTAGAAGTGAACAATTAGTCCCATTAAAAATTCCGCTACTCCCTCTACCAGGGGTAGCAATCATTTCATGTAAAAGCCCAATACCATGAAGATTGTCACCTTCATGGCCAATATAATAAAACGAAAATACGTCCGAACACTGTTTTTGTATTATTACAAATCTCATAGTTCAATCAATTATGATAATGATGACAAATGTATTATTTAAATATCTATGTCAAAATTGTAGTCACAATTTATATAAATATATAAAATATTTGTTTCGATTTTATAACTTTTATGAAAAAAATTACTAGTTCTATGAGCGATCGTTTGTTTGCTCGATCGATTGAATGACAAGATTTATTATTCTTTGATAATTATTATATATGTAGGTACTTCACGTTCATGGTAAAGAATGTGTTCGTTTCAACGATTTTCCCCTATATATCTACCTGACATACATGGCAGTCCTAAGAGGCAAAAGTGATGAGACCTTTTCACTTCACCTTTACAGAGTCATTCTTGACTTACGACCTGTAATTATTTCTCAAGAATTCCCGACTAACAGAAACACTGTTTTAAATGCATGGAAGAAGTAGAATAAGAGTTTATAAATACATTAATAATAGGGCTGATGTATTAGAATTAATAAATGTAAAATTTAAAAATTCCTCTAGTCATAAAAACAAGCTTACTATGCAAAATATAACCAATGTTATAGAGTTTTATGAATGTTAATGATTGAATAAGTAAATTATTCTATTAATAAAAATCCGATTGCTTGATTTTATTAATCGAAACATTAAGTGGAAATTACAACCAACAAAAAATGAAAATTTTATTATGAAGTGTTAAAAATAATTTTTCTCATCAGAATTGGATAGAAATGTAATAGGATATTCCTTCCATTGTTTAATCAATATAATATAATTTTTTCTAATAACATTCAAACGACAAATTTAGTCTTAAAAGTATCTAGTCGACAAAGTACTAGTAGTTCTTTCTAGTACATATTTTTATATCAATGCTCGTATTTCTATTGAACATTTTTTTTACCTCAATAGTCAGATATCACGGGTCGCCGTTCTTATATCAGTTTGCGAGATTTGCAAAGGTTTTGCATATTAAGATGTATTTACCATTAGAAGATTGCACAAGATTATTCAAATCCTCTATCTGAGACGTCAGCTTGCAGAAATGCAACGCAATAATGACTTGGGATTTGCATCGTAAGAAGCTGCAAGTCGCTTTACGAAGTGCTCAGTGTACATATAATTGAAAAATATATTTATAATAAAGAATCGTACTTTATGACACTGGAAATTCCTTTTTAATGCATTATGTAATACGAATTAAATTATATTGGCGTTAAATAACAATTTCAATTACATATTTTTAATATAAAGGTGAGTGGCGTCTAAGTTTAAATATAGAATTTCTAAGACGTCTAATCCCTGATGCAATAATATATTCATGCCATTATCGAAAAAGCATATTTTTTGTCTCGGATATAAAAAGTTAATCATATAATATTCAACAGATTCCGCGTTTCAAAGTAAGGTAAAATATCATCTAAATTTGATAAATCAAGATTGACGAACGAAAAGAACAAATTCAATCAAGCGAAGAAATGTTTGATGTCGATATCTGTCGGCATTCCCGTCAATTATCTTAATCAAATATTCCTGTAGTGGGAAAGAGAATAATTTTTTTTTGGAAAAGATTTATGTTCTATCTTGCCAATTTTATAATACATGCTTATCCTGCATTCTACATATGCACAAAATCTCTTGTGATATCTTACGATTGCTATTTGTAAGTAAATAATATGTCGATTCAGCTAGATTATTAAAAATGCTAATCTGTTATTTGGAATTCGCTTATCGAGCTTAGAGCAGATTATGACCTATAATATATGCATGTGACGTGAACACGTGACATGTTTTTGTGTATCATCAACAGAATTGTTTACAATTCATCAGATATGTCGGTCAATGAAATATGTATATGCAGAAAATTGAGCAAAACTGCTGGTGTAAAATTTCGTTGATTTTCCGGTATCTCTTATAATAAAATTAAGCTGTATTTTATGATTACATTGCAAATTTGATACAGAAATATCATCGGTTATAATTGAATTAATTTGATGACACTGTGAACTTTACACACTACAAAGTTGCATTAATCGTTATACGTTTATGTGCTTTATTAAATGCAGGTTGGCCGCTACCACAAAGCATAATTATATTATGACTACAACAATCTTTCATGCATTTTTAATGAGTATTTATTATTCAAATAATCTCGGTTCTTTTAATATTGTGATATATGATTTTGATTACACTGGCTTGTCTCACGGAAACACTTGCTGAATCGTCGGGTCAAATAGACAGGTCACGGTTATCTGCGCACTCTACTAAACTCTACTCTCGCCGCTAACGTCCCAATAAATAACGTTTTCGATGCATTGCCGGTCTTTATGTAGAAAATGTTAAGAATTTATCTTCTTCTGAGATGTTTCTAAGGGAATTGTATAAAATTAATTTTGATATTTTAGTTACTAGAACTAGAGCTACTTAGAATAATTTATACTCGTAGATGGAGAAGAATCATATAAATAGTAGTACTTTATTTCATTTGAAGAGGATTTATGAAGTTTTGTATCTAAGCCTTAATTTTATATATATTTTATATTACAGATATATTTTAATAATTTTTGAAAAATCTTATGTCGAAAAATAGTTATCGAATTGAATGAAAAATACATGAACTGCGAAATTTAAATTGTGAATATGTCTTATTTGAGAAATTTACTTGAATATGCTTATTGTTAGCTAGTTTAATTATAATCAAAAATTATTTGAATATTCGAAGTTTTAATAAGCATCGCATATTTTTTTATTTCTTTATTCTATTAAAGTGCTAAGTGTAAAGCAAAATTTTAAGTTTTGTTGTTGTGTATGGCATACACAACACAACTAATGGTGTATGGCATTGTGCCTTAAGGCAAATTGCTGGAACTTCTCGTACCGTAACGAAAGATTCGAGAAATATTGAAATGTTTTTTGAAAAAAAAAATTTCGAAATAAAAACAAATCCAAAAGCAATTGTTTCAACACAAGCAGATTTTTCTCGAATCATTCAAATCGGATGCTTAGTTCTCTCAAAAACTTGATTTCTATTTTCTGCACAAACGGCTGGACCTGCATTTGCCAAAAATTAATTTGCACATCTCCCTATCAATAGAAATCGAATATTTTTGAACCATTCAAATCGGTTGATCCGTGCGCCCGAAAACGTGGACGAAAAATTGCGGACAGCAGAACACACATATACACCCATCCATATTTTCTAAAGTATGCCAAAATCGGAATCCTTCAAAACGTGAAGAAATGCAAAAAAATATAAAAAATATCTATCACAATACAAACAAATTAATATTGGAAATAACATGAAATTTTACTTCTAAATCAACGTAAAATTAATAGATATGTTTATTTCGTTTAATATTTATGATTAGTTAGATTAAATATAAAAGTTAAAACGAATCATAAAAAATTATATAATTGTTGCATATATATTTTTAAGTGTATATTTATATATACTACGGTATCAAAAATATTCGAAATATTTAAATAGCCTAAACATTCATAATAATCTTATATACAACATTCCATGCAATCCATGAATAATCAGAGTTTCCGCGTAGAGTTTATTGACTCATTTTTTGTTATGCTAAAAAATCAAGGACCAATATTTTTTGCTTATTTTATTACAGAAGAAAAATGCTAATATTCTTTATACTTATTTTTGGTTAGGTTTTGCATAAATTTTAAATTGCTATTAAACGAACGCCGATAATAATATATACTTTTATAAATGCTAAATCTATAAACTATTTTATATTTATATCAGACATAACTTTTTCTTACGCATATTTCAATAAGCTTGTTATTATATAAATAATCTACACTTACTTTTATCTTCGTGTAACGCCGCATTAAAATATTTTTGATTGAAGACCTGCTTTTTTATCTGCTGTTATTGACTTAGCATGTTATTTCTATTCTATCATAACATGAGATAATTTCCTAATTATGTATCGTAAAAGAATCAATTCTTTCGAAGAGACGAAGAGTAGACTTTTGATTTAAACCCGACCACCGGCAATGAACCTTTTTTATAAGGAATTATCTCAGTGTTCATGGTAGGTATTATAGTTGTTTCTTTACATCCTCTGTTTTTTATGTTTTTTGTGTATCACAGCAATAAAAATGAATTATAGTATTATAAGGAAGATTATTCACATATTTCATATTATGTAATGCCAATATTACTTTTGATTATGAAACTTACATAATTTACATTTTTTTAAATGATCAGTACTAGGTAGGTTTATTTTTACAAACGCTATTAAAATGCAATTTAGTTATAGTCCTGACTGAGATTTACATTTTATTTTATTTTGAACGCTATGAGAAGCCAATACAAGGATCGTCCTTTCTTATTGTGATATTGCGGCAATGATCCGAAAGGGGGCGTCCATTTATCACGTGAGCTAGTTTTTAAGGATTTTTGGACCCCCCCTCCCCCTTGGTGATACGTGGTGATATTCGAAATTAGCCTCCCCTCCCCCACCAAACATCACGTGTATTTTTAGTTACGCGAAAAAACTAACATCTTTGATTTTTTTGAAAATGTTTGAATTTTTTTTTAAAAATTATTTAAAAAATAAATACACGTGGTATCTTACCATACCTTTCCCCTTTCCCACGTGATATTTTGTGATTTTTTGTCAAACCCCCCCTTCCCCTAAAAACCTCACGTGATTAATGGACGCCCCCAAAGGGGCTATCTTTATTTGGAAAAATATTCGGGTCTGTATTTTAAAGTAAAATTTGATATCACTATTGCTTAATATCAGAGTGGTTACGGATTCAAAAGCTTGTTTCAGAG
The DNA here is from genome assembly GCF_003426905.1 of Ctenocephalides felis. Classification (NCBI taxonomy): domain Eukaryota; kingdom Metazoa; phylum Arthropoda; class Insecta; order Siphonaptera; family Pulicidae; genus Ctenocephalides; species Ctenocephalides felis. The sequence goes on along the minus strand of NW_020536999.1, from coordinate 35,259,743 downwards.
CTACGGTATATCTAATTTTTTATTACGCACATAATATAAAATACGAGGCTTTTAATCAGTAATTGTGATAATTCTAATTTTTAAGAAGTAGGTAGTTGGAAATTATAAAGATTGTTATGCCTAGATAAGATTTTGCTAAGATTCTGCATAGATATACTTCAGTTTCTCACTTGGAACCAACAACTTGTAAGTTGTACTTTGGGCTTTGGGACAAGTTCGACTTGACTTATTTCAATTGTTTTTGTTGTTTTGGACAATGCGTCTAAATCACAAGGTACCACACGACCACAAAGTCTCTTACATATAAATTCATAGTAAATCGAGCATTCTAAAACACTTGAACCGCGAGTTATGTAAACTTACCCTTATTTTACAACTGTTCGCTCTGCTCTATAAAATGATAGAAGATCTTTTGTAATATCGACTATTGAATAGTATCGCCGGTACTTAATTCGCTAGCCTATTGTTATTACAGAGAGAAAGTCCATGTTCTCTAACCATAGAATGTAATGTATAACAATTGGAACAATATGCTGAGACGCGTTTATGTTCTGCAATCTTTTTGTCTATTTGGACGTCCTGACTCGGAAAGCGTTGAATTATAATATGCTGCAAGAATATATTTTGAATAATGAACCGTATTCATTTTGATATATTATTTCGTCATGAACATACATAAAAGCACATACGTATGCACTATTGAATAGATTTTTATGAAGGATCTCTTTAGACATGTAAACGAAGTTTCATCATTTTTTTGAATTTTATTTGATATATTAATTACAGTATTTTATGATATTTGATCTATATATATATTGTAGGCGGTTCTATAATTATTTATCCTTGCTGGTCAATATCTGTCCCTTTTTACTTGCACATATTTATAAGGTTTCGTTTTTATAATTTCGATATTTATGAGATTTGGTATACTATCTTATTTATTAAAATTTGTGAAATAATCTATCAACTCTAGATTATCTTATCTAACTTGTATTTCGAAAATATTTTTTGCAGATTGAGAATTATAATATTATATTTCGCCACTATAATGAAATAATTGATAGCATTTACGTTTCCCTATTCTGTGAAAATTTTATAATACTTTCATGCTGCTCAGATTTATTTGCCTGAAATGAATACCTACTATGAAGCAATATGTCACGTTAAAAGTGAAATGTAATATCAAAATCGTATTTATCATTGCACAACATGACATTTATTCATATTTATATGTCGTCACGCAGTGCAACACAGAGGTAATGAAAGCTTTCTGACAATGTGATTATTGTAAAAATTTTATATCTGTACGGAATGTGATAATCATCAAATTTGTTCAGGATAAATAATTGAAAGAAGTTTAAAAATTTTACAAGATTTGTATAGAGAGATGGGTTTGGTTTATTGAAATATTACTATTTTATATTTTTGAGATTAATGCTTAATATAATGCTTTTATTGGTATTATAAAAATATAGATATATTAAGGTTATATATTTTGATGTTGAGATATATGAGCAAATTCTTATGTTTTTAGAGCGATACATAAAAAAGCAAAGATTTATAAATTAATCTTTAATTTCTTAACATTTTGACATATAATTCATGGATATTGGATTTGTTATCTCATATCAAAAATGCGGATAAGGAGGTATCATTCCTTTTGTTAATGTTTTTATCAATAGTAATGAGATAGGATTCCGCAAAACGTCTCTGAATGTTATGTTAGTGGTATAGAATACGGGCATTATAAAAGTTGAAATAATGTTTAAAATTTGTGTATATTGTCTGTAGTCATGGTTTAGTTTTGGTTAGGATTTTTGAATTATTTTCATGCTGTTTCAGCCTTTTTATCAGATTTGTTTTGTTTTGCCAACATAAGTAGAACTGCAGTTATTGCAATTTATTTTGTACACAATATTGGATGTACGTTCTAAGCTTAGCTGTGATGTAAGAGTAGTGTTTTTATTCTTATGCAACTCTATCATAAAATTTCCTAAAGCGTTCTACTAGGGAAATTAATAATCGTATCTCTCGTTTCATGCTCTAATTACGTTACAACCCCTTCTCTATTATTTTGATATAGCCACTGCAAACTTAACATTATACATGTATATGAATATAAAATAAAATAACACTAAAAATAAATAGTTATTATTCACTGAAAATTTTACATTTTTAAATTGCGCAGCTGCGATCATCTCCGACCGAGTGCACTCTGTATGGCTTTCAATAGGCACATTTGTGTTATTTTGCAATTTGCGACCGACATTGAATTATATACAGGATTACGGGAACTGTATTGGAGCGATTTTCTATAACGATATTTCCGTGTTGCCCTCGCATAGATTGCCATATAGCGGCGCTTCAAAGCGAATTTAATTGAAACGTTTTGAATCATGTAGCAACTCACAGGTGCATGTTTTCATATTCTGCGTCTAATTGCTTCATGTGATCATTTTGTATTAATATTGATAAATATCTCTACTTTGATTTTAAATTGGTTATCAGAATCATGAATAAAAGTATAATACGATTATTTTCGTTTTATCTTCTTGAAATTGTTAATTTACTAAAAAAAATCTTTCAAGATTTTTCTTTTTTATCCTTACTGAAGTACATCTTATAATTAACGGTTCTTGAGTTTAATGTACACGAATTTTGATCTAAAATATTTGACTGAAATTAAAAAAGCATAAAAATTCTGTATCAATTCACAGATGCATGGTTTCATATTCTGCTTCTAATTGGTTCATGCGTTTATTTTGAATAAACATCAATAGAGTAGAGATGTTCTACTTCTGTTTTAAAATGGTTATTTATAATGAAATTGATTTGTCTAATATTTTTGAAATTATTCACTTAATAAACCTTATTACTTTAAAAATTCAGTTGCATCCATTCTGACCTAAAGCTCATGATCGAACGACTTAAAGCTCATGAGCTTCATTTGTGAGCTTACGGTCAGAATCGTCAACATTTATACGTTAAATTTAAACTATATTTTATATGCAATATTTCTCCAGTATTTTTTTAATTTAATGTCATTTTTGTGTTTTATCCACTGAAGAACAGTCAAATTAGGACTCGAAACATTAGCCCATTAAATTTATTTTAGAAACATAATTTAGTTCTCTTAAATTATCTGAATCGATGATTGCTTAGAATATTACATTACAATTTATATATATATATATATATATATATTATTTTTATTTAATCACTATTTTACTATTTAATCACTAATTTTAAGATAAACTTTTCTTATTTATTTATTTTGTATTCTGTTTATTTTCAAATGTAGTCCAAAAAATATGACATTGGATAATGTATCGAAACGTATAGAGATATAAACATTTAATAAAATTATTCAATTCTAATATGATGTAATGCCCAGAAAATTTTGAATGATGTACCTATTTCAACATCACAAGTAATATTGTAGTATGATTTTAATTATTAGAAACATCGCATAACAAATACAAATTTTGAAGACCCTTAGATCAACTTCTTTTCCATACGTTTCGACATATGGTCTCATGACGTCATCAGTATATTTAAATTTTTTGGAAAAGAAGCATAATAATAATAATAAGAATGACTAGTTGCAAGCACAAACATTAGCACCTAAAACTAAAACTCTAAGTACATAATTGTGGTACACTTCTTCTTGAGATCACGAACTCATCCGAAGAAAGTCGGATTCTTGGAAATTCGGTAGAAAATGTACTATTATAGTATATTAAATGCTCTATATAGATGTATCAAACTACCTTTATAATTTTTGAGGGTTTTGTTCTATTTTTTTATCAGCTTTTAATTAGATTAAAATGAATGCTTCATATATTTATCAATACCGTTCTACTAACTTTTGGTAATGAAATGTCGATTCCTCAGTCGTATTGCAATTATCGAACTTATCTGGATTTCTTTATATCAGAGATCTTGATTTCGAGAGTTATTTCTCAAATGCAGGCGCAGACGTCGTAAAATTCAGAAAAATACCAAGTTAAAAAATCTGTATGTTCGATCCACCATCAAATATATTCGTAGTTGCGCGAATGCTCTTTGAAGCGTGGAGATGCGCTTGTGTAAATAGAGCATGGAACGTGAGATACGAGCGGCGTGCATTCTGCGTTGTTCGGCGTCTTTTTATTTCCTTATTTTATTTTATTATTTTGTTCGGTAACATTTAAATTATGCTTGAAACAATTTTATTTGGGGATAGAGCGATGTCAAGGTGGAATATACGAGTGAAAAGTTAAGTGGATTGTTTATCTCATACTTTCTTTCTCGTACAAAGTTTGCTAAAGGGTTGCCTTGTAGAGCTATTTAAATTATTTGATAATATATCAGTAATTTTGTCATAACCGACTTGCTTATTACTTGAAATATCAATTTTTCATATTAACTTGCCATAGGATAAGTTATAGTAATCGCAAAAAAAAATCGAAAATGGAAGTTTTTGCATATCTTTACGTTTCAAAGATTTCTGAACATGTTGGCATACCTTAGAAAAAATGGATGTATGTGTGTGTGTATCTATGTATATTTGAATACAATTTTTCATCCACGATTTCGGGCTCACGAATCAACCGATTTGAATTATTCGAAAACTACTAGTTTTTGACGAAGGCAGGCTCAGCCGTGTCGAAGATACGGGACAAAATGTCCCAAAAATGGTAATCCAGTTTTTGAGATAACGGAATGCCCGATTTGAATGATTCGAAAAACATTTTACTTAATAATAATTATGTATTGGCGCAATGAACAAGTGAGTAAATTTTTGGTAATGCAGGTCATAGCGATTCCGGAGGTACAGAGGAAAATGTAAAAAAAAATATATTTGACAGTCAAGAATGATCATTAGACATATGCACATCAAATTATCAGATATTTTATAGAGATTTTAAAAATTAGTACTATTTTTTTACAATTTTTTTGAGTTCTGTACTAAGATTCAAAATTGTTAAAGTTTATATATACGATTCAAACAAATTTCAGAATTTTCAAAAAAAAATTTTTTTCAGAATTTTCTAAATTAGTTATACACATATTTATATTTTAAATATAAATTTTAAATTTACAATTTAGTTTAAAATTGTATATATTTCATATGCGTTATGCGTTATTCTTAGAAATCTTCTGTTAATTTAAACATTCTTAAGTTTTGTGTGCGATAACATCAGCACTGTCTAATATATGAACTATAAAATATATAGTAACTGTAATTACCTCTTTGAACAATTGTAACTGATTATTGATCAATATTTATTGATTTTTTTTTCTCGAATATTTATTTTTGGTATGGGAAGGTTCAGCAATTTGCCTAAATGCCATGCACCACTAGTTTGATCATAAATCGAAAGTCAAGGGTCGAGTGGTTGACCTATCTCTGTGTGACGATGATTTCTAGTATATTGATGAATTTTTTATTAAAGCACCAATGTCGAGCAATGGCTTGTATTCACTTGGAAACATAGTGCTATCTATAGTTCTAACAATAAGTGAAAACATCTTGACATTTACCAATATTCCACGGGAGATTACTCTAACCTAAATGTCAGAGTTCTTTTTTGTGAAATTGAATTAACATTTAAAATAACTATTACTATTGACAACTTATATGGTACATGTTTTGCTCATGGTTATATAAAAGTACATATGCATCATGGTTTTATCGAAGCTTTATCAAGTCAGTCAATTTTTCTTCTTATATAAGTCCATTTATCTCACCTGGTACTTACTATAGTTTAATTAATATTTATGTTTGAATACGTTATAAAATGCAAAGAAAATATTTTCGACAATATTTTATGCACTTCCATTATGCATAGAGTTTATAAACCCTAGAGTTTATAATCTTCGATAATCTTTAGTGCAAAGTTATGGTAAGTCGATCCAATACTTTTGCGTGAAGTTCTTCAAAAGTCTACTCAAGTTCGTTTATAATTTTATGAATAAAGCCATTTGTAAGAACTGAAATATTCTGAAACTGAAAAGTGCTTTAATCATAGAGATTAAGCAGGAATTCAATTTAACTAGCATTACTTTGAATGCATTCTGAGAAGTTAAAAATTAATGCGAATTATTTTCTAGAACTCGAACGCAGATTTATTAAAAATTAGTAGAAGAATTCATATTGGTTTCCACTTTATAATTTTATGTAGAACTGAATTTATTTTTAATGACTTGTAAAAGGTGAGAGTTCATGAAAAACGCATAATAATTTAGAATTTGCAATGAACAAACAAGATAACCTTTACTGCTAGTACTAGATATTTATTAATGCAATCTTAAAAATAATTCTATGTTTAAAATATGAGAAATATGATAAAATATATTTCATACCGTGAATAATAAAGGTTTTTTAATAGTCGTCGCAGTTTACTTAGTTTTTTAATATATTACAATTATTTTGTGCATACTGTATACTAGTTAATATGGACCAAAAATATATTTCACGTTGACAATACCGCTTAGGAAGGTAACATTTTCCAGAAATTTCTTGGATTTTATTCTAGGACAGGCACCTTATTAATATTTATTATTATTATTATTATATATCTACTAATATTCCTAATAGGCTTCTGTCGTATTGTTACAATGGTCCAGCTTTTCTCTATAGTTGACCAAGTAGTTTCTGCAGGGCAAAACCACCTTTCAAAGCCAAGACCCAGAAAGCATATTTAAACACTAATGCGTATGGTTTTCTAAGATTCTTGCCCGTATCATTATTGGTAACTATGTTCTAGATTTATTTTATATTTAATTAAGTGCTATATAAATTGTCTTATATTCAATACAATTACTCTATGTATCCTAAAGCTAAGATCAACTAATTCATGACCTATTATGATATTTTAGTTTGCTTCTTTAATTGTTTATTACTGATATCTTAATTTTTATATATTTTAAATAAGCTTTAAATAAGTTGTGTTACTAACCATACAAAGCCATTTAAACTTTATGTTAATAAAATTTCTTTGCTTTATTTGTTATAAAGTCATGATCAATTTATTTACACTCTTTTACAAGATTTTCTATCTCGCTGTCATTATTGTTCTGTAATTGTTATCCACATTTTGCTACATTTGACTAAATTAGTTGCCATACTAACTATGTAGCAACGATCTACAATCAATAGCATGGCCCAATACCAACGTATATATCAACAAATAGCATTTACTGATATACTTGCTTAAATTATTTTACTACTGTCCACATGTTCGCTATATTTCACTAACAGTAAGTAAGTTCTATATGTCCATCCAAGAACTATACATTCAATTCAATTGCTCTGTGTACTGTAAAGCCAAGACTAGAAAATCATATTTATCTACTAATAGGATTTTACAATAAGCTTCTATTCTCATTCTGTTACTGTTATCTATATTTTCTCTATATCTGACTAACAATAAGTAAGTTCTAAGTAAGTTGCCATATTAGCCGGGCATAACCATCGAGCAACGTGCTATGTGCTATGTGCGATGTACATCGTTATCGCGTCTAATGATCTAACGGTAGTGGTTTGTGGTTCGCTGGATGGAGTATGAACTACGTCACGATTCAGCACGGAACGTTGTCACAATTTGCTACATTTTCCTTGCGGAAGCAGAAGGCGAGAACATGGCACAAATTGGGTTATTTAATATAGATGTCTTACAATATTTAATTTATTTACATTTTTGGAACAGAACTGTTTGTGGATAATAATTTGGTATTAGCATTATCAAAACTTCTTCTCTGTCATTCATTTTTATCTGGATTCTGTATTATTTTACGTAGCAAAGTATACAATAAATACATTCAGCTGAAATGTGATCAAGTGATTTGATTCAGCATCGTGTGAAGGATCGCTATCCTGCGATAGCACCTTCTTTAACTATAGCATCAGATTTTATGTGGTTTGATGTAGTAAATCATTGTAGGTTCTTCTCTTAAGTCGCTTTGGTGGTAAAGGCTTGAGTAGGCCACACGCTAGATAATTTGGATGTCATCTTAGCCGAGTCTTGTATCTGAAGCAGAAATGGTTAAATTCTCCTTCCATAGTTAGAATTCTAAGGTCTTGATGTATTAGCCAATTTGGTACATATTTTGGGGCGTTCACGATTTGTTTCAAAATTTTGTTCTGGAACCTGTAGGATATGTCAATTTAAAGTTTTAGAAGCTACACAAGTATAATACAATTAGTAAGTGCAAGGTAAAATATATCTAATATTTAAAAGCTGCTAATATGCAAACTTTGATTAATTTTTATAATCAAACAACTTTCCATAGGCCTCTAATATTTTACAGTTTTCAATTTGGGCACCAAATTCATCATACCAAGTTTCATCAACATCTCAGATAAGCAACGGAAGGGTTTTCCTCGTTAGTCAAAGAGATTTTGAATGTGTATTCGTTACTTCTATTTTATTATATATATACAGTAGAACCCCGTTAAGACGATTATGTTTCTTACGATTTCACGCATAACACGCCATGTCTCACAACACATTTTTGGTTCGATTAATAGGAAATATTTTCAATAGTGTTGCATTAGGAGCCGTTCAAGTATTACGTGGGCACTTGAGGGGGGCGGGGGGGGGGTTATTGATTTGCTTATTTTTGGTAAGAAATTTGTTTACCCTTGCTGACAAAGGGGAGGGAGGGGTAAATAATTGTAATAAACCTGCTTAAGTAATACTTGAACGATTCCTTATACATGTAGGAAATAAAGATAGAGAAATGCTTTTATACAATTAAAAGTAGCTATATACAGGTAGGTGCGGAGGAATGCGTGTCTTTTCTGTTTATTATTTATTGGTAATAATATTGTTACATTTATTTTAATTACTAATTTCAAGAGGTTCGTATCGTAGCGCAAAGGTAAGCACTTGGTTTGGCATAGTTCTAGGTTCAGTATCGTGTTTCAACAAGAGTAGTGATATCAGTTTTCACTTGGAATTATAGATCCGAAAATGTTTACAAGTGAAAATAGCCTTTCGGGGCGTTGCTGGAATATCAAAATACCGTTCTAAAAGGGTTCAGAAATATATAAATATAGTATATGGCAAGTAATTAGCACAATCATTGGTTCGTAAAATAATGAACCTATGAATAAGCAACGTTTACAACAGCTTATAGATCATCTTGTGCTGTTTGCTGTTCAGAACTTCAATGTACGAATTGGAATTAAATTAATTTAATTATTTTTAATAAAATAATTAAATTAAAAAAGTTATTTTTCTTGAAGTATTACTTTACAAGTTTATTCGGCAATAAATAAGTATGAAGAATTGTAATGTTACTTTTCCGACCGTGAGGCAAAAAAATAAATGAAGATATTCGTCTATCCACAATGTTTTTTTTGTTTAAAAAAAATGCTTTTCCAGCGGACTTTATTACCCACTCCGCAGCCTGATAAAAGTATCATAGTCATAAAACTCGAAAATGCATGGCGAGTCGTACACATAGCTAAAATTTTCAGAGCGCCGGCGAATTGTCTCGTATTACATACTTTCGCCGCAGCACAGCAAAAGTCGAGCTACATCCGCCAATTCGGGTGTGGGTTACTAATGCATTAAGGAAGGACTAGGGTGTAAATCCTTCTTGCTTGAAAATATATGCAGTCTGTTCTCTAGTACAATAAATAACGCAATATGGCGGCTTGCCCAAACGCGAAATTTTCCGGAATGAATACACAGCTTTCCACATTCGCACTCGGTATTAAATTATTTGTTCCACTCGCATTGCCCCTGCACGCACCATAAGTTTTTATGATTATGTATCTAAGCTTAATTGCAGTCTATGAGGAGGTCATACTCATAATGAAGCTGTGAATTTTTTCAACTTTTTTCTTAATATTTTAAAATTATGAAGTATTTGAGCGCTCATTTCTTTCACAAGAATTTTCTAATGAAATGGTGCAATCATCTTCCTAGAAGTGGGTAAGTTTATGCACATTACCATAGTGCATGACATACCTGCCAGCTAAATAGAACTTCATAAACCTTACTTATGATGTGTGTAATAATATAATTTGTTAATATGAGATTCTACAAATGAATAACGATGTTCTTCTTAATATTGCAACAGCCAAATTTTTCCCATTGTGGAAGCTTCTATAACTATTGAAAATTAAAGAATTCCACTATATTGAGCATATTTCCTTTTTCTCTTGAAGAAGATTCTTGAAATAAATATTCAGTTCGTTTGGTTTCAGTGGTTTATTTGGATTTGTCATATATGAAACAATGCTATTGAAAAAATGCCAAATAGTTTGTGTACTCGGCGACAGTAGCATTGCCGTTGTTAGTAGTAATAGTTTGTTCTGGTAGGCAATGACGGCATTTTTATTTTTGTACGAGCATTGCAATTTTTGCAGAGTTGATATGCATTCCCACAGTGACTGCAATATTTTCAACCATAACGACGCCCGAGTAATAAAAATGAAGCACGTTTTTTCCATATGTTCAACTTTGGAATAATTTTAGATTCATGGTAAAAGATTTTTTAAAGACGATTTGTAGTAGACCATATAATGGTCTTTTTGGTCAAAATATATTACAAACTAAGGAAACTAAATATATATATGTGCATGTTGGCTACAAAAATTATATATTAAAATATTCTAAGCAGTCTTATATACATGAGTTTTCTATTTCTATCTATGGAACCTTATAATCAAAGTATGTAATATTAAAATTTATTCACAATATAGTGATGCAGTGATAAAGTGATACAGAATCGTAAGATAACAGTATATACTTTATCAAAGTTGCAAAATATGTATGTATACACTACATCATTTATTAAGTTATTCGAAAAAAAACTAACAGTGAAAAGTTTCAAATTGTGTTCGCTGTTCGGAAGTTCAGCTGAACGAAGCGTCCGTCGTGAAGCGCCCGTCGTGAAGCGCGGGCGCCGTGTCAATATTTGCCATAGACTCATTTTCGGGTGCTTCATTCGCGTTCGATTGAAGGAGACCTCGTGACGGTCGCAAATAATAAATATTTTTATCGAATTCAACTCTCACCACTTCAAATTCGTTCTAATTTTGATTGCAGCTGGGTTCGGAACGGGACAAATATTTACATTGTATAGCAGGTTATCAGAAAAATCTAAATATATAAAGAATTCGTATTTTCCTGGTTTGAGTAGAAAATTAATTCTCATATTATTACAATGTTACATCGGGGTATTTTCTAAAGTAAAAACTATGATAAAATCAGAGATGTAAAAAGTTACTTCAATATTGTTATCCGTTTAAGCTTACCCTTTGATTTTTTTTAATAATTATGCTTATTTTCTAATGAGACCTATCTAAAAGTGAGCTAATAAAATGTTTCTGATGTATGTTATAAAAAACTCACTAATAAACACATTTCGCATTATTATAAAAAATTATTGAGAATTAATTAGAATAAAAATAATGTAACAATACCAAATTATTAAGTATTTACAAAGTTTATTAAAAAACATTCTCATTTATATTTAAATTGTAGTTTTTGCAAATTCAACAATATTAAGGAGACCATACGTCCCGGGTTAGCCATGACAGTCCCGGTTTCCACCTTGTGCTTTCGAAAAGTATAGGTCTAAATTGATTCTTCGGTCTTACTTGATAATAAAATTACAACTACCCATCAAATATCTGAAAATGTTATGTACAAGTAGTATGCTTATATGAAAAAGGGCGGGTTAAAATAGTCTCTCACATTCATTGTAATTTTGAACTTTTGTTTCTAATTTTACGAAAATTAACAAAAATTATGAAAATGAACGTCTTGGAATAATGCACGTGAATGTGCTAATTATTTTTAAATAATTATGAAAAAAAAAATTATATTAAGTTTGAAAGCTGAAAATACATATAGATCCAAAAATAAGAGTTAAAATACGAGGTCTGTTCAAAAAGTACCCGGAATTTTCGTTTTTTCAAAAAAATATTTATTTATTCGTCTACATTAATGTGGTCCCCTTCAAAGTAGTCCCCCCCAGATATAATACACTTATGCCAGCGTTTTTTCCAATTTTCGAAGCACCCTTGATATTCACTTTTTGATATGTCCTTGAGCACTCTCATCGATTCGGCCTTTATTTCTTCAATCGAGGAAAACCGCCGTCCTTTCAGTGGTCTCTTCAACTTTGGGAATAGGAAAAAGTCACACGGAGCCATATCTGGTGAATATGGAGGTTGGGGCATGACTACGGTATTGTTTTTGGCCAAAAAATTACGAACAAGCAACGACGAGTGAGCAGGTGCGTTATCGTGGTGCAACAGCCATGAATTGTTTTTCCATAAATCGGAGCGTTTTTTTCGGATTGCTTCACGCAAACGTCGCATCACTTCAAGGTAATACTCCTTATTAACCGTACGACCTTGTGGTAAGAACTCTTGATGCACTATGCCGTTATAATCAAAGAAAACAGTAAGCAAAACCTTGACATTCGATCGAACTTGACGTGCTTTTTTCGGTCTTGGCTCACCTGGGCTCTTCCATTGGGACGATTGGGCTTTGGTTTCGACATAACCGTACACCCATGTTTCATCACCAGTTATGACCCTTTCAAGCAAACTTGGATCGTTGTTGACATCATTTAACAGCTCTTGAGCGATGTTCATGCGATTGCTTTTTTGGTCAAAATTTAGCAGTTTTGGAATGAATTTTGCTGCCACTCGTTTCATGCCCAAAACATTTGAAAAAATGTTATGACATGAGCCAATTGATATGCCAACTTCATCAGCAACTTCTCTAATTGTGATTCGGCGATCATTCATAACCATTTTTTCCACTTCTTTCACATTTTCATCGTTTGTTGACGTGCTGGGTCGACCGGAGCGTTCGTCATCTTCAACGTCTTCGCGGCCATCTTGGAAACGCTTATACCACTCGTAAACACTTGTTTTTTTCATAGCAGACTCACCATAGGCTTTTTGTAACATTTCACACACTTTGTTACACTTTATTTCATTTTTTACGCAAAATTTAATACAAATTCTTTGACTTTTCAATTCTTCCATTGTAAAAATCGCCGAGCTCAGAAAAACACGTCGAACCTTAGCGACTACCACAGACAAAGTAAACAGTGAATATAGCTGAAAATTTCATCATACTTTAGGGGCATGTATACCAACACAATAAAAAAAACAATCAGACACTCCAGACCCGCGAAATTTAAAAATTCCGGGTACTTTTTGAACACACCTCGTATAACATATAATCGAATTAGAAGAGTTCTTAGTTAGTAATTCTGTTTTAACAAAAAATTACTCATTTTGAAATAGGCGGATTTTTATTGAATTCTTAAATTGCAATATCATATTAATTTTTTTGGCAATACTCTCTCCCCCCATCCCAGATTAGCATAATTTAAAATTACCGTCCTGGTTTTGACTTGAAAAAATATGGTCACCTTAATATTATTGGCAATTTGCTTTAAGAATAGAGTTGTAGTCACTTTGACTAAATTATTACATTAATATCAATTTGAGTTATACAGAAAAAGTACAAAATCAATTGTGTAGATGCTTGCATTTTTATGTACATCATGTTGAATGATTATGTTACTATTATTAACAAATATTAATATTAAAATTGTAGTTCTTGGAATCGAAGAATATTGGCAATTTACTATATGAATAGAGCTATACTCGTTTTGACCAAATTATTACATTTATATCAATTTGAGTTTTAGTGAAAATGTACTAAATCAATTGTATAATGGTTTTTATTTTCATATACTATATATGGAATACCTCTATCGCCACGTTACGAATATTTTTTATGATATGGGGTTACAATAATACCGCGATACCTATAAATCTGCCGAAAAAGTCAATAACACTTTTGCAAAAATCCAAGTCTGTGATAATAAATTCTAAGCACCATATATTCCAAGTCAAAATGTGCGGTGTGAATGGTTGAATCTTTTATTTATGTGCGTCGTACGTGAAAGTGGAGTAGTTAGAAACCAATCGGACATGTAGGAAAAGGTGTTCAACGCCCAAGAAGACCGTAAAAGCCGGCTAATGCCACGCTTGATGGCATTTATTGCAGTTTCCACTTCGCTCTGCAATTGTAACACTTCTGCACATATGCGCATTGTTGTAAAAAGCCAACGTAGAGTTAGATATTACGATTACCTCAGCTGGATTTTGCCACGATTCGAACGGTTGTTTGGAGGTCTTGCTTCGTTCAAAGGGCATGCCATTAACATATTCCACCTCGAGGAAGAAGCGTTTTAGTTAGATTGCGTATTTGTTTTCATTCAAGCTGAAAATCTAACGTTTCCTTCATGCGGATGTGGTTGCACTTTTATTACTGAGTAATTGATATTGGAATCAATTCATTCACTTATTGTGATGTAATTCAGTGAATGATATTTTGCAAGAATATTGTTATGATGTACATATAAAAATTACAGATGATATTAGTTTCTTAAGTTAATAAAAAATTGATTTACGGAAGTAGGGGAAACTGGGTACGGTTGTGCCACTCTTTGATTAGCTATAATGTTGTTAATTTACCAGTTTATACGGAAACACTGAAATACTGTTCTCAAATACGTTGGATTACTCACAAAATCAAATCATACAAGAAAGTATTTTGTTTTTGTAAGTTAAGTTAGAGCTTTATTTATCTATATAATCTTCACCTGGAAAGGGTGAACCGTTAACCCCATGATGTCACAACCGTACCCAACGAACTCATTCGATTGAATAATTGTTACGACTGAGCTTAATTATCTAAAATTATCTACGCTTTAAACAAGCATACCAGATCTTTTCCCTTTGGACCCTAGCTCAAAATCAGTATAGTTGAGCTGTTATGGCGATTGTCACTACCGTACCCAGTCTCCCCTACATTTTACATGAAATATTAAAATTGATAAGCGATCAGAACCTTACGTCCTATAAGCTATCTGCCTGAAACTTCTCCTTACTTCGTATTTTTAGATGGTAACCCAATGGTTAACTCGTCCATTTTTTGATGATTATATTATTAGATTTTATCTAATAGAGCTGACCTTTTATTGGTGCAGCAATGTCGGGTAAGGTCTATTTCCACTTGGAAAAGGAAATATTTGAAGTACATTTTTAAATTCAATAGTTAAGTTTAGTTTTGGATAAGATCCAAAATAAGCATTTGTTATTATTCAGCCACGCTTAATTTTGAAAAGTCAAGTAAGAAACATCTTAATAAATTTTATGTCTCAGTTAGATATTATTAGTTACAATAAAATTTTCGTATAAATTATTGACAAAATGTTGATATAAAGTCGTTTCAAGACTTTTATAACTTTTGCATTTGCCTTATTCATTCCTAATTATAATTGATGAATAATTGTTACTATAGATGTTTGTAGAAAAAATCTCGATCTATCCCACTTTACTTTTTATATTGATGGAATAACTCTATAATATACAATCAATCTCTGAAGATCTAATTAGTAATAATATTTATAACTGTTTTTTTTTTCAAAAAGAAGAGTGTCAGGGTTCAATGCAATTATTGAACATGAAAGTAACCATTGTAGCATGGACACTTTTTCTAAATAATATCGATTGATGTGCAGTATATTGAATTTATTAACAATCGAACAAAAATTATTTCTACCACATTCATAGTCATAGAACATTTTTTTTAACAATTGGTTACAACCCACTGCCTTTATTAATCTGTGTTCTACTATTCACTATTTCGCTTCATAACAATAATCTGCATACATCTGCGAATTAATGTTATTAAATCTTGATGGTTGAGTTGGAACACATTGTGTGCATTTGCTCACGTGAGTTATTTTGTAGATATGGAATATATGGTTATATTTGTCGAACATATTTGACGTATAATTATGCTGCTTCTTCGTTGTTATCATTGAATTAGTTGTCGTACTAGCAGCTACATATTGTTGTGATAATGCATTATGTCTGTACAGATACAAAGTAATATGGGTAGCAGAATGTGGTACATGTAACTCATTTCATAACATGATTTGTTAATGCATATAACCGTAATATTTGTAGTAATTTCATATAATTAGGATTCTAACTGATAATGGATATTTATCAGACAGGGAAATGAATATTCTATTTATTGCTTGCGCTAATGCTGATTTAACACTAGAATGACGAACGTTAGTTGTATACCTATTGTGCCTGATTGAGTCAATTTGGGTAAGGGATTAGGAAGTAATAGAATTTACTTTTATGTACCTTTCATTGTACCACGAATAACCAAAAAAATATTTAAAAAATAATGACTTGAAATTATTACGTATGTTACATAAAAAGTGCACATGAGTCAAATTGACTCACTCCGTCATTCTAATGTTAACGGACAACTTTTAGATTTATTAAACAATTAAATTATGCGCAGAAAGTTTACTATGTAAACTATATTGCATAACATCGCATTTTACTTTAATTTTCACTCTATTATAATTTAATAAAGTTGCCTGAAGTTTAATTTGTTCAACAATTTTCAGCAATACTTCTCTCACAAACTTTGTCTGCAACTGTAATTCCTCGAATAAATATTTCTTAGGCAGTTAAAGTTTCAAATGTGTGGATAGTGGATAATAATAGAGTTATTTGCATATCTTTGACCAGCAGTTGGCTTGAATGAACTTACGATGTCGTCAAGCATTCGAATTTGCTTTGCGCATCCTTTGAACTGATTAATGATTGCGAATTTAGGTCAGAGCATATACTGACAATGATGGGCGCAAATGAATGATAATTTGTGTTAGCACCTTATAACTGTATCGTAATAATAGATTCTTTTGCAGCATCAAATATAAATGAAGATATGTAACATTTTGAGAACATGCATTAATTAATACATTACACAAGAAAATTTAAATTTATAAATTTAATTTTACGGAGATGATTTTAAAATAAGCATTGAATTAATCTTGCCATTCCTCTGAAATTTCATTTACAAAAATTATCTGAAACTTGGAAACTAATGCTTTAGTTCTACAATGGTTCAACTCGATAGCCAAACAATTTAGAACAATCTATTGTCCTATGATTGAAATTTGTCGATTATGGTTTGAGGAATACAAGCCATGTGTCGCCTGTACACGGATCAGAGAGCTCTTAGCTCACTACATTTGACGCCGCTCGAAGCACGTGTAAACAGGTGATCCCTGTAATCTAGTATCGTTGGCGCCTAATGTTACGAATAGCTCAGGATTTGTAGACTCAAATGCTTTTGAAACAAATTGAGTTTCAGTTAGCTATGATTGGGATAGAAAATCATACGAATTATCCAAGAAATAGTTATAGTTGAAGTGCATTATATGTACTTCGACAACATAATAGGCTTCTAAGTGAAAATAACCTTATCAGTATTGCTATATGAAGTTAGAAACATCATCATTAGTCGGAAAATTTTAATAAAAAATATATCAAATATGGATAGGGCATACCTCGTAAAAAGTAGTATCTTCAAAACAACAGTTAAAAAGTTGATATTAGAGGCGTCCATTAATCATTTGATCGATTTTTTAAGGATTTTTGGATCTCCTTTTTCTTGGTGATACGTGGTTCGATATTTCAAAATTACCTGCCTTTCCCCACCAAAGAGCATGTGTATTTTTAGATACGAGAAAAAAATAAAATGTTAATTTTTTTTTGAAAATGTTTGGATTATTTTTAAAAATTCAGGTACAAAATAAATGCACGTGATATCTTACGATATATTTCGTGATTTTTTGTAAAACCTCCCCTTCTCCTGAAAAACTCACGTGATTAATGGACGCCTTCTAATAAATTAATAATAAATTTCATCAAGTTAGTTTTTTTAGTCCATATAGCGGATATGACTCCCACTGCACATAGTTAATTACTCTGCACTGTTGATTTTCTTAATTAATGAAGATTTTAAATTTCATGTATTTTTAGTTACGAGAAATAATTGGAAAATTTTTTATTTTTGTTTTAAATTTTTAAAAATCTGGAAAAAAATCAATACACGTGATATCTTACTATACCCTTACTCCTCCTTATTTTTTGTAAAACACCCCCTTTCCCTGAAAACCTCACGTGATTAATGGATGATCACTTATCTTCTTTGTTTAGAGGCGAAACAGAACTCTGTAACATCTAAAGAAGCAGATTAGTAATTGAAACTATCAAACGATTACAGATGATTCTAGTTATGGTATTTATTCAGCCGGATTCTGATTAGGGACTACTTTTAAGTGGATTGTTTGATTTTTGTCTAATATTGTTGTGAATTCGAATATGTTCTAAAATATCTGAAATTTCTTGTAGGATTAGTTCCATTAGGATAATTTTGCTGTTGCCGTTATCATTTCCGTTATGCACGGCTGCATTGTGAGTCGAAGCAAAGCACTATGTATATAGTTATTTGATTTGTGTTCCACCAAAACCGACGATACTTGTAATAGATTAGTAATTATTATGATAATGAACTTTTTACAATATAAATCATTTGGTTTTGTAAATAAAATTTATCAAATTCATACTAAATGCTATAGCAAAAATTGAAAATAAATTTTAAAACAGAATTTATGGATCTGAGTATTTACAAAAATTATAAATAAGATTTGGAGCTGAATAGATAATTGAATTACACATCAAACTTTTCAAAATGCCAACATATAATTCAATTCAATACAGAAGCTGCATTGGAATGTATAAGTGCTGTTGGTACTCCCAACTTGGGAGTTTGTATCTAACTAAAATAAGAATATTATAACAAAATTGAAATCTGAGTGAGTTCCATAAACTTTATTTGTATTTTCATAAATATTAGCACGAAACTTAGTTTTGTTTATTACATTTGTTTTTATATAAATCTTAGCACAGAAATATAATTTAAACAACGAATTTGGAAACTCTGAATTGGTCTAATATTAATTTCATTTTTTTTTAAGTTCATTAGTTTTTGTTACAATAAGGAAAATATTATATAAATAATTTTGTACTTATACTGTAACAGATATAATATACTATAACAGTTCGAATAAGTAAAAGAATTTAACAACTATACAATAAATCAAATATTTATTAATTATAATATCAATAGTAACAAACGGAAAGTAAGCCTAGGTGATTTACAAAAAAATAATTATGAATTAAACTTTATTTTGGCGATATGAGTAATATGATATTTTAGTTAAATTAAAACTTAATTTTAATAAATATTAAAGTAATAAATAAAAAAAATATTGTTCAATCATAGCAGTTTTAGAAAAGTTTTAAACTCCCAAAAAATATTCCGTAGCCTCATTTCTTTCTGCCCCCGCCCTTTTTTTTCTTAGTTATGAGCTTTTTACGGAAAATCTCTCCCCGCCACCATTTTTGCAGGCAAATGGACATATTATTCTTTTTAGCTAACAAATCTCTAGCACCTTTTACTTGCAGATACTCTTCGATTTCCTCATTATTGGCATCGTACTTTTTTCTCAGCTCATCTATATTTTTTTTCAATTGATCGTTCCATTCCTTCTTCCGAAGCAGTTCAGTATCCAGAACTTCGATTTCCGTATCGTATTTTTCACTCCAGGCGACTATTTCTTTGGAGAACTTGGTAATTTGATTAGACAAGTATTTCACGATCTCGTCATGGACCCTTATATCTAAGGTGATAATTGAATTATCTTAGTATTTGAAGTATACTGTTTGATAATTTTATGTTTAAGGTCTCTACCATATTAGAAAATGATTTTACATATGATGTATTTGAAGAGCATTGTAACTAAACCGGATAGAGTAATGTTAAAAACATAATCGCATTTTTCATAATCGAATTATTTATATTTTTACTGATAAATAAAAAAAAAACTAAATTAGTTTAATTTGTGGAAAAATTAAAACTAAATTAATCTAAATAAATTTTGATAATACTTTCTTCTAATGTATCTCACCTACAAATCCTTCATGCCTACTTTTCTTAGTTGACTTTTTACAAGAATTTTCTGCTTGAATAACAAATAATTTTAATTGCTCCCGGCGGGAACTTTCATACCTAAATCAACAAAATTAACATCAAGTATACAGGATATTTATTTGGAAATTAAAATAAATTTACTTTTCAGTGAACCGCAATTCAGTGTCATGTTTTATAATATTGTCATGAATATTGTTCTGCAATTGCTTTTTGGTTTTATAAAGTCTATTTTTTTCAATATGGTTCATGGATTTCAGGTGCATAATTTCCATTTGTAAATCATCTAATTCTTTGTTTCTGTTACTCGCATTTGTAATTATAGAATTATATTCTTTTTCGCGAAGATTTAAGTGCCTGTAAAAAAAGAAACACTTGTAAAATAATTTTTAACGTCGGTTTAAAAGATCATTAATGCAGTGAAGCAATAATATATAAACACTGAAATTTACCAAATGTTTTCTATCAGAGAAATGTAAGTGCAATTTTTTGTAAGATCATTAATGCAATGAAGTAATATTTCTGTTATCAAAGATCGTTCTTGTTGCACTTGACGTTGTCCATAACTTTTCTGAGCTATACTTGTCGTTTCCAAAGATTCCCTGTCAAAGATTCGTTTTCGTGGCAGATCTTTTGCAAAATAGCTTTCCTGAACGAAAAACAAATTTACCACAAATTCTTGCAATATACCTAATCAAATATATTAACCATAAAATTTGGCGCTTCAGTAATTTTCAATTTATCTTTGCATTTTAGCACCTGCAGTTTTGTTACACCTTTCCTCAATGTTTCAATGAACAGGGCAGCTTCACATCTGAAAATATCATAGAAATATGTATATATAAATTTATATTGCAAATAAAAATATATAATTATAAAAAGTTATATGTTACATGTAATATGTAAATGATAAAAAGTAATTATACTTACGAACTGCAAGGAATGCATTCTAGTACTTTCTCATTTTCAACAAAATCGTATAAAAAATTATCAAGTTTATGGCTAGTTCTAGTATGACGTCTTGTTGCAATTGAAATGTTTTCAAAATTGCTTGAGCTAGATATTCTTTTATGACGTTCTAAATCCATCATTTTTCTAAGGTGTTATACAAATTCTTTTCTTGTTTATATATGGAAATAATTAGTTGTCGAAAATTACAACAGTTCTATAATACCTTGTTACCAATCATAACTATTATAATAATACTGATTTTAAGACATCCACTGGACATGATACACTTAACAGGCATAAGTTTACAAAGAAGTATATTAAATAAAAAAGCAAGTTTTGTAAAAATAAATTATTACGCGTATTTTAAAAGAACACATGTATATGTATCAAAAATATAAATCTTATTTTAATTGACATTTGACACGTAGTATATGTAGTGTTTTGTCATAACGATTTGATTTAATTTATTGTGATAATTATTTATTATGAAAATTAATATATTTTTCTTTTTATTTCAGGTAAGCTGAGACCTAGATTGATAAATTATTTTCGATGAGCCCAGGAAATATAACTTATTGATCTATTCAATAAGTCCTTATAGTTCTCTGAAATTTTCAAAGATAAGTACAATAAACTTCACACATTTTTTAAAGGTAACTGTCTTAAATTTTTTTTACTCTACGATTTCTCATTAGTATATATATATATATATATATATATATATATATATACATATATATGTTTCGGTGTTTGTAGGTAGATAAATTTATGTATAATGCACGTAGATAGTTACGGTGGAATATTTCACCTCATCCACTAGGCCGAAATTCAATTATATACAAAATCTATTTATGTCAATATTTCATTTTAAATGGACAGTACTCGATCGTGTCCATGACTAGCAAATATTTTTTGCTGCGTATTTCGTTAACAAACCCCATATGTTTTCGATTTGGACGCATATGGATTCTCACCCGACGCAAAAATTTCACGACGAGGGTTTGAGGGAAAAGGGAAAAACAACTATGTATGTACGGCGTTTAATTTGGCTATAGGATATTTGTTTGGGGCATTGCGGTTTTTTTCTGGAAAGCTTTTTGCACAAAATATGCAGCAGCACTTTCAATGAGAGTAGGAGTTGGATTGTATGGTATTTTGTGACGGAGAATTCTTAATATATTTTTCATTTTTTAAATTTAATGTACATATAATATAAATCAATTTATTTATTAGGGCGGATAATTTTTTTGCCAGTTGTGTGCGATTCTGGGCCATTTCTAGAAACTGTGCCGGAGAAACCATAACTCGGAAATGAATTTCGACCCAGCCAAATTTTTATCAAAGATTTCTCTCCATATATTTGAACAAGATAATCAGGTTTATTGGTCTGGAAATTTGATGAATATTTGCGCTGATAGTCAAAACGAAGCCCTCAGGATATTATAGTCCTTTCTCGGTCCATACATTTTGATTTGCCCTAATATATACATATATAAATAAGCATTAAGATTTTTATGCAGATACGTTATAAAATTTTTATAACTGAAATTATGTAAATGTTATGAAAAATATTTTATCTGTACATGTAGCATACGAGTATATTCATACGAGTCGTGATAAAACTATAATAGAATTACTGAGTAATTCGTGCGTATAAAAACAGGACTCACATGCATTTGAATACTCATAATCCGAAGTATAAAGAAAAATTATCTCAAACTGTCATATTTTTCACAAAATAAAAATATTAATAATATATTTGAAATGCATGTTTATTTATATTAAAGAACATACAGGATTACTTTCGTAACAGTAAAAGAAATACTAATATAAAACATCCTTAAATCTAATATTAAAATTGATTTGAAATATTAGCATTTCTATATTACAATTATAACAATGTATTAATATTACAATTACAATTATTTAAAACAGTACTTATTTTAATTCAAACAGATTTGAGTTTTAATAGGGTTTAATTTAACCAGTTAACTGCAAGCACATTTTTATGTCATCAGAATCGAGGTAAAATTTTGTTGTGATTAATTTTATATCGGTATATCCTCAAAATATTCTAAATATCTTGAAATTTGAGAATATGTTTTATTTGGGGACCAGCAGTGGCAAAATAGATTCGGAAGTGGGCTAGCCTAAACTAGTCTCCATTTTGCTGTTTCGATCCCAGCCAGGACAAAGTTCGATGTCAGGCAGCTATTCACAAATTTTCACTTGAGGTTACAGATCTCAAATATTCAAGCAAAAATGGCCTCTCGTCGGTATAGCTGCATAAATCTTACAAAATCAATAAATACTTCAAGTATTCTTAATTAGTCCATTCCATTCAAAAAGCCATATAATAACGTCAAAACGATTACTTCTTGCCCTTGTAGGCAAAGGTTGTAGGTAGTTAAAAGTGTTATAAAAAACGTTTTGTGTTATTTCAAAATTGCAATCTTTTTTTTTATTATAATTTATTTGATCATCTATCTACAAGAGATATAAAATTAATTGCATGGCTTAGAATTGAACAAAGAAAGATAAAGCTGAGAACTGCATCCAGTGACGCAGTTCTTTACAGTATGATATATGGATTGTCAAAAAGAAAAAAAAAAACAAAATGAGAAATAGAAATTAGTACTTATTATTAAACCTAAAACAAGTCGTTGGGGTAGTTCTTTTTCAGTCTTCTGAATTGGATTGGTTCTAGCAGCTTTCTAAGTTGCAATCTAAATATCTAATGGTCAAAGATTTATACGCATTACGATTTTACTCGTCAATAGAGACAATTTTTCCACTTCTCCGTGACAATCATAATTGTCAATCACAGTTAACTGATTAATAATTAATAGCGTAGATAAATCTACAATTGGGAAAATATATATAGAATGAAAAAAGTTAATATAGAGCAAAAATAAGAAATTTACGTAATTATTCTTAATCGTTTTGTAATTAATCGTTAATTACACAAACGACAGAAGAAGTGAATTTCTCATTCTTGCTCTATTTTTTTATTCTATATCTTTCCCCAATTGTAGATTTATCTTCGCTTCGATTTAAATTGCAATTCTGCATCGATATAATGCAATGCCACTTATTCGATTCGGGGTGTGGTATGACGCCGCAAAATTTCTCCTTACCCCATGTCACATGTTTCGAATTGTATTGCATTCCTCTCGTATCGCACGAATTCGCCATCAATCGCAGGGCGTCTGCGAGTGTGGGAGATCTCACATTTGTGTTCGTGAACGACTAGACGTGCGAAAACGAAACAATATAAATGCCCGCGTTCTGCTGATATTGAACCACCGTTTGACGAGGGGAAATCTATGGAATTTTGTCTCGGTACTGTCAAACAATAGTAATTTTTATTTGGTTCTGTATGGTACATGGAATTCTTTGAGTTGACGAGATAGCAGTTGCTAGTGGAATTGCTTCGGATTGTAAGGGGTCACAATACATGTGGGTGGTGCCAAACTAAAATTTTGCGTTTTATTCATTATAGAAAGTATAGATCTCTTGTTGGTATCAACTTTAAAATCCATAGCATCCACATGAATTAGCCCATCTAATATAAAAATCAACTACTTATGCATGTTTAACTGCCCGAAGGAGAAATTTAGAAATTGGTTTTGAAAAAAAAAAAGAAAATAAAGTTGAAACAAAAAATTTTGTTTCCAAAATCAATTATTTTGTTAGACAAGCAGAAAGTTCTTTGAATCATTTAAATCGGACGCTTAGTTCTCTCAAAAACTGCAATTTTCTGCACTCTTTGCTCTTTATCTCCGTAACTGCTGGACCTGCCTTTGCCAAAAACTAATCAGCATATCTCCCTATCAATAGGAATCGAATGTTTTTTGAACCATTCAAATCGGTTCGATCTGTGCGCCCTAAAAAGGTGACTGGAAATTTGTATCCATACATACATACACACACATACACAGACACATCCATTTTTTCTGAGGTATGCAAAAATGTTCAGAAACCTTCTAAACGTTGAGAAATGTGAAAATTTTCAATTTCGATTTTTGGCCCATTACAATAACTTGCTCTACGGGGAGTTAATATTAGACTTTTGTGACATTTTCATAATTTAATATGATTTTCATAATTTTTTTATGATTAGCTTATAGAACTACATTCGCATTAAGAAACTAGACATATGATTTATCTATCAGTATTGGCATATTAAATTTTTTTCAAGTAATGTTTGAACATTAATTAAATCAAAAATAGTAATTAAGTAGATATCATAAATATAAAGTACAATCAATGGGTTACCCTCTAACATAGCCATTTACAACATTATCACAATTAACAAATTAATTACTAAATGTCTTCATTGTAATTCATATATGAAACAGTATTGATAAAAATGAAATAATACAAAATAATCATTATTTTATTAGTAAATATATGATAAAATAGTGCACCGAGTGTATTTAGGTAATTTTATGAACAAAGCGAACTAATGAGTTTGTAATTAGATGTGTATAATAGATATTGAAACTTTTAAAAAGCTAGTTTTATTTATATTATATTATATGAGTATATATATATATATATATATATATATATATATATCTGATATTATGGTTCCATTTGAAATTTTGCACAAAATAAATAATTATTATCTCACCTTCTTATCTATGAAAGCGTAATTAATTAATATATATGTCAATACTGCGATCTTAAGCTGGCTTAGGTATTAACTGACAGCTTCCTTTAATATAAAATGATATTAATCATACACGGTCACATTATTTTCAGCAATACATCATTCCAATTCTCGTATATCCATCTATATACTTCCCCTGAGCTTTTATCGTCTATGTTATTACAATGCTCAGGTCAGTTTCCCCTAATAGAACTTTCATTAAGAGTAGTTCATTTCTTCTTTCTTCTCTCTGTAATAGCAGCCCTCAATTAAAGACGACCATACTGTATAAAACACCTTCAGAAGGGGAAAAATCTACCCTAGGTTTTCAGACATAAAGATCATTACATGCTGCTCGTTGTGTTGAGGAACAGGTGAATTTTTGGTAAAATTAACTTTTTATTACACTCTCATTTAAATTATCGTAAATATTTTTGAAGCCGGTTTGGCACTTATAAGAGGGATAAACTTTGGTTAAGAAATATTATTTTAATTAATGTTGAAAAAATATAATTTTATAGTAGCCTTTCAAGTCGTTTTAAATATTAGGGATACGGAAATTTGGAGAGTTATTTATATTATTATGGTCGTATTCTTAATTGCATTTCTATTGTATATATATACACATAATGTTTACTATTAAAACTAGACCGCTTCTAGTTCCACATTATTTGAAGATAAATTGCTTATTTAATTTAGTGAAGATTTGTTTACCAGTAAAGAAGTTTGCATCTCATGAATATTCTAAGAACTTGATCAGCTATTTCAAACAACTTATGTATTAATCAATTGCGCTTCTAAATGATTGCCAAATCTTATACTGAATGGTTTAGATTGTTTGCATTTGAATATCTGGTTAATTTTAGGCTTTAGGTAAGCAAATACTTTGAGAATTTGTTTAGTGAATATTCTTAGTATATTTAAAGATAGTTGCTCAACGTTTACTTGATTTATTTACCGCTTGTTCTAGATATCTTCGAGATTACGAAATTCATTTACTTACTAGACCAATTTCCATTTTAATATCATACAATTTCTTATACAAAGAGATAAAATACAGAAGTCTTCATAATATTAGCCTTTTTTATTAGTCAATAAATATTATTTTATTCTTAATTCAACAACAAAATATTTTTTTTCCAAATTATACATTACTCTATATTATTAATTTTCTTATATCAGTAAAAATTTGAATATCAACTTTTTAAATAAAATTTTCTGTATAAATATGAAATCTTCAAACATTCATATATATATATATAATATATATATATATATATATATATATATATATTCATGTATAGTAATTTTACGATGGGCTGACTTCCATTTATAAAATTTTAACATTCATTGGTCTTATATTAATAATAATTATTTTATTTTTCCCTGTGCGTATATATTAAAATTTTAAAATACCTAGAAAAGCAATATAGCGCTCGCTTTGAGGTTTAATTTGAAAATGTTATTATTAAATTTCTTTTCAAAATAAACTCCTTCATACTAATCTGCACGATGTTTCATAAATGCAATGTGGGTTGAAAATCCGTATTATTCTAATTTTCCACGTGTGGTTCTTGGCTTATAATCATAATAACCATTTTCATCAAAATCCAGGTATATTTGTATTTTAAACCTTCATAATTTCTACATGAAACCTGACCTTCTAGAAATGTGTTTTATCACATAAGTTTCCAAAACTTATGAAGGTAGTTGATTCTAGCTAGAAGTTTCGAATAAACTTTGCATTTTAATTATAGTTTATATTTATGGCTGATATTTCTACGGAAAAAGTAGAATTTGGGATTATTTATTTTATTCAATCTGATTTTCAAATTTATTTTGAAAGATGATACAATAGCAAGTTAAAAGATCGAGTTAAGATATTAAATGAAAAATGTAAGTTTATGAAATCGTTAAATTTAAAAAGTTAAAGTATCTAGCTATTACGAGATTAATTTCTAAGTGATCGATATACTACAAAGTGTATTTAAAATTTGTAATGTTTTCTTTATATAAATGCGAAAGTTAATTTCATCAACACTTAAATCAGGTCAGTTTGTCAGTATCTTGTCTTTTACTATGATATTTACGGTACTTTTACAAGAGAAAGGATCGAGGCGACAGGCTTCGTAGATTAAAGTTAAAAGATTGCTCTATATGATTTATGTGAGCGGTCGAATGAAATTGCTAAGTTGTTTTTTTTCTTCACGTGTATAATTATTTAGTTTTATGCTTGTTAAGAAATTTATTGCGATTTATTTATTATTGAGATTTATACAGTGCTAAATTAAATTGACGATGCATTTATTTTAATCCAAGTCAAACTATTTTTTAAGTAACAAATCCAGTACTTTAGTTTTAAAGAGACTCTTGAGATACGCCAATCTGAATATTTTAAATAAGAAGTTAATTACTTTATTTGTTAGCCTAAATATTGACCTTCATTTTCTCAAGGTCCAACTACAAAAATCTAGTTTTTCTATGTTATCTTTTTAGATTAGGGGGCGTCTATTAATCACGTGTTTTTAGGTGAAGGGGGTGTTTGACAAAAAAAATCACGAAATATCACGTGAAGAAGGGAGGAGGGGTATAGTGAGATATCACGTGTATTTTTTAAAAAAATCCAAACAGTTTAAAAAAATATGCACGTGATGTTAGGTGGCCGAGGGAAGAAATTTTGATTATCACCACGCATCACCAAAGATGAGGGAGGGTAAAAATCGATCACGTGATTAATTGACGCCCCCTTACTTAAATAACAAAATGTATATATTACGATAAACAGCTGTTTCATTCATTTATATAGTAAAATTCATTGCCATTTTTTAAGCTCTTTGTAGTTTACAACATTCATCAGATACCAGTTTGTTCTTTGAAATACTACAAAAATCTTGATTTCAATGTTAATTTTATAGAGACTCTATAAATAATATAGTATGGATATTATGATTAGGAAACAATTCAAATTAAGTATATTTATATAGTAAAGTTTTCACTGCCAGTCTTTAACTTCTACCACCGTCCCATGTAATTTACAACATTCGTCCGGTGCCAGCCTGTCCTTTGAGAATCCTCGTACGTTTTTCTTATTTTGTTACTTAAGCCTTATATAAGTAATAAGTAATTACTTAAGCATTCTGTCTGTCTGTTATCTGGCTGCACAGTGTATTAATGTAAAATACACGAGGGCCGTATATCAACTGTACTGTGACCAAGTTGGTGGATGTTCATTAAGATTTGCACTTGACGCGGCGGCATTTGAGAGATTTTGCTCTCCAGTGAGCGCCGAGACATCTTGAACTCGACAAGATAGCGTTACAGGCATTATTGTGAAGTGGTATAAGGTGAAAATGTATAAATGTATAAATCCCTGCGGAGAACCGAGAATTGAACGAAATGACCGGCCGGTCGCATCCAGTCAGGCACCGTGGAAATACTATGAATACAAACGCAATCATCAATATTTAAGTGAGGCTTGCTCGCGTTTTAGAACGTCAGAGAGTCGTTATTACCTTGCTAAATTTCAAGACGATATGGGCGAATCTTTGAGATTATATTTGTTCATACAATATTAAAATCTTATCTTAGCAGATGCTCTTTTTTAGTAAGTTGTACGCGAACACAGATATTCTTAAATCTACATTGTTGTTTGTATTTCCAGAAACTTACCTATTTAAAAGTCTCGTGCTCATACTAAGAAATTGAATTAAATTCTTTATGCAATTGTTGGAAAGTTGCAGAATTTTCACCATATTTGTTTTTATTAGATTACTACTACATTGTTTTTATTAGAATACTACTAAATATTAAAATATACATTTTACATTATCATTATCTTCTAAAATATGAATATTTCATTATCATATATATTACAAACCGATTAATTTGCTGAATATTTATAACATATATCATTATTTTCTACTTTATATGAAATTTCCATAAAGTTTCAATTATCAGTTCACTAATTTAATACAAATTTTTTGGATAGTTCTACTTCTTTTAAAGAAGTGATTCCCAAAGTGGTCTACATGGACCCCCAGGGTTCCATGGCAACTTTCAAGGAGTCCACGGCCGGGAAAACAAAATTTGGGGGTGCACGAAATAAAAATGGGGTCCACGGCATATTTAGGAATGAATTAACTTAAATTGTAGTATTGAGCGCGGAGCCAGCCACCCATCAATCTCGCATATCTCAGAACCTATCAAATGTTCCAACTTTAAATTTTGGTCGCAATCTTGGTAAAGTATAGTTACAATGTTTGTCAAGTTTCATCGAAATCGCAAATCGCATTTTTGAGAACATACTATCTGTTTCAATACTAGTATTGAGAGCGGAGCCAGCCACCCATCAACCTAGCATATCTCAAAAACTATTGAATGTTCCAGCTTTAAATTTTTGTGAAATATTTAGTAAAGTGTAGTAACAATGTATGTCTAGTTTCATCAAAATCGAGTTATGCATTTTTGAAAACGTACAATGTGCTTCAATACTAGTATTGAGAGCGGAGCCAGCCACCCATCAACCTAGCATATCTCAAAACCTATTGAATGTTCCAGCTTTAAATTTTTGCCAAATATTTAGTAAAGTGTAGTAACAATGTATGTCTAGTTTCATCAAAATCGAGTTATGCATTTTTGAAAACGTACAATGTGCTTCAATACTAGTATTGAGAGCGGAGTCAGCCACCCATCAACCTCGCATATCTCAAAAACTATTGAATGTTCCAGCTTTAAATTTTCGTCAAATATTTAGTAAAGTGTAGTAACAATGTATGTCTAGTTTCATCAAAATCGAATTATGCATTTTTGAAAACGTACAATCTGTTTCAATACTAGAATTGAGCATATCTCAGAAAGTATTTCTCATTTAAAATTAGAAGCTTTGGCTTACTCATTCGCTATTCAAGCTAATTGATAAATATATCTGAAGTATCTTACAAATTAGTCTTAGAATTTTTGAATAGATAATTGCAAGATTCATCTTCTTTCATAACATGACGTAACAATTTAACTTGCAACATTTTAAATATCAAAACTATCAAGTTTGCGTTTTGCAATATTTGTCATGTGAATCATTTCACTCGAGATTTCTGGCTTGTCATTGTGAAGTTTACATCTCATAAAATTATAAAGTTATGGATTATATGTCTTGTACACTACTTTATATCACCAAGGTTGGCAATATGTTCAGAAATTATGAAGTAAAGTCGATGTTACGTTGATAATTAATACATTTGTTGCATTTCTCAGAGGACACGTATCTGCGTGATATCATTAAAGTCTCTCGTTATGTATAATAATAATTGATGTTGATCTGGAGTATCAGGTAAAGCCAATTATTTTTTGTTATTGAACAGCAATCAGAATTGTTCTTAGTGAGCTAAAAGCTGTCGGGCTGTAATTCCTTAACCTAATTTTATTTGAAGGCAACCTAGTACTTGTCTATTCTCTTTATGATATCAGTATTAGATGTCTCTACTAATGATGTATATTTCAGTAATGTCTCGAAAGGTATTTTCACTTGAAATTAGATTTACATCATTTTTTTAATTTAGTGCAACTGAATCACGGTTGTCAAAGATGGGAATAGTGTTTGCAACATTGTAGCTGTACGAATAAAGTTCCTATCATAGAGAGAGCCACGAAATATAATAAATGTTATGGAATTCACAATGTGATAGATGATGATCTTTTTACTAATGAACTATTCTTGAAGAATTTCCCCGAAATTATTGCAATTTCTTATCCTTCATGATTTATATTGTTTTTCTCCACTTAGCAACGTCATTATAATTGTTTCAATTATAGTCGAATATTTATCAATTCTCAAGTTCTCAATTATGACCTTTTCTCACCCCTAAACAGTTTCCCAAGACAAAATTCGCATCTGCTGTCATGTTTCGCCGTACGAAGGATTTGATCTTTAGAATTAAATGCGAAGAGCGACGAGCACCCTTAAATCGAATAAGTTTTCCCTGTGCGATGTGGTTTTCCGCATCGTAGATTTCAGCATTTCACCACCAACTTTCTTAACCGAATCGGAACTCCTTCGAACAAAACTATTCGTGGACCACATGCCGCTCCGGGACGTCACATTTACTTCGTTTTCTGTAGATTGACGTCACTTATATATCTTCCACTTCCGAGGCGATAATTGTTGGTCTGATGAAGAATATTATGTTCACTTTAATTTGTTTCATAATAGTTCGTTAGTTCTCTTTGATTTCTATTTCAAAAGAGTAATAGATGGTAATTGGATAATTGAGATATTCATTGCAGTATAGTGCATTTAAATGAAATTAATTTCTTTTATTTTAAAAACTTTTCTATTTACTCTATTGATAACTAATAATTGATTTTTTTGTTTTATATTTTTCACAGCTTTTTTTTATTTAATTGTATTTTCTACTTATAAGTTAGTTTATTTTCCTGATATGGGTTTATTTTGCATACAGTTTTAATGTTCATATAATCTTTCCTGTAAATGCTCCACATTCAATAAAAATAGTGTTCAAACCAAAAAATTAGATTCTCGTATGAGACATTACTTTAACTACAGTATTAGTATGTTTTTTGAACAACAATTAGAATTTAAGGTGGAATTTGTCTTTGTACTTCCGTAGCCCCATTCTAAAAACAACCCAATAATTTTTTTTATTGAATTTTATCCTGCAATCTGTATATATATATATATATATATATATATATATATTATTACATTATGTTAAAAAAATATGTTAAAATAAAGTTGATTACAAATTAGTAGGTACACCCAGTGGCGTATCTACTAGAGCTAATTAAAATATAATAATTAAAAAAAACTAAAAACAAAAGGAAAAAACAATAAAATACAGCAAAAGGAAAGTATTATATTTAATTATACTATATTAGGTCTTTGTGTATTTTTTTTAAAGTCTGGCTGATTTGCCTTCCAGGTAGACTTGACTCGCTAATTGGTTAGGATAGACGTCTATTATGTTTTTAGATTTGTTGGCTCAATAATTGACCTAATTATATTTGATATACATCATATTTATTGACCTAATTATATTTGACATACATCACTTGTTCATTAGAAATTCTCAAATAGTGATATATTTTAACTGAATGCAGCAAGGCCGAGAAGGAATGCTATATTTTCTTGTAAGCGTATTTTCATCTATTTTTCAAGTGAAAAGGGATATCACCAGTGATATCAGGTTGTCCAAATTACGGGTTTGAACTTGCTAATTCAGCACTATTCACATTTATATAACTTTTCTACTGTGTTGTTATACAAATTTCATTACTAAAACATCAATGTTGATTTTTTTTAATTTGAAATAATTAGACTGTATATCACTATCTTTAAAAATTTTATACTGTGTTGTAATTTAAATTTCATCACTAAAGCATCAACGTTGATTATCTTTTTTAATTTGAAAAAACTTAGACTGTAAATCACTATCCTTTGTGATATTTTTTTTGATACTGCTGAAGCAATTTGGAAAAAAATAAATAGAAGGTAAAATTTCGTTTACGCCGGTATTTCTATGTAATCTGTATTATATATCTTGCTATGTAATCTATAATAATCCTTTAACATTCGTGTGTGCTTATAACCGTGCATTCAATATTTTATCGTTTGCAATGCAATTTCCACAAAAACTAATTGGGTCCACAGCTTTAGCATGCAGAAAGGTACCAATGCGGAATCGAGCTTTGTCGGATGCTTGTACAAATAGGATTTTTGGCTAGATTAAAGCTTACATTACCAATGTTTACAATTTCCGAATAATAACCACACATTCGTATTATCTGTGTGCATGTGTAAACTTTAATAAAATCCTCATAATATGCAGCGGGTCGTTAATTAGCATACGTGTTGATGCATCCCTGCAGTTGTAATGTTATAATTAACAGTTGGACTGGCGTTAATCAGAGCGTTCCACTTTTGGCACATGCAAATGATGCGTTGTTTATGCATTATACGGCTAACGAGTGCGAACTTTCGCAATTTGCTGTTTTTATTACCATTTAGGATTCTTCAAAATGTGTGATTTTCATTGTGCACTGTGTGCTTCATTTAATTTGTCATTTGCATTCGGAAGCGAACTCTGCGCATTGTTACGGAGTATTGTTGCTGCTAGTTGGGGCGGTTGAAAGCGAGAAACATTTCGCGTTGCGTGTGCTGTTAATATTTATTTGATTTTACATTTGAATCAGACTGATTTGATATTGTAAATCATTGAAATTACTCAGCACTCACCGATGGATAATTGTTTAAATCTATTGGATTTGAATCAGAGGTCCCAGGTTCGATACATCTATTCACCTTGAGCAGCACGATACGAGCAGTAGTGACATTTGTTTTCACTTGGTAATTAACGTAGCAATATATTACCAAACGCAAATAGCCCTTGATTTCATTAACACAAAATTCATCACTTTTTACAGAAATTGTAATAAAAATGTCACCACAGAGCTGGAACAATTGTTTGAGATTCCATTTATAAAACCGACGTAATTAGTTGTCAAATTATCAAAACTGCTCATAACCGTTAATTTCTTATTACTAATCAAATATGAATAAAAAAGATAATGAAGGTGAAATACTTGTATTTTTAGAAAATACAAAGCAGTTATTCGTAACATGCATAGGTGCATTATCAAATGGATTCCTGTACACAAAATCGAAAACTATCTTTCTTCTATATCTTGGAAAATGAATTTAATAGTAAATTCATAATTTTATTATTAAAAATGTAAAACTATTATATTATTTTTAATCAAAAATAGTCTTTTGTGTAAGATCTATACTTTGCTGATTATATCATAATTCACTTAACAAATTCATAGTTGAACAATCAATTATTAACTTTCCTTCATTTTAGAAAAGATGGATGTATGTGCGTGTGTTCGGATACAAATTTTTGTCGACGATTTCGATTTCTTTTATTGTTAGTAAGGAGATGTGCTGATTCGTTTTTGGCTAAGGCAGGTCCAGCCGTTTCGAAGATACGGGAGAAAAAGTGCCAAAAACGATTTCAATGATTCAAAAAAAAAAAACATATCTGTATTATGGAAATGAAGAACTGATTAAATTTATGGGAAGGCAAGTGACGCGGTTCTGGAGATCCAGTAAAAAAAAGCTATTTAGCCGCCAAATATGATCATTAGAGATATTCACATTAAATTACCAGATATTTTATAGAGATTTTAATAATAAATACAAATCTTGTTTACACTTCTATGAGTCCCGTACCAATGTTTATCCGTTAGATTGCGATGCGGCGCTTACGCGCGCTTCGATAAGCTTTTTTTAAAAAAATATTTTTTGGTACGAGAAGTTCCAGAAGTTTGCCTTAAGGCACGATGCCATGCCACCACTAGTTGAGCCTTATTTTATATTTATTGATATTTGAAAGAGGCTCCATATTCTTACAATTGTAGGCGAATAATGGTTTTAGCGAAAGTTACATATATATATATATATATATATATATATATATATATATATATCAATTCGTTATTGTTCTTATCAGTATCGATTTGTCTCAAGTTCTTATCATTATAAAAAAGTCATAAATTTTATTTTTTCCTTTGCGGCAAAATTTAATTTCGCGAGATAGTAAAAAATGTAAATAGTACAATAGCTTTATAATTCATACATTTATATTTAACCGAGCATAAATCTAGCGTTTCCGTGACTAAATTAAAAATCGAAACAGTTTGACCATTTTTTCATATTGAATAATTAATATATCCGTTGCAGCAGTACCTGATACACTCGTTCATGCATTCGTCATATAAAAGTAATCTATGGATAACTGTTGTAAAATTTATTTATTTGAGTTTATAGTGCATATTTATTCGTTCTGCGAACTATGTTTCATATCATGGAAACTATAGATTTAGTTGCCATGAATATTGCAAAACCTGCCACCGCGGTTTGGCTACATGTTGAACTGAATATGCATAACTTTTGGCCCTGCAGTAAAAATGATATGGATATAGACATGAAATAAATCATGAATAAATACTTTTGGTACATATCATAATTATGATTGCTAATATATACAGTTTGAATGCTACGGTCTAATACCTCGTAGGAAATAATATTTAACGGTTGAATTTTATTACAAACCAACTTACTATTGTATATGTAAGACATATACAATTATTTGAGTTAAATTTTTTAGGAAACATTATTTTATCATAAGCTCCATGATTTGCATGTTTGATTGATTAGGCACATCTGTATTATTGAACATTGAATATTCATTATTGCCAGTTTTGGTTTACATCATTATGTTTTGTTTTTTTATTGTATGATTTTATAATTATAATTGTTTGTAATCATAATTCTGGGCGTGCAAAACAGCAAATTTAATTATCAATTACAATAGAAACATATTTATCATTATTGAAAATTAAAAATAACACCGATAAACATTTTTGGCAACTCTATGGCGTTCTAATTTCCATATTACGTTTGCTTGTAAAGCATTGCGCAAGTTGATAAAATTGTTTAATAAATATTTTTTAAATTACAGCAGCAAATTATATAAATTTTGTTTTATGACGTGTTTGCAAATGCGTATAAAAACTATGTATTGATATTTGACATTTGTTAAATTTAAATAAGCAGAATGATTTAATAAAGACGAAATTTTAAATTATGATAAAAACATTGGGTAATTTCTATCGTCTTTATATTTTATTAATAGACATAATTATATTGTAATGTGGTATGTGCAATGCAAAACAGGTTGGCTAAATAATTAATTTTTTAAATATTCTATTCTTTATTATTGAAAACGGACGAAATATTTCACAATGAGCGTGTTTTATCAAGAGTGTTCTGTATTCAAATAAATGTTTTTAATTTGCAAAGATTTTAACTATAGTCATGTTGCATTTCTTTAGCTGCAGTCATTTAGTAGATACTCTAGCATTTCTTATCTTGTTACTATTTTTATTAATGATTTATTAAATAAATATATATTGTTCTATAAATATCAATTTTGAATTCCAATTCTGGAATAGCATAGATCAATTAGCAGCATTTAGCAATAATTTACAATACTGTTTCGCGAAGCGGAAGCGTTTAATTATAATGTTGCAACTTTGTTCTATATTATATTCACGCATTGACGCAATATTTCAGATATTAATTGCCATAACGTTTGTTAAGTTGGATGTCAATTACAAATTTGTAAAATGAGTCATTGCTTCCCAATGGTAGCAATGGAGTATGGCCATTTGATTTATATTTTACGATTAATAAACAATGCACTAGAATCAATAACCAACGTTGGCGTAAATTGGGCATTTGCCAAATTTGACAATTGCCTCGACTGTTATATTAGATTAATACTATATAATCTGTTAAATGTGCGGATTTTGTTCCAACGCGCCGGTTGTCTGTTTACCTAGTTCGTTGACATGATGGTTGATATCGGCTCTCGCGGTTGTTTTTGCGTTCAAATTGTGATTATTGACTAATTGTATTTGTATTTAATTTTAATTGAGTTTCATAAAATAATTTACAACGTAGTAAATTGGCTATTTAGTAAACATGTAATGCATGCATACACAATTTCAAGAATAAATCATATAGTAAACTTATTATTAGATTCTATATACAACTAAATGTTTTACAAGCACTCATCATTAAGTTAAAAAGTATATTATTGATATCAAATTTATATAACATTTTTTTATTTCTTTGTGGCTTAGAGGTAAGAGATTTGGTCTTGCATTCACAAGGCCAATGGTCTCAGGTCAGGCTATATACCCAACTTAGACAACTTGATGTGATAACCGTTTTCACTTGAATATATAAATCTAAAATATGTTTTCAAGTGAAAATAGTCTTTACCAAGCCTTACTGCCTTAATTAAAAATATCAAGTATTAGAGAAAAATTAATGTCATATAGATAGGCCCACCATTCGGTTGTCTTCTACAAAACAGCGTTTTATTACAACAGGTCATTGATCTAAGAATTACGTTTGGAATCATCAGGAGCCCAATTACTTTGCACTATATATTTATTGAATTTTTACATATATTTACTAAATCGTGAGTTTTCAATTTTTATTTAACAGCACGCTAAGTATTTGGTTAATTAGAGCTCTGGCAATGGCCGTACGGAGCAGAACGGCGGTCATGGACCCACTGATTATGATCATTATTATCATTATCATCCATATAATATAATAGTACGTGATAATCATTGGAACAAACAAGGTGTGACGATTTGTCACAGTCTGTTATGGACGAGATCAATGTCCTGCTCTGTTAAGCACCGTTTTGTTTTCTTCAATATTGCAGTTGCTAATATATCTGGGTGAAGAATATCGTATAAGTTTTATAATTTCTATGTTCATAAGGATTCAAAATATCAACTATTTTGTGAAAAGCTATAATCATTAATAAGATTTTCTATTATCAATGGAAGTCCCAAAGTAATTAAGTCAGCATACTTGATCAGCAGCCTTCAAACTCTAAATTGTAATTCACTAGATTACAAATGAATTTCATAATTACTATGACCATACCTTATTCTGATATTTAGTCAAACAATAAATTTAATATTGTATATTCAGTTTTAAATCTTTTTCGTTTGATATTAAAGGATCCACGTGATCCAATTGATAATAAAAAAACAATAAAAATCACATTATTAACTTCCCGAAGGAGAAGTTTATGTTTTCATCAAAAAATCCGATTCGCTAATTTTATGTTTTCTCGACGTTTAAAGCCATTCTGAATCGAATGAGACCAAATTTGGAAAAAGTATGTGTGTGTGTGTGTGTGTGTGTGTGTGTGCGTGTGCACCAACAGATTTTTTGCCGTAAATCGCCGTTTTCTC
Organism: Ctenocephalides felis; assembly: GCF_003426905.1. NCBI lineage: Eukaryota > Metazoa > Arthropoda > Insecta > Siphonaptera > Pulicidae > Ctenocephalides > Ctenocephalides felis. The sequence continues at coordinate 35,221,373 of NW_020536999.1, read as the reverse complement.
AAAAACGGCTGGACCGATTTCAAAAATTTAAAAGCCATTCGATGTATCTCAATGAGGACTATTGTTTGTCAGTTTTGTGCGACGATCGGCCAAACCGTTTCTTCGTAAATAGCAGAGAAGTGAAAACTCTTTCGTCCACGTTTTAGCCCGCAGTTATGAATCGATTTTGAAAATTCAAAAACCGTTCGAAAGATATTGGTTGGGAATCGTGCTGATTAGTTTTTGGTAGAGATCGGCCGGGCCGTTTTCTTGTAATAAAGTTTAAAAAAAAAAAAATTTCGACGATTTTTATGATTATTTTTTTGACGATAGATACCATAGTCTTCTAGATCATACTAAAATATTACGGCCCTACGACAACTGGTTCAGCTTTAAAATTCGATAAAGTTTGCAAAAATCAGTATGGTCTTTTTGGCATTTGTCAAAATTAGACTTTTGATCGACGTTTTCTCAAAAACGCCTTAACCGATTTTAGAAATTTAAAAGCCATTTGATGTATTTCGGTGAGGACTATCGTTTGTCAGTTTTGTGCAACGATCTGCCAAGCCGTTTTTTTGTAATTTGAAAAAAAGTGTTGAACTTTTCGTCCACATTTAAGCTCATCCTACCGAACCGATTTTAAAAAATCAAAAACTGTTCGAAAGATATTAGTTGGGAATGATGCTGATTAATTTTAGGTGAAAATCTACCGAGCCGTTTTCTTGTAATTAACTGTTGAAAAAAAGTGTTAAATTTTCGTCCACATTTAAGCTCATTCTACCGAACCGATTTTGAAAAATCAAAAACTGTTCGAAAGATATCATTTGGGAATGATGCTGATTAATTTTAGGTGAAAATCTACCGAGCCGTTTTCTTGTAATTAACTGTTGAAAAAAAGTGTTAAATTTTTGTCCACATTTAAGCTCATCCTACCGAACCGATTTTGAAAAATCAAAAACTGTTCGAAAGATATCATTTGGGAATGATGCTGATTAATTTTCGGTGAAAATCTACCGAGCCGTTTTCTTGTAATTAACTGTTGAAAAAAAGTGTTAAATTTTCGTCCACATTTAAGCTCATCCTACCGAACCGATTTTGAAAAATCAAAAACTGTTCGAAAGATATCATTTGGGAATGATGCTGATTAATTTTCGGTGAAAATCTACCGAGCCGTTTCTTGTAATTAACTGTTGAAAAAAAGTGTTAAATTTTCGTCCACATTTAAGCTCATCCTACCGAACCGATTTTGAAAAATCAAAAACTGTTCGAAAGATATCATTTGGGAATGATGCTGATTAATTTTCGGTGAAAATCTACCGAGCCGTTTTCTTGTAATTAACTGTTGAAAAAAAGTGTTAAATTTTTGTCCACATTTAAGCTCATCCTACCGAACCGATTTTGAAAAATCAAAAACTGTTCGAAAGATATCATTTGGGAATGATGCTGATTAATTTTCGGTGAAAATCTACCGAGCCGTTTTCTTGTAATTAACTGTTGAAAAAAAGTGTTAAATTTTCGTCCGCATTTAAGCTTATCCTACCGAACCGATTTTGAAAAATCAAAAACTGTTCGAAAGATATCATTTGGGAATGATGCTGATTAATTTCGGTGAAAATCTATCGAGCCGTTTTTGTAATTAACTGTTGAAAAAAGTGTTAAATTTTCGTCCACATTTAAGCTCATCCTACCGAACCGATTTTGAAAAATCAAAAACTGTTCGAAAGATATCATTTGGTAATGATGCTGATTAATTTTCGGTGAAAATCTACCGAGCCGTTTTCTTGTAATTAACTGTTGAAAAAAAGTGTTAAATTTTCGTCCACATTAAGCTTATCCTACCGAACCGATTTTGAAAAATCAAAAACTGTTCGAAAGATATCATTTGGGAATGATGCTGATTATTTTAGATGAAAATCTACCGAGCCGTTTTCTTGTAATTAACTGTTAAAAAAAAAATTAAGCCGTTTTTCATGGAACTTTTTTTGGCGATATACATTATGGTCTTATAGAACTTACTGTAATATTACGGCCTTACAACAAGTAGTTTAATTTTAAAAATTCGTCAAACTTTGCTAAAATTATTATCGTATTTTTTAAAGTAGCATTGATGAAGTATATTATTTACACTTTTTTTTTGATTAAGTCGATTATTTACACATATCGGGAAGTTCATGTAATTTGCCTCAAGGCTAAATACCAAACCAACTAGTTTGTTTTAGAATTTAGTTGAGCAGTCTGTTTCAGGACGTGCCTTTGGGCAGAAAACGCGTTATATAACCATTTTCATGCATGGAAAATGTGTCAGATCAAAGAAGTATTTATAAAGCAGTTTTTTTATATTTTATGATTCATCAATATTACTCATGATATGAATGTTATAAATTTGATATGACTACTCTATACGCAAAATGTAATATGAACATTGTTTTCGAAGAAACAATGACTAGAATATGAAACTATTTTAAACTTCCAATAAAAATATTTCAAATAAATAGTTGCCGCAAGTTGCGAGAAAACTAACTTGTTTAATATTATACAAGGTAAGGAATAATGCTCTTCATTGCATCATTGGCATTGTTAGCGTGCCTTCTCTATTGCGACTTCGGCAAAGGAATGCTGTTTCTTACAATAGGCTCTAAGTTTCTATAGCGTAATACTATATTGAAATTGCCTCTGATAGGATTCACAATATTGTTCAGGAGCCATTAATGATTTTATGTTATTGCATTATAAGATCCTTCGCCCTAAACAGCTTCTTATCTTTCCAATAAGGGAAATTTAGATGCGACACGTAAAAGCTATAAAGTTTCGCAAAGTGTTTCGAATTTATGGCAGTTTATGTTGTTTCGAACACAGAAGGGTGTTCAATAATAAATCAGAAACTTGTACGACTAATTATCTTTTTTAGGGTTTCGGATTGAGAAATATTTATCGTATCTATTGCTTGATATAAATTATGGCAATTTTGTCTAAATGATATACTGCTTGTCCTAAACTTTCTTTTATTTTTTTATTTCAACAATAAGTAATAATAACAATTTAAATAATTTTTGTCAGTATGTAATAAAACTGTTATTAAAACTCAATAAATCTCAGTACAAAATAAAATTTTGTCAGATGTTATTAAGTATATATATTTTAGTAAGTAATTTTAACCGAGATTGATTGTTATTTCCTTAGGAACAAATTCTTATTATTTACTTTACAAAAATCATTTTTATGATTTTTTTATTAATTTTTTAGAGTCTAAAATATGCTTGATAACGATATGAAAACATTCTAAATCGCCGATGAGAAATCGAATATTAATTTCAGAAATGATTAAGTAACACGTTTGCAATCTATTTCAGAATGTAGTTAGAAACACGATCCAGTGCAGGAATTCTGAAAATTTAATAATTTGAACTTGCAAATATAATTCATGAAAATTTATAAACTGATGAATGATGATCTTTCAAATAGTAGCAAATAATTACAAATACACATTTATCCTCAGGTTTTTTATCATCGCTCAAGAATACTGCAATGTTGCACTACACCAGAATAATCTTTGCATTGTAGAAGTCGGCATCTCTTTTATATGCTTGCATTAAATGCGAAACATATATCAAGTCTACAAAGGAATAAATCTCTTCCGCGATCGTTGTCCTTGCGACGCCTTTTTTCATTTTGTTTTTCCTTTCATTGAGAGGATTGCTACAACTTAATATATCTTTCGGAAATGTTTGCGTATTACTCGAGATTCTCGTATATACTCGAGGGTTATCCTTTTAGTGTCATACCAGAAAAAAGAATCAAATAAAAATTTATGTACACATTATTCATTGTTATACATCAGAATTTTTGATTTGCATATGTTTTTCGATTCCAAGAAATATGTGATGTGATGTGAACTTAAAAAATTAAGTTTTGCTTTGATATATTGCAATGTATAATTTTCTTTATTGTTATAATTTTATATATTTCTTTATTTTTTATACTCAGAATATTTATTTTTATGAGACTATGAACTGATTTTCCATGGCTTGGGGAAGGTTCCTCCAATAAGATACCTTTATTGACTTTTAAGCTCTTCTTTATCAAATTAGATGCTTTATGATTAGATTTACAACTGTGCTACACCGAATTTTGATTTTTTTTTGCTTCTATCTTATTGTTAGTAATATTTTTTTATTTCATTAAGTAATTACAACTGTATATAAATATGACATTAGTAGTAATTTTCAGTGGTGGTCCTAATATTATTGTTGTTAAACTAAAATAGATTTGATCCAGGTAGTCTTATAACTAATCAAATTAAATATAATATTGATAAATAAAAAAAATATATATTGATTATGAGATGATAGTTGTAACACATTTTTTGTTTACACACTTATGCATTGTTAGTTATCCTTATACATATTTACATATATATCAATATTTACAATTTTTGATATTTTGATATACTATTATTGCAAGTTTGAAAAAACATTTTAATATTAATGTATATACAGAATCAATAAAACACATTATTCAATAGTAATATGACCCTCAAAAAATTAATCAAATAGCGTTTGCCAGTATAATTTGTCACATTGCCCTACTACTACATAATTTGTCATATTGCTTTACTGCATTTTGTTGAAATACTAAAAAAAAATTATTAGAAATCTTAAATTATTTGCCTATTTTTTTCTAATTTTATTAAGTTTTTTAATTCTTTTTTGTTTTTGCTTTTACCACCTTTGAATTTATTTCGACTGCCCGTTACATTATTTAACTAATGTATATTCTAAAATTTATAGTACCTAGAAATTCTAATAATTCAGAAACTAAATTCTAAAATTTGGACATGAAATAAAACAATTGATCACTAAATGGAATGAGAAACAACGAATCTCTGTTTCTATATACTTCTCTCTAATAGATGCACAATTTACTTATTTTATTGTAACATTTATAATTAATACTCAGTATAGTTTCATAATAACCTTTTATTATTTTGTTAATGAAAAATTGTTGAAATATACTCTAATACACATGAAAAAATTAGTGAAATGCATTAATGAAATTAAAGTTTCTTGAAGAAAAAGTTAATTAAAAATGTAAGAATAACTTTATTCACTGTAATTTGTTACTTTGTCATGCTGTATTTGCTTGTCATACCATAAAAATATTAGAAGTCATTCTAATGATCGAATATTTGGAGCCTTCTTTTTTTAAAAAAAATTATATCTAAATATTATTATAAAATAATGATATTTTATTGTAAAACTAAGAATTAGGTATAAATGTTACAATGAAATTCAAAAAAGTAAATTGTGCATCTTTGAGAAAAAACTATATAGAAGCAGCGATTTGTTCTTTCTCATTCCATTTAGTGATCAATTGTTTATCCCTTTTGTTTCTGCTTTTAAATTAAATTTCATCCTCTTTTTTAGCGGAATTGTTGAATTATCTACTATCTCTGCTATCCCTTGTATAAAAGTTTCGCGAATGCATATCCAAGCAAGTATCACAGCACAAGACATTGTTCTCGATAATTTATTGAGGAGGGCAGGTGCTGGTTCGTGCTCTGCACAGGGACACTCACCATTAGATTTATATAACTTTGTGATTTATTCATAAGATTGTTGTATATTATTCGTGGTTATTGGGTCCGATGATAAATTATAACATGCTCAGCATATTGTCGCGATATATATTCTGATAATAATTGCAGAAATGTGGCGCATTTTGTTGTAGTTCAATGGATTGATAAACTTCGTTGGATCAGGTCGAGAAATGTCGGCATTATTAAATCTAGCCAAAAAAATGACCAGGCTGTGACGATATATATTTATAGATATATGTACTTATACATATAATTTCTCGTGTACTGAATATTTGTGGTGTGCTTTTTAAAATTTAAATAGCAATGTTTATAGTTTGCAGTGAATTGAATCAATACAAAAAATCAAATTACGTGATTTTAATAATGCTGTATGTTACATTTCATAATTTAATATTTTTAGGTAAAATTTGATGGAACTCAATATGCCATTTACCAGTTACTTATTTTATTTTATGAGTTTGAGAATTCTGAAATAAGCTATTTATTAAAAATGTCAACCTTTCTTGTTATTTGAAATTTATAATTGTATCACAATCAGTCTCAGGAGTTAACAGCATTACAGTTTTCATACTCTTATCATCCGTTACATGCAATGAGTAATGATTTGTATATGTAGTACATGTAATGTACTTACATGTACAAGTTTCATGTAATGAGTAACAATTTGTATATGAAGATTTGGTCAACTCACGCTATTTGTATAATAATCCAATTCATTAAAACCATCTATTTAAATACGCTAAAATTCTATCACCTTCGGTAAATACGCTAAAATTCTAGTATGAATTACAAATTTAATTATAAGGTTAACGACTCTTAAGGCATCCGTGATGTCCGTAATTACCATAATTGTGCGTAATGAATTGCTCGACTTTTATTCAGAAGAAACGGTATTTTAAAATATTCCAACCATAGTTTCAGCTGCGAACGGAATTCTGAGGTATTTATTAGGATCTATCGTAATTACTTTTATCCCAGTGGCGTTTCTTTGAATCAAAGAAAAATGATGAAAATAGTCATCATGCCGAGAGCGAGGAAAATATATATTTTTTCATTTGAAGTCCATTGATGAGGAGAAGAATAAAACTTAAATAACGCAGATCCAACGCGAAAAAAATGAACCGCGATGTATAAGAAAGAAATTTATTCTCAGCGGTATTCAATTTGCTATTGGAATGAATAAATTATGCATAGAGACTGTATTATTGTTAGCACAAAGGAGAGGATATTTTCTGAAAGGAATCATTTGGGCATGGTATCATCAAAACCTAATTATCATGATAAGGCCATTATATAGTGATTAGACTCTATATTATATAGTAATTGATTTACCATGTGCATCATAAGAAAAAAAATCGTTATGTTTTCAGAAAAGCTTTAGCAGCTTTTGGTAATTGCAATAAAATATATATAATTCAATGGTTATTCCATTTCATTCAGCTTGCAAAGGAAAAATCAACCTGTTCTGGTCGTTTGTTCTTTCAATGGAATTGGTAAGCGATAGCGAGGTTTTTATATTGATTGCAATGTATGTAGCTTCCGTGATATATCTAGTGCTAGATTTATTTATTCACATGAGATCGTAAAACGCGAAGAACCATATATACAAATAAAAAGTACGGCGGAAGTACGGTTTCGACTCACATGATTGTAACACATCATCTAAATTGAAGAGAATTGTTCTGAAGATTTTTTTTTGCAAAGGCTGAATCCATCCTTCGCAATGTACTTGAAAAAAATAATAAATTACTTTAGGAAATAGCTGAAAATAATATTTGACATTTATTGACATTTACATGAACACATACAGCAAAAATAACTTCATTCGAAGTTTGGAAAAATGGTTTCCAAGACGGGAATTCTCCCAGTCAAATGCTTCCCAATATCGAAATGAATTGCGTGGCAGGAAATACATGTAAAATTTTATATTTTCAATATAATTCTGATATGTCGTAGGTAGTTCACTTTCTCATTCTATTTATATTTTCATTTTATGCCTTAGCAATATGCAATTGAATATGCAAATCAGGTATTTTTATAGCTCAAATTGATGTTTTGTTGAAGAATACATTAAATACATTAAAAATTATGAAATATATCAATTGCAGGAATATAATATGATATTCTTGCGATTACAAATGTTCCCGATTATATTTTCATCTCGGACATCTTGATATTAGTAACTGATTTCTGTTTTCTCTCAAAAATTTAGATCTAAACATGATTTCAAGTAAAAATAATTTTTCAGAGCATTGTTGCGTTATATATTACATTATTACCAGAAATATGTAATAATAATCCCATCATAAATAGAATAGATAGCCACTGAGTTGCCTTCTGATAACACTAGGTTAAAGTATTACATCGTTTATAGAACGTTTATGATACTTCTGATTGTTGTAAATAACAAATTATATGAAAATTTGACAAAAGACTTGAAAAATATTTAATTTACTATTACGGAAATAAAAAAGCTCCCCAAAGCGTTACTCAACCTAAAAACAGTAGAATATTTTTATATCATTTTTTATTCGATCATAAATTTCATTTTTTTATTTAATTAATCATTAAATATTTATATCTTTCTTTTATATTATTTGTTGGTATAAAATTGCTGTTGGTGATCATCCAAAGTGAAACATTTTTATGAAGTCCTAAAACGAACAAATATAAAAATGAATAACGTGCTGATGCAATATCTATCAATAAGTCATAAATAAAATTTTCGCACCATCACTCGATTTTCTATACCTTTTCCCTTACCATTCAACATTTTCTTTTTTGCTTCCATGAAAGCTCGCCGACAACCGTATGCTTCTTTTCAATAAAATAATTCAATACTCGAATGGGAATTCGCGTTGTTGTTTGTTAGTTTGCATAATGCCGAGTAATATCCACATATATCTTCAGAATAGATCAAAACGAGTGTTGAATATTTGCAATAATAAACGAAAAAAATGAATGATATTTCCTCAAATGAGTATTTGCTTCTGGATTTCCGATGAATTTAGTGCGGGTGGTTACCCAACGAAAACTTTGAAAAGTTTTTATCCTGTTTTTCATTTACTTTAAAATAAAGTATTATATAGTAACCATAAACATAGCTTTTCTTTTATGTTTCATAATATAACATAGTTTTTCTTTCATGTATACAAAAAGTTTGACCCACATTTTTTCAAATAAATTGCATCCTTAAATCGAGTTAGTCATAATACATTATGAAAAATATGTACATTCCGGAACTTATAATCCACGTACCAGTACAGAAATATGTTCTCATTATTCAGAATCATCTGTTGTTACGTTTTGAGGAATTTCCAGTGCGTACCGTCATAAAAAAACACGGCTATATAATGGTGTAAAAATAAAACAGGCATACGCCGAATCTGAAGGATATATTGCTATATGGCAAACAGAGGCTGTGATGGAACAATACAATAAA